>NC_059210.1:36532539-36837495 GCF_020615455.1 Coregonus clupeaformis | reverse complement strand
CACACATCCCATTGTATAAAAACCAGTCTTGTGTTTGTTGAGAGAGAGAGAGAATATTTCAGATGTGAGTATGGACACGGTGGTGTCCTGGTTTTGATTACTCACTAAGTGCTGTTTAATATGATTGGTAATTCTGTTAGACTACTGTTTTGTATGTGAGTAATGGATACTGTGATGTCCTTTGTTTAGAGTACTCACTAAGTTGCTGGTTACTCTGTTTGGTAACTATTGTGTGTTTCTGGGAAAAGGGGAGTTTGAGCTAGCTGCCCTTGGGCATACATTTCCCGTAGAAAGAACTGTCTATAAACACTAGTTAGACCTGAGCGGACCACCCACTGTATTTTTGTATGGTAGCAGTAGCCTAGCGGTTCTTGAGGCAGGCAAGATCAGTTTAGGGGTGTTTTACACTATTGTTTCATTTCTTGGGTCCTGCTCAGCCCTTTTTCCCAATCCTTTACCGTGTGTTCAGAAATAAACCATTTGTGTTTGACGGTAGTTCATGGTAGTTGTGTCATATTTGTTCTCACTGTTCCATGCCACACTTATAATTTACATGCATTATGTTACGGGTCTCATGTCCATCACCCTAGACGTTCAAAGCCACGGGGTTCGTAACACACGGGGTACCAGTACCGAGTCGGGGTATGAGGGGTAATTGAGATACAGTGCATTCGGAAAGTGTTCAGACCCCTTGACCTTTTCCACATTTTGTAACATTACAGCCTTATTCTAAAATTGATTAAATACATAAAAATCCTTAGCACTCTACACCATAATGACAAAGTGAAAAAAGGTTTTTAGAATTGTTAGCAAATGTATTAAAACTAAAAAACAGAAATACCTTATTTACGTAAGTATTTGCTATGAGACACGAAATTGAGGTCAGGTGCATCCTGTTTCCATTGATCATCCTTGAGATGTTTCTACAACTTGATTGGAGTCCACCTGTGGTAAATTCAATTGATCTGACATGATTTGGAAAGGCACACATCCGTCTGTATAAGGTCACACAGTTGGCAGTGCATGTCAGAGCAAAAACCAAGCCATGAGGTCAAAGGAATTGTCCGCAGAGATCCGAGACAGGATTGTGTCGAGGCACAGATCTGGGGAAGGGTACCAAAAACATTCTGCAGCAATGAAGGTCCCCAAGAACACAGTGGCTTCCATCATTCTTAAATGGAAGAAGTTTGGACCCACCAAGACTCTTCCTAGAGCTGTCCGCCCGGCCAAACTGAGCAATCGGGGGAGAAGGGCCTTGGTCAGGGAGGTGACCAAGAACCCGATGGTCACTCTGACAGCGCTCCAGAGTTCCTCTGTGGAGATGGGAGAACCTTCCAGAAGAACAACCATCTCTGCAGCACTCCACCAATCAGGCCTTTATGGTATAGTGGCCAGATGGAAGCCACTCCTCAGTAAAAGGCACATGACAGCCCGCTTGGAGTTTGCCAAAAAGGCACCTAAAGACTCTCAGACCATGAGAAACAAGATGCTCTGGTCTGATGAAACGAAGATTGAACTCTTTGGCCTGAATACAAGCGTCACGTCTCGAGGAAACCTGGCACCATCCCTACGGTGAAGCATGGTGGTGGCAGCATCATGCTGTGGGGATGTTTTTCAGCGGCAGGGACTGGGAGACTAGTCAGGATCAAGGCAAAGATGAACGGAGCAAGGTACAGAGAGATCCTTGATGAAAACCTGCTCCAGAGCGCTCAGGACCTCAGACTGGGGCGAAGGTTCACCTTCCAACAGGACAACAACCCTATGAACACAGCCAAGACAACAGAGGAGTGGCTTCGGGACAAGTCTCTGAATATCCTTGAGTGGCCCAGCCAGAGCCCGGAATTGAACCCGATCTAACATCTCTGGAGAGACCTGAAAATAGCTGTGCAGCGATGCTCCCCATCCAACCTGACAGAGCTTGAGAGGATCTGCAGAGAAGAATGGGAGAATCTCCCCAAATACAGGTGTGCTAAACTTGTAGCATCACACCCAAGAAGACTCGAGGCTGTAATCGCTGCCAAAGGTGCTTCAACAAAGTACTGAGGAAAGGGTCTGAATACTTACAGTATGTAAATGTGATATTTCAGTTTATTTTTTAAATAAATTTGATAGCATTTCTATAAACCAGTTTTTGCTTTGTCACACAAAAACGATTTAATCAATTTTAGAATAAAGCTGTAACCTAACAAAATGTGGAAAAATTCAAGGGGTCTGAATACTTTCCGAAGGCACTGTAAGTAGGGGTAAAGTGACTAGGCAACAGGATAGATAATAAACAGTAGCAGCAGTGTATGTGATGTGTCAAAAGCGTTGGAAAAAATCCACAAATAAATTGTTAATTGACCACAAAATCTACATTTTGCAATGTTCATCTCAGTCTCCGGACTTGAACCCCATTGAAAACCTGTGAAACCCCATTGAAAACCAGTCCATAAGAGCAGACGAACGATATCAAGGATCCGGAAAGATTTTATACAAAGGAATGGTCTAAGATCCCTCCAAACGTGTTCTCCAATCTCATATAATATTTTAGGAAAAGGCTCAGTGTCGTTATCCTCGCAAAGGGAGGGTGCTAGATAATTTGAAAACAGGGGTGCCAATAACTTTTACCCTTATCTTTTTTCGATTTATTTTTATTACTTGTTAAACAAAATATATTTCTCTGAGCAATTGTATTAGTATAAAGTAATATAAATTCCCAATTTTTTTGAGAATACAATATAGCTCAGTATTTGCATTATATATTTTATACAGTATTTTTTGCTCATCTTTATCAAGGGTGCCAATAATGATGGACCTGACTGTACCTTTCCTTGGTTTATTGGCGAGGGAAGAGAAACTCCAGAGGAACCCTATCGGTGTTGTTGGGTGCAGTCTTGACAAATTCAGTTTTTACCTTTACCTTAGGATGTGTCAATAACTGACAGTATTTATAGCTGGATCTACACAACACATGGCATGAAATGTTGACTCATCGCTAGATTAGAGTGACATTTGAGAGATATTTTGAGGTCTGAAATTTCTGATGAACTCTGTCTTGCCTTTGAAAGATAGTGATCTGTTTTGATTGATCAGGAAGTGTGCTTAGTCAAGAGCAAAACAAACTAAACCCTCATCAGAATCATTTTATTTGCACAGTACATTTAAACATACCCGGAATTTGACTTAGTGAATAGGTGCTGCCAGCAATAGACAATGTACAAACAGAATATAGACACAAAGTCAACATAGTCAACATACAAAATATACAATATTCTGAGTTTCTCCCACAGAAAAGATGAATCTTAGGCAGAAAACCAAACCAAACCTACACATAATAAACTGCTTTGCTACCATCCACTCAGAGATGGATAAGAAGAGGAGACGTCTGCACAGTATGCTATTTGAACTTGGAGGACATCTCTTAATTAAACAGGCACCATGCTCCCTATTTCAACACTCGCCCAAAATGAGAAGGGAGAGCCATTTACATTCAGAAATGTCTCCTCTTTTGAGATGGGACAGTAGATTAGGAGGGTATGGCACAACCTCAAATAGAAGACCCCCACACATACACACACACTCGCTGGAAGTTCTGGGAGGATGTATTGATTAAGACTGCAGTGCGACACCTCTGGCATTCTAATTCAATAATGGAAATCAGGGGGTGCCGTCACACGTTATGCTACAAGATGAGTTATGCGGCACATCCACACACACAGGCATGCGCATACACACATATGCACACACATACACACACACATACAAGCGCACGCACACACACACACACTCATTGTACATGAACAAAGACTTATACACATCCAGTGGGGGAAAAAAGTATTTAGTCAGCCACCAATTGTGCAAGTTCTCCCACTTAAAAAGTTGAGAGAGGCCTGTAATTTCCATCATAGGTACACGTCAACTATGACAGAAAAAATGAGGAAAAGAAATCAAGAAAATCACATTGTAGGATTTTTTATGAATTTATTTGCAAATGATGGTGGAAAATAAGTATTTGGTCAATAACAAAAGTTTCTCAATACTTTGTTATATACCCTTTGTTGGCAATAACACAGGTCAAACGTTTTCTGTAAGTCTTCACAAGGTTTTCACACACTGTTGCTGGTATTTTGGCCCATTCCTCCATGCAGATCTCCTCTAGAGCAGTGATGTTTTGGGGCTGTCGCTGGGCAACACAGACTTTCAACTCCCTCCAAAGATTTTCTATGGGGTTGAGATCTGGAGACTGGCTAGGCCACTCCAGGACCTTAAAATGCTTCTTACGAAGCCACTCCTTCGTTGCCCGGGCGGTGTATTTGGGATCATTGTCATGCTGAAAGACCCAGCCACGTTTCATCTTCAATGCCCTTGCTGATGGAAGGAGGTTTTCACTCAAAATCTCACGATACATGGCCCCATTCATTCTTTCCTTTACACGGATCAGTCGTCCTGGTCCCTTTGCAGAAAAACAGCCCCAAAGCATGATGTTTCCACCCCCATGATTCACAGTAGGTATGGTGTTCTTTGGATGCAACTCAGCATTCTTTGTCCTCCAAACACGACGAGTTGAGTTTTGGTTTCATCTGACCATATGACATTCTCCCAATCCTCTTCTGGATCATCCAAATGCACTCTAGCAAACTTCAGACGGGCCTGGATATGTACAGGCTTAAGCAGGGGGACACGTCTGGCACTGCAGGATTTGAGTCCCTGGCGGCGTAGTGTGTTACTGATGGTAGGCTTTGTTACTTTGGTCCCAGCTCTCTGCAGGTCATTCACTAGGTCCCCCCGTGTGGTTCTGGGATTTTTGCTCACCGTTCTTGTGATCATTTTGACCCCACGGGGTGAGATCTTGCGTGGAGCCCCAGATCGAGGGAGATTATCAGTGGTCTTGTATGTCTTCCATTTCCTAATAATTGCTCCCACAGTTGATTTCTACAAACCAAGCTGCTTACCTATTGCAGATTCAGTCTTCCCAGCCTGGTGCAGGTCTACAATTTTGTTTCTGGTGTCCTTTGACAGCTCTTTGGTCTTGGCCATAGTGGAGTTTGGAGTGTGACTGTTTGAGGTTGTGGACAGGTGTTATTTATACTGATAACAAGTTCAAACAGGTGCCATTAATACAGGTAACGAGTGGAGGACAGAGGAGCCTATTAAAGAAGAAGTTCCAGGTCTGTGAGAGCCAGAAATCTTGCTTGTTTGTAGGTGACCAAATACTTATTTTCCACCATAATTTGCAAATAAATTCATAAAAAATCCTACAATGTGATTTTCTGGATTTTCTCAATTTGTCTGTCATAGTTGACGTGTACCTATGATGAAAATTACAGGCCTCTCTCATCTTTTTAAGTGGGAGAACGTGCACAATTGGTGGCTGACTAAATACTTTTTTCCCCCACTGTATACACTCACTCACATACATACACAAAATAACACAGAGGTCTTAAAAAAAACAATCCTCTATACACTTTGCCATCATTATTTGTGTGTACCAACGTTTCCCCGCTTTGTTTCCAGGCCCAAGTCTTCTGCACTGTTAGAAGTAGCTCAAAGGACAACCAGGGTTAAAGGAGGAAGTGCTACTAAAGGTGCCAACCCTGCAGAGAGCTTTATTGCTAAAGTGACCACCAGAAAAATTCATTACCTAAAATGATTCACAGCTAATCTTTTCCCCCATGGCCATGAATTAATCAATAAAGTTATTACTGCTTTCCCAAAAGGATATGTTCTTTCAAAAATCACAAGGGCACACAATGACACAGTATTGACATTTACATTACATTTTAGTCATTTAGCAGACGCTCTTATCCAGAGCGACTTACAGGAGCAATTAGGGTTAAGTGCCTTGCTCAAGGGCACATTTACGTCATTTAGCAGACGCTCTTATCCAGAGCGACTTACAAATTGGTGCATTCACCCTATAGCCAGTGGGATAACCACTTTACACTTTTTTTTTTTTTTTTTTTAAAGAGGTGGGGTTTCAAATGTCTCCGGAAGGTGGTGAGTGACTCCGCTGTCCTGGCGTCGTGAGGGAGCTTGTTCCACCATTGGGGTGCCAGAGCAGCGAACAGTTTTGACTGGGCTGAGCGGGAACTATGCTTCCGCAGAGGAAGGGGAGCCAGCAGGCCAGAGGTGGATGAACGCAATGCCCTCGTTTGGGTGTAGGGACTGATCAGAGCCCGAAGGTACGGAGGTGCCGTTCCCCTCACTGCTCCATAGGCAAGCACCATGGTCTTGTAACGGATGCGAGCTTCAACTGGAAGCCAGTGGAGTGTGCGGAGGAGGGGGGTGACGTGAGAGAACTTGGGAAGGTTGAACACCAGACGGGCTGCGGCATTCTTGATTAAGCATCTCTATTATTTCTCTTCAATGCAGTTTCATTTGTGGGAGTCTACAATTGGTTATCATTTCATGTGAGGATATGTATTCAGCAAAACAGAATATCTTCAGAGGTGTAGTATGATGGTGGCAAGAAGAGCAAGATTTCATTAACATTTTATTACTGATGAAGATAAATTAATGGGACAAAGGTCAGTTCTGCAGAGAGGAACAATACAACAATTATATGCACCACAACTCCACTGATAATTAATTGTATATGTCCTTACTTTAGCACTAAATCTACTCCAGTCTCCTTTACATTTTACGTCATTTAGCAGACGCTCTTATCCAGAGCGACTTATAGCAGTGAGTGCATACATTTCTATAATTTGTTCATACTAGTTCCCTGTGGGAAACGAAACCACAACACTGGCGTTGCAAGTTCCATGCTCTACCAACTGAGCTACACGGGACTGTTGAGCTAATACTGCGACCCCAGAGCCATATACTGAGTGAGCTTGGTCATTGTGATTTCAACTAAAAGGCATTATGATGCTCTTAAATGACATAACATGATTCAATGGCAGCCATGTTGGCATATACAGGTCAATATTGACCCATAAATTCAGTCCTGACGCACCAGCGAACAAAGGTGACTATACCTTAAATATGGAGCTTACACTACAGGTGACATACAGTGCATTCGGGAAAGTATTCAGACCCCTTCACTTTTTCAACATTTTGTTACGTTACAGACTTATACTACAATTGATTAAATAAAACATTTTCCTCATAAATCTACATACAATACCCCACATTGACAAAGCGAAAACAGGTTTTTAGAATATTTTGCTAATTTATAAAAAATGTACAATTCAAATATCTTATTTACATAAGTATTTAGACCATTTGCTATGAGACTCGAAATTTAGCTCAGATGCATCCTGTTTCCATTGACCATCCTTGAGATGTTTCTACAACTTGACTGGGTCCACCTGTGGTAAATTCAATTGATTGGACATGATATGGAAAGGCACACAACTGTCTATATAAGGTCACACAGTTGACAGTGCATGTCAGAGCAAAAACCAAGCCATGAGGTCAAAGGAATTGTCCGTAGAGATCCGAGACAGGATTGTGTCGAGATAGAGATCTGGGGAAGGGTAACAAAAAATGTCTGCAGCATTGAAGGTCCCCAAGAACACAGTGCCTTCCATCATTCTTAAATGGAAGAAGTTTGGAACCACCAAGACTCTTCCTAGAGCTGTCCGCTCTGCCAAACTGAGCAATCTGGGAAGAGGGGCCTTGGTCAGGGAGGTGACCAAGAACCCGATGGTCACTCTGACAGAGTTCCTCTGTGGAGATGGGAGAACCTTCCAGAAGGACAACCATCTCAGCAGCACTCCACCAATCAGGCCTTTATGGTAGAGTGGCCAGACTGAAGCCACTCTTCAGTAAAAGGCACATGACAGCCTGCTTGGAGTTTGCCCAAAGGCACCTAAAGGACTCTCAGACCATGAGAAACAAGATTCTCTGGTCTGATGAAACCAATATTGAACTCTTTGGCCTGAATGCCAAGCGTCATGTCTGGAGAAAACCTGGCACCATCCCTACGGTGAAGCATGCTGGTGGCAGCATCATGCTATGGGGATGTTTTTCAGCGGCATGGACTGGAAGACTAGTCAGGATCGAGGGAAAGATGAACGGAGCAAAGTACAAATCAAATCAAATCGTATTGGTCACATACACGTGTTTAGCAGATGTTATTGCAGGTGTAGCGAAATGCTTCTGTTTCTAGCTAACAAGTAATATCTAACAATTTCACAACATATACCCAATAAACACAAATCTAAGTAATGGAATGGAATTAAGATTATATAAATAAATATATGGACGAGCAATGTCAGAGCGGCATAGACTAAGATACAGTAGAATAGTATAGAATACAGTATTTACATATGAGATGAGTAATGCAAGATATGTAAACATTATTAAAGTGACTAGTGTTCCATTTATTAAAGTGGCCAGGCTATGTATTTAGGCAGCAGCCTCTAATGTGCTAGTGAAGGTTATTTAACAGTCTGATGGCCTTGAGATAGAAGCTGTTTTTCAGTCTCTCGGTCCCAGCTTTGATGCACCTGTACTGATCTCGCCTTCTAGATGATAGCGGGGTGAACAGGCAGTGGCTCGGGTGGTTGTTGTCCTTGATTATCTTTTTGGCCTTCCTGTGACTTCGGGTGCTGTAGGTGTCCTAGAGGGCTGAAGTTTGCCCCCGGTGATGCGTTGGGCAGACAGCACCACCCTCTGAAGAGCCCTGCGGTTGCGGGCGGTGCATTTGCCATACCAGGCGGTGATACAGCCCAACAGGATGCTCTCAATTGTACATCTGTAAAAGTTTGTGAGGGTTTTAGGTGCCAAGCCACATTTCTTCAGCCTCCTGAGGTTGAAGAGGCGCTGTTGCGCCTTTTTCACCACACTGTCTGTGTGGGTGGACCATTTCAATTTGTCGGTGATGTGTACGCCAAGGAACTTGAAGCTTTCCACCTACTCCACTGCGGTCCCGTCGATGTGGATAGGGGTGTGCACCCTTTGTTGTTTCCTGAAGTCCATAATCATCTCCTTTGTTTTGTTGACGTTGAGTGAGAGGTTATTTTACTAGCACCACACTCCCAGAGCCCTCACCTCCTCCCTGTAGGCTGTCTCGTCATTGTTGGTAATCAAGCCTACTACTGTTGTGTCGTCTGCAAACTTGATGATTGAGTTGGAGGCGTGCTTGGCCACGCAGTCATGGGTGAACAGGGAGTACAGGAGGGGGCTGAGCACGCACCCTTGTGGGGCCCCAGTGTTGAGGATCAGCGAAGTGGGCCATGGAGAAGGAGAGCCCACAGTCCTTGGTAGCGGGCCGCGTCAGTGGCACTGTATTATCCTCAATGCGGGCGAAGAAGGTGTTTCGCTTGTCCGGAAGTAAGACGTTGGTGTCCTATTGTAGTCTGTGATTGTCTGTAGACCCTGCCACATACGTCTCATGTCTTAGCCGTTGAATTTCGACTCCACTTTGTCCCTATACTGATGTTTTGCCTATTTGATTGCCTTGGAGGGAATAACTACACTGTTTGTATTCTGCCATATTCCCAGTCACCTTGCCATGGTTAAATGCGGTGGTTCGCGCTTTCAGTTTTGAGCGAATGCTGCCATCTATCCACGGTTTCTGGTTAGGGTAGGTTTTAATAGTCACAGTGGGTACAACATCTCCTATACACTTCCTGATAAACTCAGTCACTGTATCAGTATATACGGCGATATTATTCTCTGAAGTCCGCGTGATCAAAACAATCTTGAAGTGTGGATTCCGATTGGTCAGACCAGCGTTGAATAGTCCTTAGCACGAATGCTTCCTGTTTGAGTTTCTGCCTATAGGAAGGGAGGAGCAAAATGGAGTCTTGGTCAGATTTACCGAAAGGAGGGTGGGGGAGGGCCTTGTATGCATCCCGGAAGTTGGAGTAGCAGTGGTCAAGTGTTTTAGCAGCGCGGGTCAACAATCGATGTATTGATAGAACTTCGGCAACCTTTTCCTCAAATTTGCTTTGTTAAAATCACCAGCTATAGTAAACGCAGCGTCAGGATATGTGGTTTCCAGCTGGCATAGAGTCCAGTGAAGTTATTTGAGGGCTGTCGTGGTATCGGCTTAAGGGGGCATATACACGGGCGTGACTATACCCAAAGAAAATTATCTTGGGAGATAACATGGTCAGAATTTGATTGTGAGGTATTCTAGGTCGGGTGAACAAAAGGACTTGAGTTTCTGTATGTTATCACAATTACACCATGAGTCGTTAATCATAAAACATACACCTACGTCCTTCTGCTTCCCGGAGAGATATTTATTCCTGTCTGCGCAATGAACTGAGAACCCAACTGGCTGGACCGACTCGGACAGTATATCCCGAGAGAGCCATGTTTCCGTGAAACAGAATATGTTACAATCCCTGATGTCTCTCTGGAAAGAAACCCTCGCCCTGTGCTCGTCAACTTTATTATCCATAGACTGAACATCATTGAGTAATATACTCTGAAGTGGTAGGTGGTGTGCACGCCTCCTAAGTCGGACTAGAAGGCCGCTCCGAGTACCTCTCCTCCGGCGTTGTTTTGGGTCAGCCTCTGGAATCAGTTAAATTGCCCTGTGGGGTGCGAACAAAGGATCTGCTTCGGGAAAGTTGTATTTCTGGTCGTAATGCTGGTAGTGCTGGTGAGTTACCGCCACTCTGATATCCAATAGTTCTTCCCGGCTGTATGTAATAACACAAATAATTTTCTGGGCTAATAACGTAATAAATAATACATAAAAAACAAAATACTGCAAAGTTTCCTAAGAGCTAGAAGCAAGGCAGCCCTCTATGTTGGCACCATTTTAACTACAGAGAGATCCTTGATGATCCTTGATGATCCTTGATGAAAACCTGCTTCAGAGCGCTCAGACTGGGGCGAAGGTTCACCTTCCAACAGGACAACGACCCTAAGCACACAGCCAAGAAAGCGCAGGGGTGGCTTCGGGACACGTCTCTGAATGTCCTTGAGTGGCCCAGCCAGAGCCCGGACTTGAACCTGATCGAACATCTCTGGAACCTGAAAAAAGCTCCCCATCCAATCTGACAGATCTTGAGAGGATCTGCAGAGAAGAATGGGAGAAACTCCCCAAATACAGGTGTGCAAAGCTTGTAACGTCATACACAAGAAGACTTGAGGCTGCAATCGCTGCCAAAGGTGCTTCAACAAAGTACTGATTAAAGGGTCTAAATACTTATGTAAATGTGATATTTCAGTTTGTTATTTTTTATAAATTTGTAAAAAGGTCTAAAACCTGTTTTTGCTTTGTCATTAAGGGATATTGTGTGAAGACTGATGAGGGGAAAAATAAAATTTAATCAATTTTAGAATAAGGCTGTAACGTACAGTGAGGGAAAAAAGTATTTGATCCCCTGCTGATTTTGTACGTTTGCCCACTGACAAAGACATGATCAGTTTATAATTTTAATGGTAGGTTTATTTGAACAGTGAGAGACAGAATAACAACAAAAAAATCCAGATAAACGCATGTCAAAAATGTGGGAATGAGGGAAATAATGATTTGACCCCTCTGCAAAACATGACTTAGTACTTGGTGGCAAAACCCTTGTTGGCAATCACAGAGGTCAGACGTTTCTTGTAGTTGGCCACCAGGTTTGCACACATCTCAGGAGGGATTTTGTCCCAATCCTCTTTGCAGATCTTCTCCAAGTCATTAAGGTTTTGAGGCTGACGTTTGGCAACTCGAACATTCAGCTCCCTCCACATATTTTCTATGGGATTAAGGTCTGGAGACTGGCTAGGCCACTCCAGGACCTTAATGTGCTTCTTCTTGAGCCACTCCTTTGTTGCCTTGGCCGTGTGTTTTGGGTCATTGTCATGCTGGAATACCCATCCACAACCCATTTTCAATGCCCTGGCTGAGGGAAGGAGGTTCTCACCCAAGATTTGACGGTACATGGCCCGTCCATCGTCCCTTTGATACGGTGAAGTTGTCCTGTCCCCTTAGCAGAAAAACACCCCCAAAGCATAATGTTTCCACCTCCATGTTTGACGGTGGGGATGGTGTTCTTGGGGTCATAGGCAGCATTCCTCCTCCTCCAAACACGGCGAGTTGAGTTGATGCCAAAGAGCTCCATTTTGGTCTCATCTGACCACAACACTTTCACCCAGTTCTCCTCTGAATCATACAGAACAGCGCCGGAAGAAGATGGCTGCCGTTTTACAGCCCTCTAACCAATTGTACTATTATGTGTGTTTTTCCGCGTTATTTGTAATTTATTTTGTACATAATGTTTCTGCCATCGTCTCTTATAACCAAAGAGAGCTTCTGGATATCAGGACAGCGATTACTCACCTCGCGTTGGACGAACACTTTTTCTTCAACGAGGCGTTCGCGAAGGATATTCTACAGACTCCCGACAAGGCCCAGATCCCCGTCATTCGCGTGAGGAAGAGACGGAGATATCGTGGACGTAGGTCGGGGGTGCCTTGTAAGGATCCGACGGCGAACGAGTAAACTGCCTCTCCCATCAATCCTATTAGCCAACGTTCAAGCTTTGGAGAATAAAATGGACGATTTAAGATTACGGTTATCCTACCAACGGGACATTAAAAACTGTAATATCTTATGTTTCACGGAGTCGTGGCTGAACGACGACAATGATAACATTCAGCTAGCAGGCTATACGCTACATCGGCAGGACAGAACGGCAGACTCGGGTAAGACGAGGGGTGGCGGTCTCTGTATATTTGTAAACAACAGCTGGTGCACCAAATCAAATACTAAGGAAGTCTCAAGGTTTTGCTCGCCTGAGGTAGAGTATCTTATGATAAGCTGCAGACCACACTATTTACCAAGAGAGTTTTCATCTATATTTTTCATAGCTGTCTATTTACCACCACAAACCAATGCTGGCATTAAGATTGCACTGAATGAGTTGTACAAGGCCATTAATCAACAGGAAAACGCTCATCCAGATGCAGCGCTCCTAGTAGCAGGGGGACTTTAATGCAGGGAAACTTAAATCCGTTCTACCTAATTTCTACCAGCATGTTAAATGTGCAACCAGAGGGGAAAAAACTCTAGACCACCTTTACTCCACACACAGAGACGCATACAAAGCTCTCCCTCGCCCTCCATTTGGCAAATCTGACCATAACTCTATCCTCCTGATTCCTGCTTATAAGCAAAAACTGAAGCAGGAAGCACCAGTGATTCGGCTAATAAAAAAGTGGTCAGATGACGCAGATGCTAAGCTACAGGACTGTTTTGCTAGCACAGACTGGAACATGTTCCGGGATTCTTCAGACAGCATTGAGGAGTACACCACATCATTCACTGGCTTCATCAATAAGTGCATCGATGATGTCGTCCCCACAGTGACCGTACGTACATACCCCAACCAGAAGCCATGGATTACAGGAAACATCCGCACTGAGCTAAAGGGTAGAGCTGCCGCTTTCAAGGAACGGGACTCTAACCCGGACGCTTATAAGAAATCCCGCTATGACCTCCGACGAACCATCAAACAGGCAAAGAGTCAATACAGGTCTAAGATTGAATCATACTACACTGGCTCTGACGCTCGTCGGATGTGGCAGGGCTTGAAAACTATTACAGACTACAAAGGGAAGCACAGCCGCGAGCTGCCCAGTGACACAAGCCTACCAGACGAGCTAAACCACTTCTATGCTCGCTTCGAGGCAAGCAACACTGAAGCATGCATGAGAGCACCAGCTGTTCCGGACGACTATGTGATCACGCTCTCCGTAGCCGATGTGAGTAAGACTTTTAAGCAGGTCAACATTCACAAGGCCGCAGGGCCAGACGGATTACCAGGACGTGTACTCCGAGCATGTGCTGACCAACTGGCAAGTGTCTTCACTGACATTTTCAACATGTCCCTGACTGAGTCTGTAATACCAACATGTTTCAAGCAGACCACCATAGTCCCCGTGCCCAAGAACTCTAAGATAACCTGCCTAAATGACTACCGACCCGTGGCACTGACGTCTGTAGCCATGAAGTGCTTTGAAAGACTGGTCATGGCTCACATCAACAGCATAATCCCAGAAACCCTAGACCCACTCCAATTTGCATACCGCCCCAACAGATCCACAGATGATGCAATCTCTATCGCACTCCACACTGCCCTTTCCCCACCTGGACAAGAGGAACACCTACGTGAGAATGCTATTCATTGACTACAGCTCAGCATTCAACACCATAGTGCCCTCAAAGCTCATCACTAAGCTAAGGATCCTGGGACTAAACACCTCCCTCTGCAACTGGATCCTGGACTTCCTGGACGGGCCGCCCCCAGGTGGTAAGGGTAGGTAACAACACATCTGCCACACTGATCCTCAACACGGGGGGCCCCTCAGGGGTGCGTGCTCAGTCCCCCTCCTGTACTCTCTGTTCACCCATGACTGCATGGCCAGGCACGACTCCAACACCATCATTAAGTTTGCCGACGACACAACAGTGGTAGGCCTGATCACCGACAACGATGAGACAGCCTATAGGGGAGGAGGTCAGAGATCTGGCCGTGTGGTGCCAGGACAACAACCTCTCCTCAACGTGACCAAGACAAAGGAGATGATTGTGGACTACAGGAAAAAAAAGAGGACTGAGCACGCCCCCATTCTCATCGACGGGGCTGTAGTGGAACAGGTTGAGAGCTTCAAGTTCCTTGGTGTCCACATCACCAACGAACTATCATGGTCCAAACACACCAAGACAGTCGTGAAGAGGGCACGACAAAGCCTATTCCCCCTCAGGAGACTAAAAAGATTTGGCATGGGTCCTCAGATCCTCAAAAATTCTACAGCTGCACCATCGAGAGCATCCTGACTGGTTGCATCACCGCCTGGTATGGCAACTGCTTGGCCTCTGACCGCAAGGCACTACAGAGGGTAGTGCGTACGGCCCAGTACATCACAGGGGCAAAGCTCCCTGCCATCCAGGACCTCTATACCAGGCGGTGTCAGAGGAAGGCCCTCAAAATTGTCAAAGACTCCAGTCACCCTAGTCATAGACTGTTCTCTCTGCTACCGCACGGCAAGCGGTACCGGAGTGCCAAGTCTAGGTCCAAAAGACTTCTCAACAGCTTCTACCCCCAAGCCATAAGACTCCTGAACAGCTAATCATGGCTACCCGGACTATTTGCACTGCCCCCCACCCCATACTTTTTACGCTGCTGCTACTCTGTTAAGTATTTATGCATAGTCACTTTAACTCTACCCACATGTACATATTACCTCAACTACCTCAACTAGCCGGTGCCCCCGCACATTGACTATGCAACGGTACCCCCCTGTATATATAGCCTCCCTACTGTCACTTTATTCTATTGTATATATAGCCTCCCTACTGTCACTTTATTTTTACTTCTGCTCTTTTTTTCTCAACACTTTTTTGTTGTTGTTTTATTCTTACTTTTTTTGTTTAAAATAAATGCACTGTTGGTTAAGGGCTGTAAGTAAGCATTTCACTGTAATGTCTGCACCTGTTGTATTCGGCGCATGTGACCAATAAAATTTTATTTGATTTGATTTGATTTGAGATGTTCATTGGCAAACTTCAGACGGGCCTGTATATGTGCTTTCTTGAGCAGGGGGACCTTGCGGGCGCTGCATGATTTCAGTCCTTCACGGCGTAATGTGTTACCAATTGTTTTCTTGGTGACTATGGTCCCAGCTGCCTTGAGATCATTGACAAGATACTCCCGTGTAGTTCTGGGCTGATTCCTCACCGTTCTCATGATCATTGCAACTCCACGAGGTAAGATCTTGCATGGAGCCCCAGGCAGAGGGAGATTGACAGGTCTTTTGTGTTTCTTCCATTTGCGAATAATCGCACCAACTGTTGTCACCTTCTCACCAAGCTGCTTGGCGATGGTCTTGTAGCCCATTCCAGCCTTGTGTAGGTCTACAATCTTGTCCCTGACATCCTTGGAGAGCTCTTTGGTCTTGGCCATGGTGGAGAGTTTGGAATCTGATTGATTGATTGCTTCTGTGGACAGGTGTCTTTTATACAAGTAACAAGCTGAGATTAGGAGCACTCCCTTTAAGAGTGTGCTCCTAATCTCAGCTCGTTACCTGTATAAAAGACACCTGGGAGCCAGAAATCTTTCTGATTGAGAGCGGGTCAAATACTTATTTCCCTCATTAAAATGCAAATCAATTTATAACATTTTTGACATGCCTTTTTCTAGATTTTGTTGTTGTTATTCTGTCACTCACTGTTAAAATAAACCTACCATTAAAATTATAGACTGATAATTTCTATGTCAGTGGGCAAACGTACAAAATCAGCAGGGGATCAAATACTTTTTTCCCTCACTGTAACAAAATGTGGAAACAAGTCAAGGGGTCTGAATACTTTCCAAATGCACTGTACATTTTGGGGTGTTGCTATCGTTGGCATTCACTTCCTTGCTCCCTCTCACTGCCAGAAAATCTGGTTCAAAATAATATTATATGGCGAATACTCATGAGAGATCGAACACTGTGAAATCTGTTCGCACACCAGAAATACAGTGTCTCACAGTTCCACTTTTAAATACTGTGACAGCGTCAGTTGGTGGGTGAGAAAATTCTGCATCGGCACATTCTAACTCCCTCCTCCCCGGAGTCATTTAGGGCTAATTTTAGATAACTCATGTTGGTAACCCGTTCTCTCCTCATTAGCCATGTAGGCCTTCAACAAACATGGGCCCGGAGGCTCTTCAGTTAAAATTATTACAGATTTAATGCAGGATATGAAGAAAAATATACATTTTGAAATACTTTTTATGTTCCATTGAGTGTTACTTATGCACATTCAGGACTTGTTGCAATAAATTATTGTTTAACATTTTATTTATATATATGATTATTAAATTTACCTCCAAAAGAAGTAATTCGGTGCAACCATTAATGTTTTGGAAATAATTATTTAAAGAAAATAATATCCCATATTCTAGGATGTTAACACTATATGATGATCTATGAGAATGTATGAACTGCTTTTGTTTTGAAGTGCCATATTTACTGAATGTATTGAATTTGTTGACTATAGCGCAGAACAAAAAACATCCTACAAAATATATGTCAAAAAACAAAAGAAGAAACACTGGTTTTACTGAATGATCATGGCTGGTTGTGCTGAATGACTATTCTGTTACATGGGTAAGATGGTGTCATTTTTTGGACAGATCTCTTTTTTCCCTCTTACTCAAACACACACACATAGAGAGTAAAGGCTCTATTAAATCAGGTCCGCTTCACCCAGCATCTGCATAGCTGTTGTTTTGGCGGTGTCAGAGGTGGAACTGAGTTAGAGCTGTCAAATCCACAAGCAGCTCCTGGCATTATACCTAAAGCGGATATTGCCATTGGCTGCACGGAGTCACATTAAGAGAAATCCCAAGCAACCTTGTTTACAAGTTCAAACACTATAATGTTAGATGTAATCTACATGTCGATTAGGCTGATATCGACAATCCTCATTATTTTATTTAATGATTTTCAATTTGAGCGTCATTATTTCTATACAGCCTACTTTTTAATTCTGAACTTCTAACACAAGTGGGATGGGTGTGTCTTCGTGACAATGATGAAGAGCAGCTCACCAATTTGACAACTCCAACGCAGTTACACCTTTGACACAAAACAACAGCTATGCGGGTGTCGGCTATCGCCAGTTAACGCTTGATCTGATTGAATCCAAGCCTTAGTATGGTGACTCATTTAACAACAATAATACCTTTAATACTTAACAAAATAAGGAAAAGTGGAGTATAGTTCAGTACAGTATCGTACAGTACTGTACAGTAGAGTAGAGTTCATTACAGTATAGTAGAATGTGCTGTATTCTACTGTACTCTACTGTACTGTACTTTACTGTGCTGAACTCTACTGTACTGCGCTGTACTGTACTGTGCTGTACTCTACTGTGATGTCCAAATTGTATTATTTTTTTCAGATTTGAGGCCCGTATGTCGCATGTCACTACTTCACAGGAGAGGCATTTGAATGTCGTTTTTTAGAAATCAAAATGTGTTTTCTTGGCAGAAATGCCTTATGGAACATGTGAACTTTCATGTGCCTTAATACAAAGCTTGTATGCCATATGTAAATACGAATTAAACATTGAAATTACGAGCCTAGTTGGTTTAGCCACGGAAAAAGACAGGAACCTTCCCGCTAGCCATGATTGGCTGAGATAATGGATGGGCTGGACATTTATTTTTAAAAAAATTTATTTAACCTTTATTTAACCAGGTAAGCCAGTTGAGAACAAGTTCTCATTTACAACTGTGACCTGGCCAAGATAAAGCAAAGCAGTGCGATAAAAAACAACAACACAGAGTTACATATGAGGTAAACAAAACAGAAAGTAAAAAATACAACAGAATATATATATACAGTGTGTGCGAATGTAGTAAGTTATGGAGGTAAGGCAATAAATAGGCCATAGTGCAAAATAGTTACAATTTCGTATTAACACTGGAATGATAGATGTGCAAAAGATGATGTGCAAATAGAGATACTGGGGTGCAAATTAGCAAAATAAATAACAATATGGGGAGGAGGTAGTTGGGTGGGCTAATTTCAGAATGGCTGTGTATAGACAGACATGTCGAGAGATGAGTTCGGATTGGTCTGCCATGTAGCATGCTTCTGTCTATAACATGAGCTGCTCACTATGCGTAGACAATACTTGCTACCCCGGCATTTTTGAAACATATAACGTTAGCCATGGAGAACTGCAAAAGTGTTTCTACTGCACTCAACAACATTGCTGCCCTGAATTTAGCAGACGCTATCAACAAAGATAAGTGGGAAAAAGTTGTGATGGACTACTTTCTGCACATGATTAGTGTGAACTGGAGTGCCTTGACACAATGGGCCCAACAAGATGTAGCTACAAAAAAAAATGGAAACGATACAGGTTGTCTTACTTAATTAAAGGGTTCCAGTCTGCCGTGAAGCATTCATCCATGTACAGTTGAAGTCGGAAGTTTACATACACTTAGGTTGGAGTCATTAAAACTCATTTTTCAACCACTCCACAAATGTCTTGTTAACAAACTATAGTTTTAGCAAGTCGGTTAGGATATCTACTTTGTGCATGACACAAGTAATTTTTCCAACAATTGTTTACAGACAGATTATTTCACTTATAATTCACTGTATCACAATTCCAGTGGGTCAGAAGTTTACATACACTAAGTTGACTGTGCCTTTAAACAGCTTGGAAAATTCCAGAAAATTATGTCATGGCTTTAGAAGCTTCTGATAGGCTAATTGACATAATTTGAGTCAATTGGAGGTGTACCTGTGGATGTATTTCAAGGCCTACCTTCTAACTCAGTGCCTCTTTTCTTGACATCATGGGAAAATCAAAAGAAATCAGCCAAGACTCAGAAAAAAAATTGTAGACCTCTACAAGTCTGGTTCATCCTTGGGAGCAATTTCCAAACGCCTGAAGGTACCACGTTCATCTGTACAAACAATAGTACGCAAGTATAAACACCATGGGACCACGCAGCCGTCATACCGCTCAGGAAGGAGACGCGTTCTGTCTCCTAGAGATGAATGTACTTTGGTGCGAAAAGTGCAAATCAATACCAGAACAACAGCAAAGGACCTTGTGAAGATGCTGGAGGAAACAGGTACAAAAGTATGTATATCCACAGTAAAACTAGCCCTATATTGACATAACCTGAAAGGCCGCTCAGCAAGGAAGAAGCCACTGCTCCAAAACCACCATAAAAAGCCAGACAACGGTTTGTAACTGAACATGGGGACAAAGATCATACTTTTTGGAGAAATGTACTCTGTTCTGATTAAACAAAAATAGAACTGTTTGGCCATAATGACCATCGTTATGTTTGCAGGAAAAAGGGGGTTGCTTGCAAGCCGAAGAACACCATCCCAACAGTGAAGCATGGGGGTGGCAGCATCATGCTGTGGGGGTGCTTTGCTGCAGAAGGGACTGGTGCACTTCACAAAATAGATGGCATTAGGAGGAAGGAAAATTATGTGGATATATTGAAGCAACATCTCAAGACATCAGTCAGGAAGTTAAAGCTTGGTGGCAAATGGATCTTCCAAATGGACAATGACCCCAAGCATACTTCCAAAGTTGTGGCAAAATGGCTTAAGGACAACAAAGTCAAGGTATTGGAGTGGCCATCACAAAGCCCTGACCTCAATCCTATAGAAAATGTGTGGGCAGAACTGAAAAACGTGTGCGAGCAAGGAGGCCTACAAACCTGATTCAGTTACACCAGCTCTGTCAGGAGGAATGGGCCAAAATTCACCCAAATTATTGTGGGAAGCTTGTGGAAGGCAACCCAAAACGTTTGACCCAAGTTAAACAATTTAAAGGCAATGCTACCAAATACTAATTGAGTGTATGTAAAGTTCTGACCTACTGGGAATGTGATGAAATAAATAAAAGCTTAAATAAATAATTCTCTCCACTATTATTCTGACATTTCACATTTTTTAAAATAAATGGCGATCCTAACTGACCTAAGACAGGGAATTTTTATTGGATTAAATGTCAGGATTTGTGAAAAACTGAGTTTAAATGTATTTGGCTAAGGTGTACATACAGTGGGAAAAAAAACGTATTTAGTCAGCCACCAATTGTGCAAGTTCTCCCACTTAAAAAGATGAGAGAGGCCTGTAATTTTCATCATAGGTACACGTCAACTATGACAGACAAAATGAGAAAAAGAAATCCAGAAAATCACATTGTAGGATTTTTAATGAATTTATTTGCAAATTATGGTGGAAAATAAGTATTTGGTCAATAACAAAAGTTTCTCAATACTTTGTTATATACCCTTTGTTGGCAATAACACAGGTCAAACGTTTTCTGTAAGTCTTCAGAAGGTTTTCACACACTGTTGCTGGTATTTTGGCCCATTCCTCCATGCAGATCTCCTCTAGAGCAGTGATGTTTTGGGGCTGTCGCTGGGCAACACGGACTTTCAACTCCTCCAAAGATTTTCTATGGGGTTGAGATCTGGAGACTGGCTAGGCCACTCCAGGACCTTGAAATGCTTCTTACGAAGCCACTCCTTCGTTGCCCGGGCGGTGTGTTTGGGATCATTGTCATGCTGAAAGACCCAGCCACGTTTCATCTTCAATGCCCTTGCTGATGGAAGGAGGTTTTCACTCAAAATCTCACGATACATGGCCCCATTCATTCTTTCCTTTACACGGATCAGTCGTCCTGGTCCCTTTGCAGAAAAACAGCCCCAAAGCATGATGTTTCCACCCCCATGCTTCACAGTAGGTATGGTGTTCTTTGGATGCAACTCAGCATTCTTTGTCCTCCAAACACGACGAGTTGAGTTTTTACCAAAAAGTTCTATTTTGGTTTCATCTGACCATATGACATTCTCCCAATCCTCTTCTGGATCATCCAAATGCACTCTAGCAAACTTTAGACGGGCCTGGACATGTACTGGCTTAAGCAGGGAGACACGTCTGGCACTGCAGGATTTGAGTCCCTGGCGGCGTAGTGTGTTACTGATGGTAGGCTTTGTTACTTTGGTCCCAGCTCTCTGCAGGTCATTCACTAGGTCCCCCCGTGTGGTTCTGGGATTTTTGCTCACCGTTCTTGTGATCATTTTGACCCCACGGGGTGAGATCTTGCGTGGAGCCCCAGATCGAGGGAGATTATCAGTGGTCTTGTATGTCTTCCATTTCCTAATAATTGCTCCCACAGTTGATTTCTTCAAACCAAGCTGCTTACCTATTGCAGATTCAGTCTTCCCAGCCTGGTGCAGGTCTACAATTTTGTTTCTGGTGTCCTTTGACAGCTCTTTGGTCTTGGCCATAGTGGAGTTTGGAGTGTGACTGTTTGAGGTTGTGGACAGGTGTCTTTTATACTGATAACAAGTTCAAACAGGTGCCATTAATACAGGTAATGAGTGGAGGACAGAGGAGCCTCTTAAAGAAGAAGTTACAGGTCTGTGAGAGCCAGAAATCTTGCTTGTTTGTAGGTGACCAAATACTTATTTTCCACCATAATTTGCAAATAAATTCATAAAAAATCCTACAATGTGATTTTCTGGATATTTTTTCTCTCAATTTGTCTGTCATAGTTGACGTGTACCTATGATGAAAATTACAGGCCTCTCTCATCTTTTTAAGTGGAAGAACTTGCACAATTGGTGGCTGACTAAATACTTTTTTTTCCCACTGTATGTAAACTTCCGACTTCAACTGTATATGGGTAAGAGTCTAGCTACATTTTCAGATAGTATACATTTCTAATTTTGTCAGAAAGTCTTTTCATTTCAAGTTAAAGCGAACTGTTAGCTAGCTAGCGGACATTAGTTTGGTGGCTTGCTAGCTAACGTTATGTGTGTGATCTGTGTAGTAATATTATTTGTATCTCAGAAATTCATTTGCATTGCTAGTTATAGCCTAATTTTAGCTAGCTAGCTAACATTGAATGTAGTTGGTTACCTTAGCTACCTGCAGATTCATACTACAGCATTTCATGCATGGTGGCTAGCTATAACAAAATCCATTTGTACTGTATGGTTTGGGATTATAGTTAATTGTTTATCTAGCTAGCTACATGTCTAAACAAAAGACTCCACTTCGCCAGATGATTACATGACCAATCAAGTTAGCCAGGTGTGTCTGAGGTGATTACGGCCATCTATTGTATTTCCTGAACACAATAGTGACACTTCCACTTAAATAGATGTGGCTGTGGGTGGTTATAGCATTTCTTTTACATGACCCATCAATTTAGACAAGAGTTTCTGGGTAAGCGTCATCTAATAATTATACAATATTTATACAATATTTTTATCTGGACACTTTCTATTTTTGATATTGCTACTATGCAAATATGCAAGTAACCATATCACTGTACCATTTACACCATCTGTATCCTGTTCATGTGACAAATAAACTTAGATTTGATATAATGTGTTATTACAAGAGATGGTTATGTGAAGAACAACATGACCTGCACCAAAGTCAGATTAGGATATAGGCCAAGGACTAGATGAAGTGTATATTTAGCTGGAGTTTTTCCTTATTGTAGGCTACTACTTTCACCACTTTTAGTCTTGAAATCTTTGGTTGTTTACTACACTACCTTACTAACTCTGTTTAGCACATGGCCTCACATGAATCCTTAAAGAGATGGGTGGGGCTAAGGCTTAATAGGGTGTGAACAATGCTTAGGGTACGTTTTAGTCATTCAGTTTGTGTCATTCTTTTGTTTATCTTATGTTGGTTGTGTAGTAAATATTTCAGCTTTTATTTTCATTGTTTTTTGTTTTTTCCTGTAAAGCACATTGCATTGCATTCCATGTCTGAAATGTGCTGTATAAATAAAGCTTCATTTAATTTGATTTGATTAGACAACGAAGAGCTTTCCAGTAGGTGTACCAAAACATTCAAGAGCCATTTTCTCAAAAGTGGGGTTACAAGTTTATCAACTTTCAAAGCAAAATTACTTTCCCATTGTTCCTCAATTGTAGCATATTATATACCATGTTGTAGCTCAGAATTATGCATTTCTGTGTAGTACTGATTAGGGACCAATGATGTAATTCTGTTACCATCATTATTTTATCGGGTGTTAATCCACTTCACTTACTGTAGTTCAAAAACCAAAATGTATTTATATTTTACTCAAGGTGACGTATTATAGGTGATAGCCCATTATTTCTGCAGATATCTTTGAATCTTAATTCAGAGTAGATATTTAACAGAGTTTTTGGAAAACTTTGCATCTGCACTGTTCTTCAAGTAAATGCGTTTTTGTAAAATGTTCAGTGGGAATTGTTAAAATGAGTCCTTGTGCACTACAGAGTTGTATGGTTTGTTTAACTTTGTAATCAATGGTTTTTGTTTGGCATACATTATAATGTCTCTAATGTGTACACAACATTTTTATGGATGGTAAAAAAAAATAGAAAAGTACATACCTAAAGAAAATGTGTGTGCTTGCTAGCTTGTTTTGACATATTTATGGTTGATAGGATAGCCTGAATATGTGAAAGTTGGTTTGGTGTCTTTAGCTTGAACGGTTCAAGAGTTGCTGTTATTGTTGCTGGGTTATTTTATGCTAATCTATACAAATTAAAATATTTTAGAAAATGTTAACGTTGTTTTCATGTTTTGTTGCTGAAATGGTTAAAGAGCAGTAGCATTTCACATGTATCCCACTGTGTTCTTATGGTGTATCATATGGTTATCATATGGTTTTCATTCTAATTCTAATTCTTTCTCCCCTCTCTCTCCAGATAAAATCTTGCGACCTGTGATGGCCGGCCGCCCAACAACCTGCCCGCTTGACCCTATCCGCTCCTCTCTTCTCCAGACCATCTCCGGTGACCTTCTCCCTTACCTCACCTCGTTCATCAACTCATCCTTGACCGCTGGCTATGTCCCTTCCGTCTTCAAGAGAGCGAGAGTTGCACCCCTTCTCAAAAAACCAAAACTCGATCCCTCTGATGTCAACAACTACAGACCAGTATCCCTTCTTTCTTTTCTCTCCAAAGCTCTTGAGCATGCCGTCTTTAGCCAACTCTCTTGCTATCTCTCTCAGAATGACCTTCTTGATCCAAACCAGTCAGGTTTCAAGACTGGTCATTCAACTGAGACTGCTCTTCTCTGTGTCACGGAGGCTCTCCGCACTGCTAAAGCTAACTCTCTCTCCTCTGCTCTTGTCCTTCTAGACCTGTCTGCTGCCTTTGATACTGTGAACCAGAGGTGGGACAAAGTCATTGTTATGCAAGTCACAAGTAAGTCTCAAGTCTTTGCCCTCGAGTCCCGAGTCAAGTCGAGTCAAAGATGAGGCAAGTCCCAAGTCGAGTCAAAAGTCAAAGCCATCAAGTCTCAAGTCGAGTCCAAAGTCCTACATTTTAGTTTCGAGTCATTTCAAGTCCTCTTAGCAAGCCTTTGCAAGTCATTACAAGTCCTCGTAGCAAGTCTTCTCAAGTCATAAGGCGCAAGTCCAAGTCAAGTCACGAGTCATTGATGTTAAAGTCCAAGTCGAGTTGCAAGTCTTTGTACATTTTGTCGAGTCGAGTCTGAAGTCATCAAATTCATGACTCGAGTCTGACTCGAGTCCAAGTCACATGACTCGAGTCCACACCTCTGCTGTGAACCATCAGATCCTCCTCTTCACCCTCTCCGAGCTGGGCATCTCCGGCGCGGCTCACTCTTGGATTGCGTCCTACCTGACCGGTCGCTCCTACCAAGTGGCGTGGCGAGAATCTGTCTCCGCACCACGTGCTCTCACCACTGGTGTCCCCCAGGGCTCAGTTCTAGGCCCTCTCCTATTCTCGCTATACACCAAGTCACTTGGCTCTGTCATATCCTCACATGGCCTCTCCTATCATTGCTACGCAGACGACACACAACTAATCTTCTCCTTTCCCCCTTCTGATAACCAGGTGGCGAATCGCATCTCTGCATGTCTGGCAGACATATCAGTGTGGATGACGGATCACCACCTCAAGCTGAACCTCGGCAAGACGGAGCTGCTCTTCCTCCCGGGGAAGGACTGCCCGTTCCATGATCTCGCCATCACGGTTGACAACTCCGTTGTGTCCTCCTCCCAGAATGCGAAGAGCCTTGGCGTGACCCTGGACAACACCCTGTCGTTCTCCGCTAACATCAAGGCGGTGACCCGATCCTGTAGGTTCATGCTCTACAACATTTGGAGAGTATGACCCTGCCTTACACAGGAAGCGGCACAGGTCCTAATCCAGGCACTTGTCATCTCCCATCTGGATTACTGCAACTCACTGTTGGCTGGGCTCCCTGCCTGTGCCATTAAACCCCTACAACTCATCCAGAATGCCGCAGCCCGTCTGGTGTTCAACCTTCCCAAGTTCTCTCACGTCACCCCGCTCCTCCGCACACTCCACTGGCATCCAGTTGAAGCTCGCATCTGCTACAAGACCATGGTGCTTGCCTATGGAGCTGTGAGGGGAACGGCACCTCCGTACCTTCAGGCTCTGATCAGTCCCTACACCCAAACGAGGGCATTGCGTTCATCCACCTCTGGCCTGCTGGCCCCCCTACCTCTGCGGAAGCACAGTTCCCGCTCAACCCAGTCAAAACTGTTCGCTGCTCTGGCACCCCAATGGTGGAACAAGCTCCCTCACGACGCCAGGACAGCGGAGTCACTCACCACCTTCCGGAGACACTTGAAACCCCACCTCTTTAAGGAATACCTGGGATAGGATAAAGTAATACTTCTACCCCCCCTTACTCCACCCTAAAAAATAAAAAAATAATAAAACAAAATACATATTGTAAAGTGGTTATCCCACAGGCTATAAGGTGAATGCACCAATTTGTAAGTCAATCTGGATAAGAGCGTCTGCTAAATGATATAAATGTAAATGTAAATGTAACCCATGTTATTCTATGCTAATTTAAATTGGTTATAGTTCAAAAAGTTAATATAGTATCAACAAGCTATATGCAAGCAATCTAAGTTGGGTCAGTCTGCACATTTAAAATCTGGTTTGGTGTTGATAGCTTAAACGGTTCAAGAGGAGTAGCAACTCAAATTTGAAATGTTTTACCATTTACAGTGCATTCGGACAGTATTCACTTCACTTTTTCAAAATGTTGTTACATTACAGCTTTATTCTAAAATTGATAACATTTATTTTTTTCCTCATCAATCTACACTACCGGTCAATAGTTTTAGAACACCTACTCATTAAAGGGTTTTTCTTTATTTTTACTATCTTATACATTGTAGAATAATAGTGAAGACATCAAAACTATGAAATAATACATATGGAATCATGTAGTAACCAAAATAATGTTAAACAAATCAAAATATATTTGAGATTTGAGATTGTTCAAATAGCCACCCTTTGCCTTGATGACAGCTTTGCACACTCTTGGCATTCTCTCAACCAGCTTCATGAGGTAGTCACCTGGAATGCATTTCAATTAACAAGTGTGCCTTCTTAAAAGTTAATTTGTGGAATTTCTTTCCTTCTTAATGCATTTGAGCCAATCAGTTGTGACAAGGTAGGGGTGGTATACAGAAGATAGCCCTATTTGGTAAAATACCAAGTCCATATTATGGCAAGAACAGCTAAAATAAGCAAAGAGAAATGACAGCCCATCATTACTTTAAGACATGAAGGTCAGTCAATACGGAACATTTCAAGAACTTTGAAAGTTTCTTCAAGTGCAGTCGCAAAAACCATCAAGCGCTATGATGAAATGGGCTCTCATGAGGACCGCCACAGGAATGGATGAGTTACCTCTGCTGCAGAGGATAAGTTAATTAGAGTTAACAGCCTCAGAAATTGCAGCCCAAATAAATGCTTCACAGAGTTCAAGTAACAGACACATCTCAATATTAACTGTTCAGAGGAGAGGCTTAGTGGGAGTATCATTTGTTTTTCAACAGGACAATGACCCAATACACCTCCAGGCTGTGTAATGTCTATTTTACCAAGAAGGAGAAGATAGTAAAAATAAAGAAAAACCCTTGAATGAGTAGGTGTTCTAGAACTTTTGACCGGTAGTGTACAGACAATAACCCATAGTGACAAAGCAATAAAATAAAAAACTGAAATATCACATTTACATAAGTATTCAGACCCTTTCCTCAGTACTTTGTTGAAGCACCTTTGGCAGCGATTACAGCCTCAAGTCTTTTTGGGTATGACGCTACAAGTTTGACACCTGTATTTGGGGAGTTTCTCCCATTCTTCTCTGCAGATCCTCTCAAGCTCTGTCAGGTTGGATGGGGAGCGTCGCTGCACAGCTATTTTCAGGTCTCTCCAGAGACGTTTGATCAGGTTCAAGTACGGGCTCTGGCTGATTTTCAGTAAGGATCTCTCTGTACTTTGCTCTGTTCATTTTTGCCTCGATCCTGACTAGTTCTCCCATCTCCACAGAGGAACTCTGGAGCTCTGTCAGAGTGACAATTGGGTTATTCTTCCCCGACTGCTCAGTTTGGCCGGGCGGCCAGCTCTAGGAGGAGTCTTGGTGGTTCCAAACTTCTTCCATTTAAGAATGATGGAGGCCCCTGTGTTCTTGGGGACCTTCATTGCCGCACACATTTTTTGGTACCCTTCCCCAGATCTGTTTCTCGACACAATCCTGTCTTGGAGTTCTACAGACAATTCCTTCCATTTTTTGCTCTGACATGCACTGTCAATTGTGGGAACTTATATAGACAGGTGTGTGCCTTTCCAAATCATGTCCAATCAATTGAATTTACCACAGGTGGACTCCAATCAAGTTGTAGAAACATTTCAAGGATGATCAATGGAAACAGGATGCTCCTGAGCTCAATTTCAAGTCTCATAGCAATGGTCTGAATACTTATGTAAATAAGGTATTTCTGTTTTTTATTTTAAATACATTTGCGAAAAAAAGAAAAAAAATGTACATGTTTTTTCTTTGTCCTTATGGGTTATTGTGTGTAGATTGATGAGGAAAAAATTTTATTTAATCCATTTTAGAATAAAGCTGTAACGTAACAAAATGTGGAAAACGTGAAGGGGTCTGAATACTTTCCAAATGCACTGTAAGTCTATGGCAATTGAATTGCATTGGGTTTAATGCAAATATGGATACAAGTACAAATTATATCAACAATCTTTTGACAAGCAATCTACGTTGAGTCAATCTGTACATGTCAACGTTGGTTTGGTGTTTGTAGCTTTAATGGTTCAAGAGCAGTGGCAAATCCAAAAACATAATTTCTGGTGACTGAATTATAATTTTGATTGTACCGTATTATTTTTCTCACGTAAACATTTTTTACATGCAACTGCTTGTGCACCCATGTGAAAACTTGATTTTGACCTCAAGTGTGTATCTTAAGTATTGAAATAAAATATAAGGTTCTCAGATAATTCAGCATTTGTATTGGTTTTTAGTGGTTGTACTGAATTATGTGATTTTTGGGGGGAAAACCTGACAGTGGGTGGAAATGTAAACTTATTAAACATTTACGAGAGACTTGCTATCATCATGTGATTTGATCCAAAGTGGTGACTTAATGTCGGTTGCAACGAATGATAATCATAAAATATTTTTTTCTGGACAAAACTATTTCAAGTATTTAAAACTTTTCTGCATAAAATGTTTTAGCCATACAGCAGTAGGAGAGAGTGGGTTCAGTTGAGCAATTTTTTTACATTCAGTATCACTCAGTCAAGGGAAATATACACTGAAGTATTCTTTCTAGCAAAGATATCTACATATATTTCAGGATGTTGGAAATAATCAGAATTCATGTCAACATTACAGTTTTGAAAACATAGCTTGTCCAACTTTTATTTTAATTTGGCACAACTTGCTACCACTTCCTTTTTAAAACCATGTCCCAAACACAATTCTTTACACAATCACAATCACGTTTTTGTCTTTGAATCATTTTAAACATACATTTAAAACAGGCTTAACATCTAAAAAAAAACGTTGCACTTTTAATATAGGCCCTGTTGTTACCTCATATCCCAGCGATAATGCCTTGCATTACGCCTGGGAAGAAAACACTTCAATTTGTTTAACTTGCCATATGCTCAACCATTGGCTCAACTTACCCCAAGGCAAACATTTTGACTATATTAGCCCACACAGCTACAGGGATGCACTTTCATGCTAGGTTTAGGACCTCATATTGAAGCTTATAGAGACCTCAACTGATGTATATAACAATCTTAAAATTATCTACTTTGATTTAGATAAAAGCATCATGAAACCTCAAACACGATAAATTAATGTGACTTGGTGAAAATCTGTTTTTTGGAACTAACTTGCTTACCACCTTTTCCATGTGGTTTCTTTTTCCATGATAACCTCTTCTTAAATATTTGGTCAAATTATTAATTTTGTGTATGGTTTCCTAGAAACAAGGGTGGCTTAACTTACCCCTTTGGCTCAATTTACCCCACTCTCCGCTATGGTGGAATAGACCCTTACAAAATCATGCCAGATGTTTTTGGGGACCGTTTTATTATGATTTAAGATGTTTTATTAAAATGTTTATAGATTCCATTTGCCTTCAGGCAGTTGCTCTGACTTTTTTAAACTTTAGAGCACCAAAAGCACATTTTCTTTATTTTTTTTACATTTCACCATAAACTCTTTTAGGACAACAATAAAAGAGAAAGGGCATAGTTACATAACATAAAATGTGTATATATTATTTGTAGATTTTGGAAAATATTTCATTTGGACACCAACATGTACACGTCACTGACCCACGTGCGTTATTGTCATTGAATGTCATGTTGAAGACACACTTTGTTTTTTTGTTTGAATGGAACTGTGCCTCAGGACCATCATCATCATTTGAACAAAACAGCCACACACACACCTCTGTGGTTCTGCCTCATCCGTTGAGTCATGCCCTGCATCAGACACGCAGCGCACACCACAGGTCAGCCTCATTCGGGTCAGAGAGCTCAGTGGAGGGCCAGATACACGTGGACCACCTTTAGGCGTCAACACCACAAAGGCTCTCTGCCTAGTCACATGTGCTGATCACATCATGTTCAGAATCATTACCACAAAACCTTTAAGCGGTACTGTGTTGACACCTTTTATATTGTACCCGTTGTTAGGTTCTATGATTATGGTACAAATTCCAGTCGGACTCAGAAGAAAGCTCAAAATAGATTTATTAAACCACACTGGGTCATACAGCTACAAACACAAAGTATGTTTATACACTCACATTTATTTATAACCTCAGTTTGTACCCTCTTCCCAGACAAGCCCTCCCCCCTCCTAAGTCTAGGATGTACAGTGAATCTCTGTGGCTAGGCATGTGGTGTTATCGTCCCAGCCCGTGTCCGGAACCTTTGGTACTCCTCCACGCATCTCCCGGTCTTCTCATCGGTCAGGAGAAGCTTTGAGACAAGGGAGTATACATTCTTGCAGCCTGCCTCAGTCCATTGTTAATTATCCGGACTCATACACAAAGAGCTATTTGAGAATAAGCGACCCATTCGTACTCAAGTGAATATAATGATGCAAAACATATTGAGAACATATAATGATATATAACAGTGAAGCTATAGCATACTGAGAGCATAATAATGATATAAAAACATTGAAGCTATAAGACAACGTCATAGGGCAGTAGTTTACAATCTATTAGCTCTAACACATGCCTCCCATCTCACCCTTATGGAAACCTTCTGTAGCGCGGGCAAAAACATTATTTCAGCATCTCCGCTTTGGCAAAAAACGCGTGTGTTCCAAATATCTCTAATGGTCGCCCCAGTGTGAGTTGTTTTATGCACGTGATGTCAGAATGCACTCACTGTTCCAAAATATGATTGTTACGCAACAGGACAGTTAACCCTCGCTGCCTGCTAATTATCTATAGGCTATGTTTCAACTTGTAAATTTCAAATTATTTTGAATTGAGGTGTGTTCCGCCTCCTCATTAATTCACATAGAAGTAGCCCATTTCACTGTTGCGGACAATTTATGTTTGAGGCTTTACTGAGCCGGACAAACTTCTCTCTTCGACAAGAGCCCAAGCACTTCCCCAGTGTTTCCGCAGATCAAGTATGCAGACATTTGCGCAGTCTTGAACTAACTTTTTCCCCGGGGCATATTTGGGTCTTTCTGGAACTATAAGGCACTGCAATGTTTACAGAGCGCTTTGTATACTAAAAGGTCAGTCGGAACTGGTCCAGAACCACTAAAAGTCCCCTAAATAGGGGACTTAACATCTAAGAGGTTGACACGGTAGGCTATATACCAACAGGCTTATGTGTAGACTACTGTAATGGCATGCAGCATCAACTCATAATCCAGCGAGTCCATAACGTTTTCTTCAACCCAACAATTGGGACACACTCATCAACTACAATATCTAAGCGCAGAGCATATAGTATCTTTAAATGACTACACACTTAAAGCAACAACTTTGCAACAGCCAGTCAAAATGTTAAAGTGTATCTTGCAGGATTCAATAGTTGGAATTGTAAGAGTTGTTGCCCTGTCCCTTTCTCTGCAATTGTCATTCATTGGAATCCAGAAAGAACAAAACCCTGTCCTCAAACATTTACATCAAAAGGTGCAAAGTTATGGGCAAAGACACAAAACATCTGCATTAAATAAATACAAATCCTTCATCAGATAACATGGAAAACAACCACTTTTTGTGCAGTATTAATTTACCATCCTTACAAACCACTTAATGTAAATGTGCATCACTGTATTGTACATAGGCTGGTCATCTAGGTTTGTACCTGTAGACTTTCCATCACCAGCACAATGCAGTAATTGAGTACATTGAGACATCAAGTGGTTGTGATGATTTGATGTGATGATGTGGCTCAGTTGGTAGAGCATGGCGCTTGCAATGCTCGGGTTGTAGGAGTGTCTACTAAAATGGAAAAGGAATGAATAGACCATATCGGTTTTCACATAGAAATAAGTTGTATTTCAAGAAACTGGAAAACATATCAAGTAAGAATTTCTATATTCTACAAGTATTATCAGATGAACTGTTTTAGTTTTTTTTTTAAGTAGTGCACTGGGCCTTTACTAGTTCTGTATTAGCGGACCGATATAGACGTCTTCAACCCCCCCCACCGTCGGCAAAAATAATCGCAGCAACCCCACCCCCAAACTATTGTAAAAGCCTTGGTTTCTTGCACGTTAATATCCGAAGCCTCCTTCCTAAGTTTGAGTTATTCACTGCGCTAGCACACTCCGCCAACCCTGATGTTCTAGTAGTGTCTGAATCCTGGCTTAGGAAGGCCACCAAAAATTCAGAAATGTCCATCCCGAACTACAACATTTTCCGTCTCGATAGAACTGCCAAAGGGGGTGGGGTTGCAATCTACTGTAGAGATAGCCTGCAGAGTTCTATCGTACTATCCAGGTCTGTGCCCAAACAGTTTGAGCTTCTACTGCTAAAAATCCACCTTTCCAGAAATAAGTCTCTCATTGATGCCGCTTGCTACAGACCCCCCTCAGTCCCGAGCTGTGCCCTGGACATCATATGTGAACTGATTGCCCCCCATCTATCCTCAGAGTTCGTACTGCTTGGTGACCTAAACTGGGATATGCTTAACACCCCGGCCAACCTACAATCTAAACTAGATGCCCTCAATCTCACACAAATTATCAACGAACCTACCAGGTACAACCCTATATCTGTAAACATGGGCACCCTCATAGATATCATCCTGACAAATGTACCCTCTAAATACACCTCCGCTGTCTTCAACCAGGATCTCAGCGATCACTGCCTTATTGCCTGCGTCCGTAATGGGTCCGCGATCAAACGACCACCCCTCATCAATGTCAAACGCTCCCTAAAACACTTTAGCGAGCAGGCCTTTCTAATTGACCTGGCCCTGGTATCCTGGATGGATATTGACCTCATTCCGTCAGTAGAGGATGCCTGGTTGTTCTTTAAAAGTGCTTTCCTCTCAATCTTAAATAAGCATGCCCCATTCAACAAATTCAGAACTAAGAACAGATATAGCCCCTGGTTCTCCTCAGACTTGACTGCCCTTGACCAGCACAAAAACATCCTGTGGCGTACTGCATTAGCATCGAACAGCCCGGCGATATGCAACTTTTTAGGGAAGTCAGGAACCAATATACACAATCAGTTAGGAAAGCAAAGGCTAGCTTTTTCAAACAGAAATTTGCATCCTGTAGCACTAACTCCAAAAAGTTTTGGGACACTGTAAAGTCCATGGAAAATAAGAGCACCTCCTCCCAACTGCCCACTGCACTGAGGCTAGGAAACACTGTCACCACCGATAAATCTACAATAATCGAGAATTTCAACAAGCATTTTGCTATGGCTGGCCATGCTTTCCACCTGGCTACCACTACCCCGGCCACCAGCTCTGCACCCTCCGCTGCAACTTGCCCATGCCCCTCCCGCTTCTCCTTCACACAAATTCAGACAGCTGATGTTCTGAAAGAGCTAAAAAATCTGGACCCCTACAAATCAGCTGAGCTAGACAATCTGGACCCTTTCTTTCTAAAATTAGCCGCCAAAATTGTCGCAACCACTATTACTAGCCTGTTCAACCTCTCTTTCATAACGTCTGAGATCCCCAGAGATTGGAAAGCTGCCGCGGTCATCCCCCTCTTCAAAGGGGGTGACACTCTAGATCCTAACTGTTATAGACCTATATCCATCCTGCCCTGCCTTTCGAAAGTATTTGAAAGCCAAGTTAACAAACAGATCACCGACCATTTCGAATCCCACCGTACCTTCTCCGCTATGCAATCCGGTTTCCGAGCTGGTCATGGGTGCACCTCAGCCACGCTCAAGGTCCTAAACGATATTATAAATGTAATCGATAAAAGACAGTACTGCGCAGCCGTCTTCATCGACCTGGCCAAGGCTTTCGACTCTGTCAACCACCGCATTCTTATTGGCAGACTAAATAGCCTTGGTTTCTCTAATGACTGCCTCGCCTGGTTCACCAACTACTTCTCAGATAGAGTTCAATGTGTCAAATCGGAGGGCCTGTTGTCTGGACCTCTGGCCGTCTCTATGGGCGTGCCACAGGGTTCAATTCTCGGGCCGACTCTATTCTCTGTGTATATCAATGATGTCGCTCTTGCTGCTGGTGACGCTCGGATCCACCTCTATGCGGACGACACCATTTTGTATACATCTGGCCCTTCATTGGACACTGTGTTAACAAACCTCCAAACGAGCTTCAATGCCATACAACACTCCTTCCGTAGCCTCCAACTGCTCTTAAACACTATTACAACTAAATGCATGCTCTTCAACCGAACGCTGCTTGCACCCGCCCACCCGACTAGAATCACTACTCTCGGTGGGTCTGACCTAGAGTATGTGGACAACTACAAATACCTAGGTGTCTGGTTAGACTGTAAACTCTCCTTCCAGACTCACATTAAGCATCTCCAATCAAAAGTTAGATCTAGAATCGGCTTCCTATTTCGCAACAAAGCCTCCTACACTCATGCTGCTAAACATGCCCTCGTAAAACTGACTATCCTACCGATCCTTGACTTCGGCGATGTCATTTACAAAATAGCCTCCAACACCCTACTCAGCAAATTGGATGTAGTCTATCAGAGTGCCATCCGTTTTGTCACCAAAGCCCCATATACTACCCACCATTGTGACCTGTACGCTCTTGTTGGCTGGCCCTCACTACATATTCGTCGCCAAACCCACTGGCTCCAGGTCATCTATAAATCACTGCTAGGCAAATCCCCGTCTTATCTTAGCTCACTGGTCACCATAGCAACACCCACCCGTAGTCTGCGCTCCAGCAGGTATATCTCACTGGTCATCCCCAAAGCCAACACCTCCTTTGGCCGCCATTCCTTCCAGTTCTCTGCTGCCAATGACTGGAACGAACTGCAAAAATCTCTGAAACTGGAGACTCTTATCTCCATCACTAACTTTAAGCGTCAGTTGTCAGAGCAGCTTACCGATCACTGCACCTGTACACAGCCTTTCTGAAATTAGCCCACCCAACTACCTCATCCCCATATTGTTTTTTATTTTGTTAATTTGCACCCCAGTATCTCTATTTGCACATCATCTTTTGCACATCTATCATTCCAGTATTATACGAAATTGTAACTATTTTGCACTATGGCCTATTTATTACCTTACCTCCATAACTTACTACATTCGCACACACTGTATATATATTTTCTGTTGTATTTTTGACTTTATGTTTTGTTTACCCCATATGTAACTCTGTGTTGTTGTTTTTATCGCACTGCTTTGCTTTATCTTGGCCAGGTCGCAGTTGTAAATGAGAACTTGTTCTCAACTGGCTTACCTGGTTAAATAAAGGTGAAATAAAAAAATATAAAAAACGACTTCCCGCGGCTATGCTCAAATCAATTTGTCAGTTTCTAACACCGTTGTCCCAAAATCTAATTACACCAAATTACACAAATATAGCGCACAGTAATACTGCATGTGTGTAAATTATGGATGATCAAATCCATATGGTTTTGTACACTTTGGGTGGGAATTCATGGATTTCATAACTCTATAGGGAGCCATTTTGAACTTCAAATGTTGTTTTATCCTGCGCTTAGGGGAAAACAATTCAGTGTTCCTCTTGTCTCGAGGATGAAGCTGTGCATATCCATTCCATTACTAAGACTGTAATTGGGCCAGCCCCTCAGCACATGGATCGATAGTGAAGAAAGCACAGTTAGTCTGTTTATGGGAGTCAATCACAAGTGGCTAGTTGCACCTTAATTGGGGAGGATGGGCTCATAGTAATGGCTGGAACGGAATAAATGGAATGGTATCAAACATCAAACAAATCATTTCCATGTGGTTGATACAATTCCATTCCAGCCATTATTATGAGCCATCCTCCCCCCCTCAGCAGCCTCCTGTGGAGTAAATGGAGTGTAAAATCAGAGCTTTAGTGTCCAGGATGTTACGTATACTTCACCAGACATTGAAATGTTGTTTTTTCTGAGACTTGCATTGTCACCGGGAGGTGTCAAATGGAGGGGGGTGGGTGAGGGGAGGTCTGAAGTAAGAACTGGGAGAAAGATAATTTAAATCTGTTCAAAACAATTAGTTGTGGTTCACATTATGTCCTGCACCTAGCAGATAGTTTACATTATCCACTTTGTTAGGGAAGCACCTATGTATGTAGCCTGTCAGGCCCTTCCTCTCCCTTGTTCTGACCTCTGATGCTACCTGCTATTCCATCAGTATTTTAATTCACAGTCAAGACATTGCTCATGCCACTGCTTTAGGCTGGAGATTCAACCTTGTTTAATATTTCCCAGTCGGGAACATTCTCCACTTTCACCTTTTCTCCTCAAGCAGATCAGTAAATATTTATACAGTGAGGGAAAAAAAGTATTTGATCCCCTGCTGATTTTGTATGTTTGCCCACTGACAAAGACATGATCAGTCTATCATTTTAATGGTAGGTTTATTTGAACAGTGAGAGACAGAATAACAACAAAAAAATCCAGAAAAACGCATGTCAAAAATGTTATAAATTGATTTGCATTTTAATGAGGGAAAGTATTTGACCCCTCTGAAAAACATGACTTAGTACTTGGTGGCAAAACCCTTGTTGGCAATCACAGAGGTCAGACATTTCTTGTAGTTGGCCACCAGGTTTGCAGACATCTCAGGAGGGATTTTGTCCCACTCCTCTTTGCAGATCTTCTCCAAGTCATTAAGGTTTCGAGGCTGACTTTTGGCAACTCTAACCTTCAGCTCCCTCCACAGATTTTCTATGGGATTAAGGTCTGGAGACTGGCTAGGCCACTCCAGGACCTTAATGTGCTTCTTCTTGAGCCACTCCTTTGTTGCCTTGGCCGTGAGTTTTGGGTCATTGTCATGCTGGAATACCCATCCACGACCCATTTTCAATGCCCTGGCTGAGGGAAGGAGGTTCTCACCCAAGATTTGACGGTACATGGCCCCGTCCATCGTCCCTTTGATGTGGTGAAGTTGTCCTATCCCCTTAGCAGAAAAACACCCCCAAAGCATAATGTTTCCACCTCCATGTTTGACGGTGGAGATGGTGTTCTTGGGGTCATAGGCAGCATTCCTCCTCCTACAAACACGGCGAGTTGAGTTGATGCTAAAGAGCTCGATTTTGGTCTCATCTTACCACAACACTTTCACCCAGTTCTCCTCTGAATCATTCAGATGTTCATTGGCAAACTTCAGACGGCCTGTATATGTGCTTTCTTGAACAGGGGGACCTTGCGGGCGCTGCAGGATTTCAGTCCTTGACAGCGTAGTGTGTTACCAATTGTTTTCTTGGTGACTATGGTCCCAGCTGCCTTGAGATCATTGACAAGATCCTCCCGTGTAATTCTGGGCTGATTCCTCACCGTTCTCATGATCATTGCAACTCCACGAGGTGAGATCTTGCATGGAGCCCCAGGCCGAGGGAGATTGACAGTTATTTTGTGTTTCTTCCATTTGCGAATAATCGCACCAACTGTTGTCACCTTCTCACCAAGCTGCTTGGCGATGGTCTTGTAGCCCATTCCAGCCTTGTGTAGGTCTACAATCTTGTCCCTGACATCCTTGGAGAGCTCTTTGGTCTTGGCCATGGTGGAGAGTTTGGAATCTGATTGATTGATTGATTGCTTCTGTGGACAGGTGTCTTTTATACAGGTAACAAGCTGAGATTAGGAGCAATCCCTTTAAGAGTGTGCTCCTAATCTCAGCTCATTACCTGTATAAAAGACACCTGGGAGCCAGAAATCTTTCTGATTGAGAGGGGGGTCAAATACTTATTTCCCTCATTAAAATGCAAATCAATTTATAACATTTTTGCCATGCGTTTTTCTGGATTTTGTTGTTGTTATTTTGTCTCTCACTGTTCAAATAAACCTACCATAAAAATTATAGACAGATCATTTCTTTGTCAGTGGGCAAACATACAAAATCAGCAGGGGATCAAATACTTTTTTCCCTCACTGTACTCTCCTCCATGTTGGCTAAGTGATATCTGTGCTGACTATGAAAAGGACAATGACTGTATTAGATTAATGCAACATATCAATGCAGGTCTATCACATTTCCCACAATGTATTTGTAGCTCCAGAGCAGTTGCTTTCTGTATTACTAAGAAGGGAGACAAAAGATGAAGCTGTTTTGAGAGCAATATGCTGCAATATCAAGATCAAGGTAAATTAAATCACAGAAACATTGGGCAATTACATATGTTTCCTTTTGGACAGTTCACTTAATTAGCCCAGACAAGAGAAGAGCACTAATACATAGCTATGGAGAACAATAAACCTTGTTAGGCTGACTACATATTCCAACAACTATGTGCTAAAGTACATCTCATTCACTTCCCTCTGGGAACCAAGACTCCATATCGTAGTCAGTCATTTCGCATCATTGGTTTGACCTTTTCGTGTGTCTACCACTGGTCAGTTGCTGACATTCAGACCTGATTGGAATGCAAGAACCGTTATAAGCTACCAATGATAGTTAGTTTCCAGCCCTCTGGAGTTAGAAGTAAATCATATTTTAATAGCACTGACTATATTCTAATGGGGTGTCGGGTAATTGAGCTTTATCTGCTTCAGTAGCGAACAGGCCATGCACACAGGCCAAATGTCTCAATGCCAGAGCAGAAGTGTCAACCCATAACCTTGCTAATACCCATTGGCAACGTGACAGGATGATGATGGTTGTGTCAAGAAAATATCTCAATTTCCAACAAAAGCCCAAACACTATCTTGGGAGAGGAAAATAATTATTTAAATACAGGCTTTTGCATAATGTTTTTATGATGACACCCCACCAAGCCAAAGCCTATGGAATCTCCATCTGCATTCTAATGTCCATGACAGTGGAACAAACCTGCTACGCTAACCAACCGAACCTTGAAGGGATGACTTGTCATAAATGTTTGACCTTTTCACAGCCTTCAGAGTAGGCTAGATTTTAGCCTGAGTCAAACTTAAGCTTAAATAATATAGAGAACATGGACTATGGAAAAATAAACCATTTTCAAATAGCGGAAACAGAATCCTCACCTTGAAGAGCCGCAGGATGTTGGCCACCATGATGGACACCGAGCTAGCCGCCGCCCCTATGACCCCAACCACCTTATCCGGCTTGGCAAAGATGGGTGGGTCCCCGTTGGCGCAACGCACGTCTGAGCCGTCCCTCTCGATGAGTGCCTGGACGAAGGTCAGTGACTGCTCCAGGGCATAGGTGTCTCTGGAACACGTGTCCAGGATGCGCGCCCCCAGGGTCACGTTAGGTAGCAGCTCTGGGTCCTTGTTGATCAGGTCAATGGCAAACAGCATGGCCTCCAGTCTATGAATGCCCTTCTCCTTCTTCAGCTCCCCACAGGGCACACCTCTCTCGCCACGGGAGTGTACAGGGAATAGGCCACCCAGCATGATGTCACCGTCCAACCGGATAGAGTGGGCATACTCCTGCAGAGGCAGCTGCGGGTCCGAGGGCTTCTGAGTGGCAGAGACCAACAGGCAGTAGCATTTGGTAGTCATTAGGAAGCAGTAAAGGGAGAGGGAGGGGTGTTTGGACTCCCTGGCCATGGTGGTAGCAGTGCAGGCGAGTGGGATAGTGGGTCAGGGGAGGGGTGGTGTAGCACTGGAAGATCGGAGCAGCAGGCAGCTGGTGGGTGGTGGTGGGTGAACAGGGTGGGGCGTACCATGGGTGCCCCTCCTCTCTAAATCAGGGCAGGGTTATGGATGATTACCTCTGGGTTTCAAAGAGCTGCTGATGCATGTACCTGGCATCACTGGGAAAGGGGTGTAGTTTGAGTGATATAAGGGAGCTGGAGAGAAGAGAGGCTGAGTTTCTCACACTGGCTGGACAGTGGTGATCTCTCTCTGCAATCCTGGGCGTCACATGCTCAAAAGACCCTGTTTGTGATGTGTGAGACAAAAGGGAAATAGAATCCATCTGTTACACAATGTAGGGTTGAGCTTTCTATTAGACACAGGCACATAGGTCATTAAACACATACAGTGTTCCGGAATTACTGGATCCCTTGATAAAGAAGACTGTATAAAATAAATAAGTACTGAGGTATATTGTATGCAAAAAAAATGCAACAATTGTATTATCTTATACTAATACAATTGCCCAGAGAAATATTTTTCAATAATCCAGCACCCTCCCCTTGCGAATATAATGACACTGAGCCTCTTTCTAAAATGTTTTATGAGATTGGAGAACACATTGGGAGGGCTCTTAGACCATTCCTGAATACAGAATATTTATAGATCCTTGATATCCTTCGACTGCACAATGTAAAGGGAGAGGGAGGGCTGTTTGGACTCCCTGGCCATGGTGGTAGCAGTCCGGGCGAGTGGGATAGTGGGTCAGGGGAGGGGTGGTGTATGGTCAGTTGGTGTGCATGGCCAAAGACTCTATTTTCGAGTCATAAGACCATAGCACCGGTTCCAATCCAAGTGCCAAGGCCGTTTAGCAAACTCCAGGCGGTGCTATGGTCAGATGACATGAAAAGAGAGCTATTTGGCCACGCACACCAATGGTGGGTTACTTGTTAAACTAAATCTCTTTCTCTGAGCAACTGTATTAGTATAAAATAATATAATTGTTTGGAGCATACAATATAGCTCAGTATTATTATTATTTATTTTATTGTGTTTTTTTGCTCATCTGTATCAAGGGATCCAAAAATTCCAGACCCCACTGTATATGTAAGGCACACGCTCACACACAAATTAACATATGCTGTTTCTCTCTCCTCTCTCTTTCGCAAACACATACACAATATATACAAAAGTATGTGGACACCCCTTCAAATTAGTGGATTCGGCAAATTCAGCCACACCCTTTGCTGACGTGTTTAAAATTGAGCACACACCCATGCAATCTCCATAGGAAAACATTGGCAGTAGAATGGCCTTCCAGAAGAGCTCAGTGACTTTCAACGTGGCACCGTCACCTTTCCAACAAGTCAGTTCGTCAAATGTCTGTCCTGCTAGAGCTGCCCCGGTCAACTGTAAGTGCTGTTATTGTGAAGTGGAAATGTCTAGGAGCAATAACGGCTCAACCACGAAGTGGTAGGCCACACAAGCTCACAGGACCGCTGAGTGCTGAAGCGTGTAGCGAGTAAAAATCGTCTGTCCTCGGTCGCAACACTCACTACCAAGTTCCAAACATTAAATGGGTTTCCATGGCCGAGCAGCCGCACACAAGCCTAAGATCACCATGCACAATGCCAAGCGTCGGCTGGAGTGGTGTAAAGCAGTGGAGTGACAAATCTGGGTTTGGTGGATGCCAGGAGAACGCTACCTGCCCCAATGCATAGTGCCAACTGTAAAGTTTGGTGGAGGAGGAATAATGGTCTGGGGCTGTTTTTCATGGTTTGGCTAGGCCCCTTAGTTCCAGTGAAGGGAAATCTTAACGCTACAGCATACAATGACATTCTAGATGATTCTGTGCTTCCAACTTTGTGGGAACAGTTTGGGGAAGGCCCTTTCCTGTTTCAGCATGACAATGCCCCCGTGCACAAAGCGAGGACCATACAGAAATGGTTTGTCGAGATCGGTGTGGAAGAACTTGACTGGCCTGCACAGAGCCCTGATCTCAACCCCATCGAAAACCTTTGGGATGAATTGGAATGCCACCTGCGAGCCTCAAATTCAAATCTGGACCTCGAAATCAGTTCTAATGCTTTTTTCATTCTTCCCCTCTAATCAGGGAGTGTTTTAGACCTGGGACACCAAGTGGATGCAATTAATTATTAGGTAGAAGCGATGCTAGACCTCCAGAAAATGATTTTACTAAAGCATGCACACATGCACACGGACGCACGCACGCACACGCACACACACACACACACACACACACACACACACACACACACACACACACACACACAGTGAGAGAGTATAGGGGCAGACACAACAAACATCCACATGATGCAGTTAGGAATGCTGGCTTTTCTTTCAGTGTTGCCAACATAAAAACTCATTATCCACACGTATTTACGACTCAGAATACTCTTTGGTACAAATGACAATTCTCTTTAGAGTGCCCCTCGTGATTACAGAAGCATAACATTTTTGTGCCTGATCAATCGAGGCTCCATGTGCACATTATAATTGTGTGACATAGCTGTTGCACAGCTCCGGCCCTTACTGTGATCGTTCTTACCTTTTAACCAGATACTGATTGCTACCTGGGAAACCAGTGTATGCCCTCTCCAAACAGTCGCTTTCATCCCAAAGAGTAGCATGCCAGTGAGAGAAAAAAACTAGCTGGAGCTTGGAACTCAAGATGTGCATTGTGCACTCCTACATTGGTCTAAATTAAAAAATACCTAACATTAATGTTTGTTACAGTTATAAAACAATTGATCTACAGTGAGGGAAAAAAGTATTTGATCCCCTGCTGATTTTGTACGTTTGCCCACTGACAAAGACATGATCAGTCTATAATTTTAATGGTAGGTTTATTTGAACAGTGAGAGACAGAATAACAACCAAAAAAATCCAGAAAAACGCATGTCAAAAATGTTATAAATTGATTTGCATTTTAATGAGGGAAATAAGTATTTGACCCCTCTGCAAAACATGACTTAGTACTTGGTGGCAAAACCTTTGTTGGCAATCACAGAGGTCAGACGTTTCTTGTAGTTGGCCAGCAGGTTTGCACACATCTCAGGAGGGATTTTGTTCCACTCCTCTTTGCAGATCTTCTCCAAGTCATTAAGGTTTCGAGGCTGACGTTTGGCAACTCTAACCTTCAGCTCTCTCCACAGATTTTCTATCCCCCCCCCCCCACACACACAGCGGAGTCGCTCACCACCTTCCGGAGACATTTGAAACCCCACCTCTTTAAGGAATACCTGGGATAGGATAAAGTAATCCTTCTACCCCCCACCAAAAAAAAATTGTAAAGTGGTTATCCCACTGGCTATAGGGTGAATGCATCAATTTGTGAGTCGCTCTGGACTAGAGCGTCTGCTAAATGACGTAAATGTGCCCTTGAGCAAGGCACTTAACCCTAATTGCTCCTGTAAGTCGCTCTGGATAAGAGCGTCTGCTAAATGACTTAAATGTAATGTAAATGTAAGGTCTGGAGACTGGCTAGGCCACTCCAGGACCTTAATGTGCTTCTTCTTGAGCCACTCCTTTGTTCCCTCAGCCAGGGCATTGAAAATGGGTCGTGGATGGGTATTCCAGCATGACAATGAAAGTTGTAAAAAGTTTTATAAATTGCTGACATGTACTCACTTTTGAGGACACAAGCTCAAGTACATTGTACAAATATTATTAAAATATTACATATATGATTTTTTCCCTATTCAACAAAATTGGGGTAAATGACTGAAATGCTTTCTAAATATAGTAACAATCAAATTATAAACGACTTACTACAAGATTTCACCTTTATTATAACTGTAAAATAAATATGATCATATTTAGTGACAGTACAAATTTGGCCCCATTTCATATAACTGATGACAGAGCATTTTCTGCCAAGCCTCCTCTGAGCGACATAGAGTGAACAATTGAATGTCTGCAGACTCATTACAAGTTCAGCTTTACACATAAAGTGATTTTGCCCCTCTGTGACCAAGAGACAGTGGTCATGTTTCAATTCTACAACATTTGATGTTTTTTTTCATGTTGAGAGCTTTAAATCTGGCTGAAAATATCACAACTGCTGGATTGGCTAGACTGTCCCCTTTAATATGCCATCTCCCAGGCTGGGCTCCTTCGTTCAGAGGGAGAATAAATCTATTCTTTGTCTTGATAGGCCGGAAAATGTGACACGTCACTCCCTATGCAAATGAGGGGTGTGAAACCCTTCAAGTTAGCTCCACTTACAGAGTGGTAGTGGAAAGCAGACAGATGGGGCTTTCTGGCACTATAAGGCACTGCAATGTTTACAGAGCGCTTTGTACACCAAAAGGTCAGTCGGAACTGGTCCAGAACCACTAAAAGTCCCCTAAATAGGGGACTTAACATCTAAGAGTTTGACACGGTAGGCTATATACCAACAGGCTTATGTGTAGACTACTGTAATGGCATGCAGCGTCAACTCATAACCCAGCGAGTCCATAACGTTTTCTTCAACCCAACAATTGGGACACACTCATCAACTACTATATCTAAGCGCAGAGCATATATTATATTTAAATGACTACACACATAAAGCAACAACTTTGCAACAGCCAGTCAAAATGTTAAAATGCTTTGACTTGAAGATTTGACCCACAGGTGACGATTAAGCAGCCTCCCACTTTGATTCAACACACTGGTTGAATCAAACAGCAACATTTTGTCTCAGCCTCATGGCTAAATGTATAGAATAGCATGAGATTAGCTATAAAAGTCACTTCTTCTTTTTTTCCACATGGAACATTTTGTAGAATTGTAGGAAGTTATTTGAGTCCTTGCTCAGACCTTGTGGGCTGTGAAACTGCGGTATGCCACTGCTCATTCACCCCTCACTGCAAAAAAAAAAAAAGCTATATCAACCAAATGTAGGCATAATAGTTTTTGCACTTAATAGGACTAAAGTTTTCTAAATTAATTAATTGTATTTTCAAAAAAAAACAAATGTACACTTGTGATAAAGGTGCAATATTATTATTATTATTATTATTATTATTATTATTTAAGAGATAGTCTATTCAATGGTTTGCGTTTTACATGTCTTAAGTTTTACTCTCTCCCTTTCAATCGATTTGGACTCTGTTGGTGATGACAGAAATGCGCTGGAAACATGCATAACGACACACAAAATTCCTATGCATTTAAAAATTTGTATTTCCTTCAATGGGACCACTTTCTTGACCATGTTTTAGAGTATCTACCAGAAAGGCATATCACAAGCATACCCTCTTTAATTGTTTGTTTAACATGTCAAAATGTGACTTTGGGTGAATGACTGGAAGCGTGAGTGCGTCGAAAACGGATATTCTCAATATCAAGTCTGTAGGCTATCGCTGAAGAAGAAGAAGAAGAAGAAGATAAAAACAAAAAATCGAAACACATTAAAGAAGGAACATGATTCATATCGCATAAGAATTAGTTTGTAGAAATTCAACAATTAAGTAGGACTTACCTGCGGTTGACTGAGATCGGGTCCCTCGCGCTCTCAATACCTAACCAATGCCGCGCAAGCCTGTGCTGTGCTCGTGGTGCTTAAAGAACAGCACATGAAACGCGAGCGCTTCTCTTGTATCGTGGAATCACCCAATACTCCCACACGACCGTGATTGGTTTTCCAACTCTAGGCTACCTAATGCTTCTCTGATGTTTGTTAGTTGTTTCTGTACATACTGGGCAGTTTATTTAAATTGACTGTTTCAATTCACCATAATCCATGATCACTTGAAGACGTGTGCAGGGACTATTTAGGACGAATTTATATAATTCATGCTCAGTGTGTTTGCCTGGTCCAAAAGTGCATGGTGGCATGTTCCTTCCCTCAAGACATGCATTGCCAGCCTGGTCTCATACACTAGACGTAACATAGTAAATGTAAATCCGGGACAAACAATTATTATGTATGTTATGATTGGTTTTGTTACAGAAGACAAATGGTTACTTAAGGCAAAAATGAAAGTAGGGTGGTTGGTTGGGGTGGATGGGTTGGTGTACAACGCGTAGTCTAGCAACCCAAAGGATGAGAGTTTGAATCTCATCACGGACTACTTTAGCTTTTTAGCTACTTTGCACCTACTTAGCATGTAACCTAACCCTTCCCCTAACCCTAACCTTAACCCTTTTAGCTAACCCTTCCCCTAAACCTAACCCTTTTAGCTAACCCTTTCCTTAACCCTAACCCTAACCTTAACTCTTTAATCTAACTCCTAAACTTAAACTTAACCCTAACCTTAAACCTAACCCCTAGCCTAGCTAACATTAGCCAGCTAGCCACCTAGGTAGAATTCGTAACATATAGTACCATTTGCAAATTCATAACATATTGTACATTTCGCAAATCGTAACATATAATACGAATTATAATTCATAACATATCATAAGAAATGGGTGATGGACATAATTAATACATACCATATGAAACGTAACAGACCATGCTAAATGGAGTGTCTCGGATTTACGTACAGAATAATACATAATGCTCTGAGACCAGGTTGTAGCCAGCAGCCTATCTTATTTGGTGTGGTACAATTTCAAACTGGCATTTTTAAGGCATTGATAGCCTACTGTGGGTGGGATATGCCACACCATGACAGCCGACATAAAGACAAAGTAGCCTAGGCTAGTCTTATCTATCGTTTTCAAAGGACATCACTCTCAAAGACTACAAGCTAGGATATTATAAACTATCTCAAAGATGCTTGCAAATTATACATGAGAGGTGATTCAGATCATTCAACATTAGTTCGGAAATACTAAGAGAAAACAGAACCATATTTCTTACACACACTATAGGAGACAAACGGAAGTGTATTTTTATAAGGATAAGATGCCTAAGGCTCTGCATCAAGCAATATTCCAAGAGGGAAAACATATGCACAGTGGATGTTGAAACGGTAGTTTTCGTTGACGACACCGTTGGGAAATGCAGTCACATTGCGCCATCGTGTGGGTGCAAAATAGCCTAGTCAAGTGTAGCAGAGCTTGTCTTGGTGAAACAGTAACGCAAACCCAACACCTGAAGTAGAAAAATAAGGCCATATCCCGATAATTGTATGGTTAGACAGTAGGCCAACATCTGTAGTTATTATATAAGCAATGCAATGTGTTGCACTGACAGTGACTGTAGCTGGCTTGAGCAGGTGCCTTGAGGAAACAAAGGCCTAGATGCAGGCATACAACAATAGTATATTTTTTGTCTGGACTGCCTGCTTCCTATTTCGAAAACTGTCTGTGTGCATTTTACAAGAAACAATTACGTGCATTTGTATTTGCTGTGCATTATAGGTCAAATAGGCCACATTGATGAGAGTAAAAACGTGAATGGTCTCAACCCACTGGGCAAAAACGGATTGAATCAATGTTGTTTCCACGACATTTCAGCAAGAAAATTAAATGTGATGACGTTGAACCAACGTGGAAAACGGATTGGATTAGCAAAAAGTCAAATTTAAGGGAATTTCGTATTTCTTTCACCCAACTTTTAACCTAAATCCAATGATTTCACATTTCATTGACTTTAGTTGACAACTCAACCAAAATTCAAACAATACTAGATGTTGAAATGATGTCTGTGCCCAGTAGGAATAGCTTAAACTACAAGTTCCCACAGTTCCAAGCTCACTCGCTTATCACCTATTTTAAGAAATTCAGCTCAAATATATTTTCCCAAACATAAAAGCCATATATTTTTATTAAATGTTTTAATTTATTTAATTATTTAATTATTCAAGTAATAGCCTACCATGGGTTAGTGAGAAAGCATGTTACCCCCCCAATTTTTTTTTTTTCCAGTGGACCTCCAGCTGGAGATCCTGGCCAGTAGCAAGCTAAAATGGGAATACCTAGACTAATCGTAAGACCCACCGATGGCAGCTCTAACACTCAGAACCACCCTCCTACTCAGGCCAACCAGTCACTCTTGCAGCTGTCACCCACTGGGCACAGACATCAGTTCAACATCTAGTTTTGATTTACATTTGGTTGAGTTGTCAACTAACGTGAATTCAACGTGAAATCAACAAAAAATATCCCAATGTCATTGGATTGAGATTAAAAATTGGGTGAAAAAAAGAGATTAAATTCCTTACGTTGATTACTTTTTTCCAATCCAATCAGTTTTCCACAGTGATTCAACGTCATCACAATTAATTTTTGAAGTACAATGAAGTACAAACAACGTTGATTCAACCAGTTTTTGCCAAGTGGGCATGCTCTCCAGTGGTCCTCTAACCAGAATACCTAGACCAATCAAAAGACCCACTGATGGCAGGACCTCCAACCAGAATACCTACACAGCAAATTCCCCAGTGTTAAATCAACACTGAGAGTGTTACATTTAACACTAGTCCAGTGTCTATATGGGTCCACACTTTTCAGTGTTAAATTAACACACTGCTTAGTGCAAAGCCTTATTTGCATATTTCCCAGAGTGCCTTTCGAGTGAATTGTAGAGTTACCACCCATGACTGTATTTGTTAGTGACAGAAAGATGGTTGTTGCATTCATTCATTTTCAGTCCTGTGGCCTTCACCATGTGAGAACCTAAGTAAATTGTATTATTTAACACAACACATCATTCATAAAGGGCCTAGTTTTTACCCTAATACAGTGGCCTGAAACTTATGGTTTACAGGCAAAATCAGGCCTGCAAGTCACATAATGCTGGCTTGTATAATGATGTGTAATTCATATTGGAATCCAGCCAGAGTGGGGATATCCAACATTTTGAATTTTTATTCAGCAACCTACATTCAGAATGACTGATGCGAAGGCTAAGATGTGAGACTACTTAAACTGGAAGAACCATTTCAGTAACGGGGGTAATAAATCCAAGTAACAGATTAGATTAGTTACTTAGTTACTGCAATCAAAACAGGTGGGAAAATATCAAACAAAGCAAGAATATGAGTGATTTCTATATGTTTGCTAGCAACAGCCATGGAAACAGCCATTAGTTTTAAGTTGCTATTAATATCAGATTGGCAGTATACTGTACTTGATTTCAATTGTTATTGTCTGGTACAACATTAACAGGAGTCATTTGTCTATCTCCAGGCAAAACAAACAGAATGTGTGACGAAAGTTCTTCACATGTTGTCAAACATAAATGAGTCATTGCAACCATATCACTGTGAGAATATGTGTTGAATTGTCGATTAGCAGTTGACAAAATTAAACATCCCCCAAAACAGCAGGGAAAGTGAGACATGGTGGAATAGGAAATACTATATTGTAACACTGTCTCTGATAATAACAAGGACAAACACACAGACACACACACACACACAGAACCAACGTTAACGTACACTTTTCCCGTCCACCATGAGGTTGCTGGCAAGGAAATGTGGAATGTAAGGAGGTTCAATCAGGTGACCAGCCCCAGAGTAGGACAGAGTGGTCAGCAGGTGACTGTTCTCTCCATCATCTGTGTCATCTGAGGAGGCACAATAACTCTCAGTCAGTTCTACATCAAAGTGTGATGCCTCAAAAACATACCATAGAAATTACAGTATAACCACTACATAATAGGATTTTATGAAAAAATCCGAACCATGTTAAAAAAATAACTCACATCCTCTGCTGACTCAGTCAGTGGCAGGCCAGTTCTGGTCATCCTCACCCACAATTATTAGAATAGGATATTGCAGCTGTACCACCTAACCAGGACACAGCAACAGTAAACAATGGGGATAGATAAACGTGGGGATGGATAATGCAAAATGACTTATGAAGTCAAACACACACGTGAGAACAGCTATAGAGTGGATTAAAACGAGGGTATAGGTTAATATCAGGGTAAAATCCAGATTGAGTTAAACTCACATCCACTTTCTTGGTTGGGTCAGTTGGAATGGGTAGGATAAGATCCTGCTAGATCACTCGATTCTCCTTATCATAGCGAGTGTTACGGACGTTTCTAGAAAAAGAAAGACCCATACTTACTAATATCGGCAAAGACATCTGAGAGTGATCCTTTCACCGGCTGGACTTGACTGCCACTTACAGACACCAAACACCTGGGCTGAGAGAGGATAAACAGGTTAAAGGGGCAATCAACATTTGAAACAATAACAAAGTGTAACCACTCTCAAATTCATAGACAGAGCTGTGGATGCAATGACCGACCATCCATGATATCAAAATGATAGTTTTAACCATGTTTTGAGGCTAAACAGCGTTTGTTTAAATGTACTTTGTTTACAAACATTGAAGTAGAAAACAAGATTACTGTATATTTTGGGTTATGACAGTTCAAATAAGCTCATGAGTCATTTATAAGTTATATTCTTCAAGAATCAATGGGTACATACCATTAATATATATGTTCAAAAATGAATGTAGCAACTGCAGATTGCCCCTTTATTACATTAAAGAGATTCTCTGGTACTTTTGTTTTCTTTTTAGCCAGTAGTTCTGAAAGTAGTGCTCACGAGCCAGAAGTGGTCCCCGAAAATTGCGTACTACGTCACATATGTGCAGATATGTGCACCACGTCATTGCTCTCTGTCTTGCTCTGCTCTGTGTGCATGATGTGCAGCTTGCTAGCTGTCAATCAAATGGTGAGGGGCTGAAGCTCATTGGTTGAACTCAAATTGCTAGGGGGCTGGCCCACATGCAGGAAAATATAGGGAAAATGGCGCAGCACAGCTTCCAGAAAAACAGTAGCTTTCAAACCTGGGATTTTGTGGCTAATTGAGGTAAGACAGTAATTCTGCTCATAGATTATGCATGTATGAACTACACATTGGCACATCCAGCCCAAAGTGGGAGATTTAAAAAAGATTTAGTAGTCACCAACGTTCCGGAGCATGTCTTTAAGACACCCAAATACACATGCACACAGATGCACACACACAAAAACACAAATAAATACACACATCTCCAAATTTTTATGACAGAGCAGTGTGAGCACTCTCCTTCCTGAATCACAGTGTTGTACACAGCCATCCCAAAAGCCACTGTGGTCCCAAAGGACAGGCCCAGTATCGCTATCTGGTCCGCTATCTGTTTTAGAATGGTAAATGCAGCCTAGAGGGAAAAACAGGAGATTTCATATGAACTACGACTGTCACTGTAGTACCAACCTAACGTAGCATGCGTAAAAGAAACACCTGAAATGAAATGCCCCACCTTCTGGTCATGACGAGATTTTTTGTTGTTGCACGTTTCAACCAATCCCAGAAATGTAGAGGAGGCGTTAAGATGGAGTGTCATCTTGTTAACATTCCGTATGTAAATAACTTCAGAGAACAAGCTAGCAAACGTGTCGTAGCTAGCTGCTAGAAAATTGGTAAGTGGTGTCTGTCGACTTTGTGGTAAGAACTTCATCTCGAAGAAAGACAGGCACTCCATGTTTTCCAGTCGTACGTTCATCTTCCGGGGACTGTAAACAGCAAGGTGCATGTCGAAAAGCGGAAGTCACGTCACAGGCTCTCTTCCTTTTCCACTGAAAACCTTATGTCTCAGATTTTCTTTTGCCGATGGCGCTGAGGGTTCTGTAGTACAAAACTTTGTTACCAGAGTATACTCTGTTTCTTTATTACTTTAACAACATTCTTAAATCTGACTGTACTTACCATAAAATGTGAGAAGGTTCATATGTTAACAGTGTCATTCTGTTATTATTGAAGTAAATAGCTCATGTTTTCTTTAAGGTTCAAAGTTCACCATACCTCACCCAATAACATTTTTACAACACTATTAAGATTGAACAAAATCCAACGTCAGTTCCTACAAATAACAGTTGAATGTGTAGGTTGCCGAATGCGCTGCTCTGCCTTCTTATTAACATCGCTATCAACAAGGCAGGTCCTACAGCCTACAGGCCCTAGTTTTGTCACACCTGGACTACTGTCCAGTCTTGTGGTCAGGTGCCACAAAGAGGGACTTAGGAAAATTACATTTGGCCCAGAACAGGGCAGCACGGCTGGCCCTTAAATGTACATGGAGAGCTAACATTAATTTTGTATGTAGTCATTACTCAAACCGATAGAGTCACTGACCATGTTTACATAATACCCCGTTATTATTCGCGATACTCAAGTATTCTGTTTTTGAGTTGACCCATGTAAACATCATATCCCGTTTACAATAACCAGAAAAAGCTTAATTCCAGGTTGCATAGGCTCAGTTACGCATATCATGGGTGTTGTGTGATGATGTTTTCATCTGATTGTCAAAAAAATCACTTCAAAAAGTAGGCTACCTGAACAGTTCGATCCACCATAATTCCATAATAATTTATTTTGCTTATACTCTGTACTGGACGTATAGCCTACTGGCTACTTTCACCCCTAATTTAGACACGTTTCTGCTTATAGTTTCCGACCTTTGGTAGGCCATATTACAATTTCCAACATTTGGTAGGCCATTTGTTTCTCAAATATAGTTAGATACATGCAGCTTCTCTTTAAGTGATAATGCCCGAGAAGCAGGTGTTTGGAGGATATATTGGCACAGGTGTTGTTAGGCCCGGCTTCGAAGGCATTATCACTTTTATACAACGGGTTACCAACATATTCAAATAATGAATGACATGTTTTCATTAAAAACGTTATTTTGATGAATTTATCCATAGTATTTATTCCTTCCACAAGATATAGTCCCAACACAAATCTAGGGTTGCTACCCAAGCCGGCTGGTCGTTCGTTCTATCGGTTTGGTTGCCAGTCTTTTTGTTCTGTATCTATGGACCCAGTCGTTCGTTCTAAATGTTCCATTGCCATACTGGCTGGCAACGTTCTTATTCCTTGCTTGCTAGCTAGCCAAGTATGGCTAATTTACAGCCACGTCCATCAGTGCAGCCAGAATAACAACAGTTGCTGCATTTGCATTTGTTTAAGCTGTTTTCCAATGACATTTATTTGGACACATCCATAACAATGACCTAATGAGGCTAAATTTCGCCAGGCATAGAAAATGTGCTCTCTCGTCAGGACACTGTTGTTCAGAGGAGCTAGCCAACAACACAGCTAACACAATCACTTCAAACTGAAGCTAGAAAGACTGCAAACTAGCTGCACTGTGTTTCGTTTGACGTTTTTTTAATTTACATTTCTTTGTATATATCCATAAAAGTTATGCTAGCTGATTCATGATTTTGACTGGCCGAGAAATGCTGCCTGCCTGTCTGTCTTGTCCCGACACGTTCATTACTATGGGACAGCTGGAGATCGAATTTGAATAATGAAACAATGTTGCAAATGTCGGAGAGACTGACAGCAAGGTTTATACAAATCTCCGCTGTTGAAAATGAAATGTTAGTCTAAAATAAATGTGGGATAATGTCTAGATGCTTTTTATAGTGAAGATCAAGTTTATAAGTTGCCTGGCTGGGCTGATGAGACAGTGGATTGCGCAGTCAGATGGAACAGAGTAAATAGGCATTTTAGCGTCATAGATTTAGCCTGTGGTAATTTGTGGAATAGAAACCGGCTGGAATGCGGTTTTAACCAATCAGCATTCAGGATTAGACCCACCGGTTGTATAATCTGTCATAATTTGTTGCCCCAGAAAACTAAATAAAGTAGTACTCACCAGAATAATGTCTTACATCGATAGAATGAACGCATAAGTAATCTAGTTAACACTGGTAAAGTTGTCTGTTTCGTTTAGGGGGAGAAAATGCAGTAACTCCAAAACAGTGGAAAGATTGGTCCTGTGCAAAATGTCCAAATGTCATCAGTTTGACCAGTTTTAAGGAAATGAAAAGCTGAGAAAACTATTAAACATGTTTCTGATAAGACTTCAGTTCGTCTTGGGTGCATATTTTATGTGGTGGAAATACTGTCTGCTTACATAACAGTGTTAAAGACAACACATTACACACACATTTGCATTTTCTCAAAATATGCTGAAATAAATAAATCAGATTTCTCCACTCCTGTTCCCGAGACAAAATTAACATTTGTTGTATAATTTTACTGCAAGAAATGCATAATTCTGCAGGAGTTAGTATTATTGTCACGCCCTGACTCAGGGGACTCTTATTTGTTGAGTCAGGGTGTGATTTTCTATGTGGTGTATATCTATGTTTTATTCTAGTATGTGTATTTCTATGTTGGCCGGTGTGGTTCCCAATCAGAGGCAGCTGTCGCTCGTTGTCTCTGATTGGGGACCATACTTAGGCAGCCTATGGGCTCTATTGAGTTGTGGGATCTTGTTCCGTGTAAGGTATGTTGTTTGTGTCTACCTTGGACGTCACGGTTCGGTTCGTTTATTGTGTGTTTATTAAGTTTAAATAAACATGTATGCATATCACGCTGCGCCTTGGTCTGACCCGTCTATGAACGAACGTGACAATTGTATTAGGCTACATGTGAGAGGTGATAGGGCTACAGTCAGTGTCCATATTTCAGTTACTATTCCATTTAACCCAGATTAATTTAAATGAGGAATATTCTGATTATTTATGGTTTTCAGTGATACTCGTGAGCGGGATATCAAAGGTGCATGTAAACAGCTTATCCCAAATAAGACCTTAAGTGCGATATGCGCTACTATCCGGAACACTGTGTGCATGTAAACATGGTCATTGTGACCCTGTAAGGCAGAGTATTCAACTCTTACCCTACAAGGTCCAGAGCCTGCTGGTTTTCTGTTCTACCTGATAATTAATTGCACACCTGGTGTCCCAGGTGTCACGATCGTCTAAGGAAGCGGACCAAGGCGAAGCGTGTTGAGCGAACATGTTGACTTTATTAACTTAAAGCAACCACGAAAACAACAAATCAAATGACGATAGTGAAGTCCACAGCGACAATGACTGAACACGGAACAAAAACCCACAACCACAAGGTGAACACAGACAGTTTAAATATGGCTCCAAATCAGAGATAACGAGCCGACAGCTGACACTCGTTACCTCTGATTGGGAGTCACTCGATTAACCACGAAAACACAACCAAAGACAACCAACCAAAACACAACAAAACGAACACACCCTGGCTCAAAATACAAAGTCCCGGAGCCAGAGCGTGACAGTACCCCCCCCTAAAGGCGCGGACTGCGACCGCGCCTCAAAAACCCCAAACAGGGGAGGGCTGGGTGGGCATTGCTCCTCGGAGGCGGCTCCGGCTCCGGGCTTGACCACCACCCCTCTTCAACCCCCCCGTAGTGCCCCCGGTCCGATCTGACCCCGCTTGCTGGATCAGGACCTCCGACGCGCACCCCTGGCTTGGCGCGTGAGGTAGGAATGGACCGGACCTGGCAGACGATACGCACCCTTTGCCTGGTGCGTGGAGCCGGAACAGGCCTCACCAGGCTGAAGACTCGCATCCCTGGCTTGGTGCGAGTAGCAGGAATGGGCTGGATCAGGCTGACGGCTCGCACCCTTGGCTTGGTGCGAGTAGCAGGAACGGGCTGGACCAGGCCGACGACTCGTACCCCTGGCTTGGTGCGAGTAGCAGGAACGGGCTGGACCAGGCCGACGACTCGTACCCCTGGCTTGGTGCGAGTAGCAGGAACGGGCTGGACCAGGCTGACGACTCGCACCCTTGGCTTGGTGCAGTAGCAGGGACGAGCTGAACCAGGCTGACGACTCGCACCCTTGGCTTGGTGCGAGTAGCAGGAACGGGCTGGACCAGGCCGACGACTCGTACCCCTGGCTTGGTGCGAGTAGCAGGAACGGGCTGGACCAGGCTGACGACTCGCACCCTTGGCTTGGTGCGAGTAGCAGGGACGAGCTGAACCAGGCTGACGACTCGCACCCTTGGCTTGGTGCGAGTAGCAGGAACGGGCTGGACCAGGCCGACGACTCGCACCCCTGGCTTGGTGCGAGTAGCAGGAACGGGCTGGACCAGGCTGGCGACTCGCACCCCTGGTTTGGTGCGAGTGGCAGGAACAGGCCGGGTCGGGCTGGCGACGCACACCGTAGGTTCTGTGCGTGGAGCAGGAACAGGCCGGGCTGGGCTGGCGACGCACACCGTAGGCTTTGTGCGTAGAGCAGGGACAGGCCGGGCTGGGCTGGCAACGCACCCCGTAGGCTTGGTGCGTGGAGCAGGGATAGGCCGGGCTGGGCTGGCGACGCACACCGTAGGCTTTGTGCGTAGAGCAGGGACAGGCCGGGCTGGGCTGGCAACGCACCCCGTAGGCTTGGTGCGTGGAGCAGGGACAGGCCGGGCTGGGTTGGCGACGCACACCGTAGGTTTTGTGCGTGGAGCAGGAACAGGCCGGGCTGGGCTGGCGACGCACCCCGTAGGCTTTGTGCGTAGAGCAGGAACAGGCCGGGCTGGGCTGGCGACGCACACCGTAGGTTTAGTGCGTGGAGCAGGAACAGGCCGGGTCGGGCTGGCGATGCACACCGTGGGCTTGGTGCGTGGAGTAGGAACAGGCCGGTCCGTACCGGGAACACACACCACTGGCCTTAACTGGGGATCAGGAACGGGCCGGACCGGACTGGTAACACACATCAGTCTCTCACGCCGTGCCACAACAACTTCCCTCCCTCTACTCGCCAATGGCTCCCGTAATCCGATAGCCTTCTCTCCACATCTCCCTGTGGCAGCCTCCTGCTGCCCAGTCGCCCAAGCCATGTGCCCCCCCCAAAAAACTTTTTGGGGTTGCCTCTCGTCCCTCCGACGATGGCCCTGCTGACGCCGTTGCTCCTCTCTCGCCAGGGCCTTGATCCTCCCCCAAGGTCCCTTGCCCCCGAGCATGTCCTCCCAGGACCACGATTTGCCCACCTGGGCCATCGCCAGCCTCTCGATCTCCTTACCCGGCGCTTCCTCCCATGTCCAGTCTCCTTGCTCCTGGACACGCTGCTTGGTCCTTTTTTGGTGGGTTTTTCTGTCACGATCGTCTAAGGAAGCGGACCAAGGCGCAGCGTGTTGAGCGAACATGTTGACTTTATTAACTTAAAGCAACCACGAAAACAACAAATCAAATGACGATAGTGAAGTCCACAGCGACAATGACTGAACACGGAACAAAAACCCACAACCACAAGGTGAACACAGACAGTTTAAATATGGCTCCCAATCAGAGATAACGAGCCGACAGCTGACACTCGTTACCTCTGATTGGGAGTCACTCGATTAACCACGAAAACACAACCAAAGACAACCAACCAAAACACAACAAAACGAACACACCCTGGCTCAAAATACAAAGTCCCGGAGCCAGAGCGTGACACCAGGTCTAAATAAGTCCCTGATTAGAGGGGAACAATGAAAAAAAAGTACATGCTTCGAGGTCCAGATTTGAGTGGAGTTTGAGTTGTATCAGCTTGAAAAAATATTGTAACGCTCCCACTAAGCCACGCCACCAACATAATTTCCCAGTGTGCCTTACCTTCTCGAGTGAATTGTAGACCCATAACTGTGTTTGTTAGTGACAGAGACATGGTTGTTGAATTCATTCATTTTCATTCATGTGGCCTTCAACAAGTGAGTCCCTAGGTGAATGTTATCGTTGTAATTAAATGCTTCATGACAATACATTACATATTTCACAAGGCTTTATTTTGACTCCTAGTTTTACCCTAATACAGTGGCCTGAATGTCAAGGTTCACAGGCCACATCAGGTAACTTTCCCAAAATTGACATCAATAAGGGATCATAGCTTTCACCTGGTCAGTCTATGTCATTGAAAGAGCAGGTGTTCCTAATGTTTTGTACACTCAGTGTATATCTCTTGGCCCCAAGCCTCTCGCTGCACCTGGCATCCACCAAATGCTGCACTGTGTTTGTCTCCAACACTTAGCCTTCACATCGTTCCCACAGTCACCGTAATCATGTTCCCCTCCACACTTGGCACATATTTTATTTCCTTTACACCAGGGGTATTCAACTCTTACCCTACAAGGTCCAGAGCCTGCTGGTTTTATGTTCTACCTGGTGATTAATTGCACCCATCTTGGGTCCCAGGTCTAAATCAGTCCCTGATTAGAGCGGAACATTAAAAAAAAACAGTGGCACTGGCTACGAGGTCCAGAGTTGAGTTTGAGGGCTTTACACTGAGCAGCTAGCTACAAGTTCCATTCTATGGCGTTTAAAACACCGCAATGGGGATGGGACAAATTCTCAGACATTGAAACTAAGGAATCCTATTTGTACTTTTTCAGGCAAAACCTTCTCAAACCACAGTAGCACTAATAATATTTCATTTCTTTGACCCTCTTTCCTACTGATCAACCTTTTGGCCTCAATCACTATGCCTCCCTTCACATTTTCTTTAATATCATCTATGGGCATAGATAGTGGGACCCCAGAAATGACTCTCCTCAACTTAGCATAAGCTCCAGGTACATGGCTTTTGATCTTCTTCCCATTGCGTTTCCATTTGAATAATCTTCCCCTGCTGATCATGGATAGCACACAATATTAGCAGTTTACCATTTCCAATGAACCGGGCTAGTTTTACTTCACCTAGCTCTTTCTTTGCGTCAATGGTTAATCGGATAGGGTGTCGATGCGGCCCTGTGGTCACATCAAACACCATCACAACTTTCCACTCTAACACATCATGGCTTTGTCACTATATATAAAGATGATGCTTTTGTACTTGTAGAGAAAGGTATTATTTCAGGTATGAACTGGGGTATATTTATGTACCTATAACAAAAAAATATAAAGGAGGACCTTACAGGGTACCACTCCAGTGACTAGCGGTTGTACGCCTTTAGTAAAGAATCTAAACCTTTAAATCTGAGCGTGTAGAATAAAGTATATAATAGAACCGCACTGCTGACTATGTGTGTGAGTTCTGAGTACGTGTGTATGTTGTTTTTGCTGATGTTGAGGGAGAGGCTGTTTTCCTGGCACTACTCTGCCAGGGCTCTAACCTCCTCCCTTTAGGTCATTTTATTTGGTTCTCTCAAGTCAATACAAGGTTAAAAACAGGGTAATTAATCAATTCAATAATTGTTAAAATAGTAAATAAATAATAAGCAATTAATCAAACGGTCACTAAATCAAAACTAGGCAAGGAAGAAAGCAACAAAAGTAAACAATACTGGAAGGAAAACATTATCTTTGTATGTTTCTGCTTCTGTTGAGGTGTAGGTCTTTATTGAGTTGGTCATTTTTGCTTGGCTGGTCGATCTTGTGGAGTGGTTGATGGTGAGTCACGTCCTTGTGTTGAGGGAAGGGAAGGGATGGGGTCTGGGCTGGCAGTGGCTGGGTGGAGGTGGTGGCCACTGCTGTGTCCAGGGTTGGCGAAGAGGTTGGGTCTGAAACCTAGATATTCTGTGTTGGTGTTGGGACTGGAAGCCATGCTGGTGCCGGGACTGGTAACCTTGGGTTGGTGCTGGGACAGGTGACCAGGGACAAACAGGAACCGGGAGCAGGTGCTGGGTCGGGATCTGAGTCTGTAGAGGGGAGGAAGGACAAACTGAGGAGCAAGCAGACAAGGGAGCTCTTGACCCAGAGGTCAATGGTGGTACTCTCCAGTGGCCTGCTTGCTCTGGTGAATGTCTGATCTTTGGTCCTTTCTCCACGCTTCATCTGGTGGTCTGGTGCTGAAAACCAGGTGCTGGGTTGGTGTTGGGACTGGTGCTGCATCTTCAGAGGGGAGGAAGGACAACCTGAGGAGCGGACCGACACACAAGGAAGCCCTTGACCCGGAGGTCAATGGTGGCACTCCCCTGTGGTCTGCTTGTGCTGGGACTGTGTCTAGGTCTTGTGCTGGACCTGGGACTGGTGTTGGATCTGCAGAGGGGAGGAAGGACAACCTGAGGCACGAGCAGACACACTTGGAAGCCCAATACCCGGAGGTCGGTGATGGTACTCCCCTGTAGCCTGCTTGCTCCGGACGTAGGTCTAGATCCGGGGGGGCGGTCGGTGCAGAGTATGTCCATCAGCCTGGGCTGGTGCTGGAGGAGGAGTGATGCGGCGGCAAGGCTGGACGCTCAAGGCTGGAGGACAGAGGGAACAAACAGGGCCTAGACCCGCCTGGCCATGGAGCATTCATAAAACAGTTGCTAGGCATGTTCCATGCGAGTGCATCCGTGGGGGCAGTTCTCTATAGTTTTGAGAATGACACAAATACTAATTTTCACAAAGTCTGCTGCCTCAGTTTTGATGATGGCAATTTGCATATACTCCAGAATGTCATGAAGAGTGATCAGATGAATTGCAATTAATTGCAAAGTCCCTCTTTGCCATGAAAATTTCGTGGTCCTCTGTAGCTCAGCTGGTAGAGCACGGCGCTTGTAACGCCAAGGTAGTGGGTTCGATCCCACTAGGTTGAATTGTTGTGAAGAAGGCGTCAGGGCGCCCAAGAAAGTCCAGCAAGCGCCAGGACCGTCTCCTAAAGAGGTGATTCAGCTGCAGGATCGGGGCACCATCAATGCAGAGCTTGCTCAGGAATGGCAGCAGGCAGGTGTGAGTGCATCTGCACGCACAGTGAGGCAAAGACTTTTGGAGGATGGCCTGGTGTCAAGAAGGGCAGCAAAGAAGCAACTTCTCTCCAGGAAAAACATCAGGGACAGACTGATATTCTGCAAAAGGTACAGGGATTGGACTGGGGTAAAGTCATTTTCTCTGATGAATCCCCTTTCCCATTGTTTGGGGCATCCGGAAAACACCTTGTCCGGAGAAGACAAGGTGAGCGCTACCATCAGTCCTGTGTCAGTAAAGCATCCTGAGATCATTCATGTGTAGAGTTGCTTCTCAGCCAAGGGAGTGCCTAAGAACACAGCCATGAATAAGGAATGGTACCAACACGTCCTCCGAGAGCAACTTCTCCCAACCTTTCAAGAACAGTTTGGTGACGACCAATGCCTTTTCCAGCATGATGGAGCACCTTGCACAAGGCAAAAGTGATAACTAAGTGGCTCGGGGAACAAAACATTGAAATTTTGGGTCCATGGCAAGGAAACTCCCCAGACCATAATCCCATTGAGAACTTGTGGTCGATCCTCAAGAGGCGGGTGGACAAACAAAAACCCACAAATTCTGACAAACTCCAAGCATTGATTATGCAAGAATGGGCTGCCATCAGTCAGGATGTGGCCCAGAAGTTAATTGACAGCATGCCAGCATGCCATTGCAGAGGTCTTGAAAAAGAAGGATTGCATAAACTTAATGTAATTGTCAATAAAAGCCTTTGACACTTATGGAATGCTTGTAATTATACTTCAGTATACCATAGTATCATCTGACAAAAATATCTCATAACACTGAAGCAGCGAACTTTGTGAAGACCAATACTTGTGTCATTCTCAAAACTTTTGACCATGACTGTATAGAGAGGTGGGAAGGGCAGGCAGCCATGGACCGTTCTCCAAATGCCATCTTCCTGTGGTCTGTCTTCTTTGGATATTTCCAGGGTCATGATAATGGGTTATTTAGGGTGTCCGGGTCTGGGGTTGATCATTGCGTCAGATGAGGGCCTCTAGCGGGTCGTTTGTGTTTTTGGTTGGTTCTTGGCTGTCCATGGTTCTTGACCTGCCTCCCCACTGACTGCCTGGTGACCCCCTCAACTTTCTGAGTGGTGGGATGGGGGGTCCTGAAAGGGGTGAAGGCGGTTCGAAGAGTCTGGGGGGTCTGGACTTAGGCTGGCTGGTTTGCTGCTGTGCGGGAACAGGGGCCTGGAGGGCTAAGGGTGGTGGATCTGGGTCACTAAGGAGTAGGGGCAGTAGGGGGTATGGGAGGGCAGTCAGGAGCAATTATTGGTGAGAGCTGGGGGTCAGGGACAGTGAGGGGTGGGGTGGGGAAGAGCGATCAGGGGTAGTAATGGGCTGGGGGGGGTATGCTGAGGGGTCTAGGAGGGTGAGCCGGTTTCTCTGAGGGAATAGGGAGTTTTGGGAGTTGTGCTGTAGGGTCAGGTACAGTAAGGACCATGGGGGACGGATCTGGGCCCATAGGGGGTGCTGGTTCTGGATGCTGGTTCTGGATGCTGGGGGTGTCCGGAGTGGTCCGTGGACTGGGGAGTCAGGTTGGGCCGCGGTCAAGCCACTGTTGCCTTTCCGTCTTCCCCAGTCCTTCCAGCGATTCCGGCCTTGTTCGCTGGACCAGAGAGACAGTGCCAGCCGCGGATCAAGCCACTGTTACGGTTGCTGCCTCCTGGTTCGTCCAAAGAAAAGGATAGTGAGAGTGAGGGTAGAGAGAGGGACACAACCCCAGAAAATCTTCAACATACAGGGTTGTGCGTAATGAAGAGAAACCAGGCTGTCTCATTGTCGTCTGCGTTCAGGCCCATCACCATTGTGTCGTCTGCAAACGTAATGATGGTGTTGGATTTGAGCATGGCCATGTAGTCGTGGGTGTACAGGGAGTACAGGAGAGGGCAGAGCATGCACCCCTGCGGGCCCCCCGTGTTGAGGGTCAGAGTGGCAAAGGTGTTGTTGCCTAGAGAAAGCAAGGCTGGCTGGTGGCAGCCCTTTTCAGTCATTCTATCACCATTACATTGGAATTGTTCAAAATGCAACCGAATGGCATTGTTGCATTTCCTCAATGAAATAGCTGTGAGTAATGACACTCTGAAGTTCTCTCCAAAGTGTCATTGTTTGCGCAACCATTGACAATAAGCCTCCCTATCTCCCCTGTATGACTCATGTAGCCTACACCATAATTCTCATTTGAAGCTTGTTTGTAATAAACACAGCCAAAGAGAGAGGGAGAGGGAAAGACAGAGAGGAGAACCCTCATGTAGGCAAATGGCATTACTCTTTGTGACTGAGCTTCAATGGCCTCTCAGACTCAGACACAATAACCAGCTAAATTACAGTTTGTGCTCAAAGCCCAACGAAGCCTTTATCAACTTACCAGCTGTAAGTTTAAAGTACACAGGCTCATTCCTGCTGAAGACTGTTGTATCACTGCTGCTGGCTATGTATTCTACTGTTGAAACTATTTTTCTGTTTTCAGAGTGATAGACCCACTCCAATTTGCATACTGCCCCAACAGATCCACAGATGATGCAATCTCTATTGCACTCCACACTGTTCTTTCCCACCTGGACAAAAGGAACACCTACGTGAGAATGCTATTCATTGACTACAGCTCAGCGTTCAACACCATAGTGCCCTCAAAGCTCATCACTAAGCTAAGGACCCTGGGACTAAACACCTTCCTCTGCAACTGGATCCTGGATTTCCTGACGGGCTGACCCCAGGTGGTAAGGGTAGGTAACAACACATCTGCCATGCTGATCCTCAACACGGGGGCCCCTCAGGGGTGCGTGCTCAGTCCCCTCATGTACTCCCTGTTCACCCATGACTGCAAGGCCAGGCACGACTCCAACACCATCATTAAGTTTACGAACGACACAACAGTGGTAGGCCTGATCACCGACAATGATGAGACAGCCTATAGGGAGGAGGTCAAAGACCTGGCCATGTGGTGCCAGGATAACAACCTCTCCCTCAACGTGATCAAGACAGAGGAGATGATTGTGGACTACAGGAAAAAAAAGAAGACTGAGCACGCCCCCTTTTTCATCGACGGGGCTGTAGTGGAACAGGTTGAGAGCTTCAAGTTCCTTGGTGAACACATCACCAACAAACTATCATGGTCCAAACACACCAAGACAGTCGTGAAGAGGGCACGACAAAGCCTATTCACCCTCAGGAGACTGAAAAGATTTGGCATGTGTCCTCAGATCCTCAAAAAGGTTCTACAGCTGCACCATCGAGAGCATCCTGACTGGTTGCATCACCACCTGGTATGGTAACTGCTCGGCCTCCGACAGCAAGGCACTACATAGGGTAGTGCGTACGGCCCAGTACATCACTGGGGCCAAGCTTCCTGCCATCCAGGACCTCTATACCAGGCGGTGTCAGAGGAAGGCCCTAAAAATTATCAAAGACTCCAGCCACCCTAGTCATAGACTGTTCTCTCTGCTACCGCACGGCAAGCGGTACCGGAGCGCCATGTCTAGGTCCAAAAGGCTTCTTAACAGATTCTACCCCCAAGCCACAAGACTCCTGAACAGCTAATCATGGATACCCCTCTTTTACGCTTCTGCTACTCTGTTTATTATTTATGCATAGTCACTTTAACTCTACCCACATGTACATATTACCTCAATTACCTCGACTAACCGGTGCCCCTGCACATTGACTCTGTACCGGTACCCCCTGTACATAACCTCCCTACTGTTATTTTATTTTACTGCTGCTCTTTAATTATTTGCTATTTTAAATGTTTTCTTAAACTGCATTGTTGGTTAAGGGCTTGTAAGTAAGCATTTCACTGTAATGTCTACAGCTGTTGTATTCGCCGCATGTGTCAAATAAAATTTGATTTGATTTGATATCATATTACCCTCAGTATGTAAACAGCAGAAGGCAGTGTAGGCTAGGTTTCTGCTATGGATTTCTCAGTGGCATGTTTTGGTGTTCGTGGATCAGATAATATGCAAGAGCTTTAAAGCTCATGAAGAGTCAAAATCATGTTTTTCATAAATTGGATGATATTTGAATGAAACCAGATAAAAGTATGATGACCAAAGTATGAAAAATGACTGTTGCTTCTACATTGATAAAGTTGCTGGTCCCCTCCCCCAGGTCAAACACTTCAGGAGGCGGGATTATTAAGGGGTTAGAGTGACCATTTTAATACACTAATGGTAGCATGATATTATTTTACCTTAAATAAATACTGCCTTGTAACCAACATTGGAGAAGGTGTATTTGCAGAGGGGCTTGGTTTATATAGCTAGATAGCTACTCTACACTATTAATCTATGTCTCCCCTTTCGTCTGTGTCTGGTGTTGGCTAGCTAGGTCTTCAGCCAGCATGGAGCAAAAGGAGAGCAAGGGTCGTTCAAAATCTGACACAGTTGTCATGTTATGATGCATTGTGGGAAAATGTTGTGGGCGGCAAAATTATCTCTGGCCTATTAACATACAGTGGGGAGAACAAGTATTTGATACACTGCCGATTTTGCAGGTTTTCCTACTTACAAAGCATGTAGAGGTCTGTAATTCATAGGTACACTTCAACTGTGAGAGACGGAATCTAAAACAAAAATACAGAAAATCACATTGTATGATTTTTAAGTAATTAATTTGCATTTTATTGCATGACATAAGTATTTGATCACCTACCAACCAGTAAGAATTCCGGCTCTCACAGACCTGTTAGTTTTTCTTTAAGAAGCCCTCCTGTTCTCCACTCGTTACCTGTATAAAAGACACCTGTCCACACACTCAATCAAACAGACTCCAACCTCTCCACAATGGCCAAGACCAGAGAGCTGTGTAAGGACATCAGGGATACAATTGTAGACCTGCACAAGGCTGGGATGGGCTACAGGACAACAGGCAAGCAGCTTGGTGAGAAGGCAACCACTGTTGCCGCAATTATTAGAAAATGGAAGAAGTTCAAGATGACGGTCAATCACCCTCGGTCTGGGGCTCCATGCAAGATCTCACCTCGTGGGGCATCAATGATCATGAGGAAGGTGAATGATCAGCCCAGAACTACACGGCAGGACCTGGTCATTGACCTGAAGAGAGCTGGGACCACAGTCTCAAAGAAAACCATTAGTAACACACTACGCCGTCATGGATTAAAATCCTGCAGCACACGCAAGTTCCCCCTGCTCAAGCCAGCGCATTTCCAAGCCCGTCTGAAGTTTGCCAATGACCATCTGGATGAACCAGAGGAGGAATGGGAGAAGGTCATGTGGTCTGATGAGACAAAAATAGAGCTTTTTGGTCTAAACTCCACTCACCGTGTTTGGAGGAAGAAGAAGGATGAGTACAACCCCAAGAACACCATCTCAACCGTGAAGCATGGAGGTGGAAACATCATTCTTTGGGGATGCTTTTCTGCAAAGGGGATCGGACGACTGCACCGTATTGAGGGGAGGATGGATGGGGCCATGTATCGCGAGATGTTGGCCAACAACCTCCTTCCCTCAGTAAGAGCATTAAAGATGGGTCGTGGCTGGGTCTTCCAGCATGCCAACGACCCAAAACACACAGCCAGGGCAACTAAGGAGTGACTCCGTAAGAAGCATCTCAAGGTCCTGGAGTGGCCTAGCCAGTCTCCAGACCTGAACCCAATAGAAAATCTTTGGAGGGAGCTGAAAGTCCGTATTGCCCAGCGACAGCCCCGAAACCTGAAGGATCTGGAGAAGGTCTGTATGGAGGAGTGGGCCAAAATCCCTGCTGCAGTGTGTGAAAACCTGGTCAAGACCTACAGGAAACGTATGATCTCTATAATTGCAAACAAAGGTTTCTGGACCAAATATTAAGTTCTGCTTTTCTGATGTATCAAATACTTATGTCACGCAATAAAATGCAAATTAATTACTTAAAAATCATACAATGTGATTTTCTGGATTTTTGTTATAGATTCTGTCTCTCACAGTTGAAGTGTACCTATGATAAAAATTACAGACCTCTACATGCTTTGTAAGTAGGAAAACCTGCAAAATCGGCAGTGTATCAAATACTTGTTCTCCCCACTGTATGTTGAGGCATGCTTTGTAAGAGACTATATTTCTTGCACCCGTTAGTGTGAATGCTGTACCAACTGAACTGATATGTGGTAATAGTGCCCTAAGGACATTATGTGTACAGGGGACAGCTCAAACTGGTTGCTCCCGAGTGGCGCAGTGGTCTAAGGCACTGCATCGCAGTGCTAGCTGTGCCACTAGAGATCCTGGTTCGAATCCAGGCTCTGTCGTAGCCGGCCGTGACTGGGTTCGATTCCCACGGGGGGCCAGTATGAAAAACATAATGTAGGCACTCACTAACTGTAAATCGCTCTGGATAAGAGCGTCTGCTAAATGACTTAAATGTAAAATGTTGCTAATCTTCAACCTTTACTGGTTTTCGCTTCATTAAGCACAACTCTACGTGGTGGAGTTTTCTGGGGCTGTGTCCCTCGCGCTCACTATCTGTTTCTTTGGATGGACCAGGAGGCAGCAATGGTAAGACTGGCTTGACCGCAGCTAGTGCTCTCTCACTGGTCCAGTGGACAAGGCCGCAATCTTCGGAAGGGCTGGGGAAGACTGAAGGGTAACTGTGGCCTGACCTGACTCCCCAGTCCCCGGACCCCCCAGCATCCAGAAGATGAGATGACGTACTGCAGGCCTTGAGTAGAGTGCTGCTGAGGCAAGCCTGACTACCTATATCCTTGGCCTGCAGCCGTCCTGCCCTGCCCTTCTCATGCCACCACAGACCAGGACCAGCTGCCTGCAGACCAACAGAAGGAGAGACCAGACCAGACACCATCACCACCCGAACCAGTGGACCAAAGACACCAACATAAACCTCGAGTGAGCAGACCACAGGGGAGTGGCTCCATTGACCTCCGGGTCACAGGCAGAGGTTTGTCTTTCATCCCCCTGCAGGACCAAAGCAGATCAACGACCAGACAACATCAAGACCAGAACCCCCCCCCCCTGAATAAGATGACCGGGATGAACCCAGGAGCGATTCACCGCTACAACGCGGTGAGGCTGAAGCTAATCCCCAACGAGGAGGCTGCTGAGGACAGCGCTGCCAAATGCCGGGGAACAGCAGGAACATGCAACAACAGCCAGACCAGAAACCATGACCCACCTGGAAGCCAGTTCTCCAGAGAGTTATGGGCTTTGTGCCATCTGACCTGAACTGCCTGGTGAAACCCCCCGGGGCCAAGGATTCATTTGATGCCAGTTGCAAGACCCCCCAGTTACTAGAACAGTTTTGGTTAAAATACAGAAATTGCAAAGACACAGCCCTGTTTAAAAAGAGCACATGGTGCCACCTACAGTACAGAACCAGATCCGCAGCTAACATCATTTCGAACGCCCTCACCTCGGTTGCACTGCATCTAGTTATTTAAAAATATATACCGTGCATTCGGAAAGTATTCAGACCCCTTGACTTTTTCCACATTTTGTTACGTTACAGCTTTATTCTAAAATGGATTAAATTGTTTGTTTTTTTCATCAATCTACACACAATAACCCATAATGACAAAGTAAAAACATGTATTTAGATTTTTTAGCAAAGGTATAAAGAAAAAAAACATGAAATATCACATTTACATAAGTATTCAGTCCCTTTAGTCAGTACTTTGTTGAAGCACCTTTGGCAGCGATTACTGCCACGAGTCTTCTTGGGTATGATACTACAAGCTTGTATTTGGGGAGTTTCTCCCAGTCCTGTTGAAAGGTGAACCTTCTGGAGCATGTTTTCATCAAGGATCTCCCTGTACTTTGCTCCGTTCATCTTTCCCTCAATCCTGACTAGTCTTCCAGTCCCTGCCACTGAAAAACATCCCTGCTGCCACCACCATGCTTCAACGTAGGGATGGTGCCTGGTTTCCTCCAGACGTGACGCTTGGCATTCAGGCCAAAGAGTTCAATCTTGGTTTCATCAGACCAGAGAATCTTGTTTTTCATGGTCTGAGAGTCCTTCAGGTGCCTTTTGGCGAACTCCAACTCCAAACTCCAAGGAGTGGCTTCAGTCTGGCCACTCTACCATAAAGGACTGATTGGTGGAGTGCTGCAGAGATGGTTGTCCTTCTGGAAGGTTCTCCCATCTCCACAGAGGAACTCTGGAGCTCTGTCAGAGTGAACATCGGGTTCTTGGTCACTTCCCTGACCAAGGCCCTTCTCCCCTGATTGCTCCGTTTGGCCAGGCCGCCAGCTCTAGGAAGAGTCTTGGTGGTTCCAAACTTCTTCCATTTAAGAATGATGGAGGCCACTGTGTTCTTGGTGACATTCAATGCTGCAGAATTTTTTTGGTACCCTTCCTCAGATCTGTGCCTCAACACAATCCTGTCTCGGACCTCTACGGACAATTCCTTCGACCTCATGGCTTGGTTTTTGCTCTGACATGCACTGTCAACTATGGGACCTTATATAGACTGGTGTGTGCCATTCCAAATCATGTCCAATGAATTGAATTTCACAGGTGGACTCCAATCAAGTTGTAGCAACATCTCAAGGATGATCAATGGAAACAGGATGCACCTGAGCTCAATTTCGAGTCTCATAGCAAAGTTTCTGAATACTACATGACCAAAAGTATGTGGACACCTGCTCATCGAACATCTTATTCTGAAATCATGGGCATTAATATGGAGTTGGTCCCCACTTTGCTGCTATAACAGCCTCCACTCTTCTGGGAAGGCTTTCCACTAGATGTTGGAACATTGCTGTGGGATTTCTATTCAGCCAAAAGAACATTAGTGAGGTTGGGCACTGATGTTGGGCGATTAGGCCTGACTCGCAGTCGGCAAAGGTGTTCGATGGGGTTGAGGTCAGGGCTCTGTGCAGGCCAGTCAAGTTCTTCCACACCAATCTCGACAAACAATTTCTGTATGGACCTCACTTTGTGCATGGGGGCATTGTCATGCTGAAACAGGAAAGGGCCTTCCCCAAACTCTTGCTACAAAGTTGGAATCACAGAATCGTCTAGAACAGCCAAACTCAACTGGCGGACCGCGGTCCGGTTCCAGACCCAGAGAAGGGTAGATCCGGACCGGACAACATCGCATTTTGTTATATAAAAGTTAATACATTATTTTTAGACAGTTTTAAAAAATCAACCGGGCGCAGCAGCCTCTTTAACTCAATAACCTCTCTTTCACTTAATTATAGTATTTCTAAGTAGAAGCCATTTCAGCCAGGGAAACTAATTGTTCTCCCTTTATGATAGAACATTCAGATTTGTCTGCCTGACTGTGGGGCTCTTTAACTGAATTATTAAGATTTTATTGTGATCACAACAAAACTACTTATTTTGCTCAAATAGAGACATAATTAAATTGTGTTGTCTTTGAAAAGATAAGCCTGGCTGAGAATAGAACATTCAGTTTTCCGCCTGAGTGCAATTTTCTGGATTATCTTGTGACCAGAACAAAACTATACTAAACAAAAATATAAACAACATGTAAAGGCTTGGTCCCATGTTTCATGAGCTGAAATAAAATATCCCAGAAATGTTCCATATGCACAAAAAGCTTATTTCTCTCAAATTTGGTGCACAAAATTGTTTACATCCCTGTTAGTGAGCATTTCTCCTTTGCCAAGATAATCCCTGACAGGTGTGGCATATCAAGAAGATGATTAAACAGAATGATCATTACACAGGTGCACCTTGTGCTGGGGACAATATAAGGCCACTCTAAAATTTGCAGTTTTGTCACACAACACAATGCCACAGATGTCTCAGGTTTTGAGGGAGCGAGCAATTGGCATGCTGACTGCAGGAATGTCCACCAGAGCTGTTGCCAGATAATTTAATGTTAATTTCTCTACCATACGTCGTTTTAGAGAATTTGGCAGTATGTCCAACCGGCCTCAAAACCGCAGACCAAGTGTAATCACGCCAGCCCAGGACCTCCGCCAGCCCAGGACATGCCTGGCCCAACCCCAATTTGCTCCCCTCTATAGGCCTGTCGCTGCCGCCACTGGTTCTTTCCCCCCTCAAGTCACTGACCCACTCCCCACAGCAACAGGCAGGTAGCAGGTAGAGTGGGTCCAGGTGAGATTGGGCCAGGCATGTCCAGGTGTCAGGCCAGGGTGTACTCAGTCGCGGTCCAATAGCCTCAGGCCACATCTGTTTGACCTCGCTATGGTATTGTAGGTCTACTTATGTTACTTTTCTGAGTTAATTCAGTTAGTATTAAAATGTCCAGCATTTATTTAAATCTCTAGTTGAGTAAAGTAGGTAGTTTTGTTCTGGTCACAAAATAATCCAGAGAATTGCAGTAAACAGCGTCACAATCAGGCAGAAAACGGAATGTTCTATTCTCAGCCAGGCTCATCTTTTCAAAGACAACATAATTTAATGATATCTCTATTTGAGTAAAATAAGTAGTTTTGTTGTGATCACAAGAAAATCCTAATAATCCAGGTAAAGAGCCCCACAGTTAGGCAGACAAATCTGAATGTTCAATCATAAAGTGAGAACAATTAGTTTCCCTGGCTGATATGGCTTCTACTTATAAATACTATAAGAGTAAATTAATAGATGACATTCGCTGCTATAAATCAGTCTCAAATATAATTGCATTATTTACACAGACCCACCGCGGACCTTCGTGTGAAAAGGCGTCCCATGGTCTGTTTAGTCAACAAGCTCAATGTATTCAAAACACTTGTGGTAACCAGATGATCCCAATAATTTAGGTAGCCTAGTAAACGATGCCCCCTCTGGTATGTTCTATTACGAACTGTCTGGGACTCATTGTTTCCCTGTTTACTACTCAAATATATTTTACTTATTAAGTCAAAGACGAAATTAACTGCAATAGACTGGTCTCAAATATATTAGCATAACTAGGCTACACAGAACCATGGCAGGCAGACCCACTGTAAAATGAGAGGCTTTTTTATCATATTAAAATGTGTCCCATGCCTAGCTCTTCCTACTGGGGCGTGGCTTACGGAGCGCACTCGGAAAGAAGCGATCGTATCTTCGAATTCCAACCGATCGAGTTATCTCATCACACCGGCTCAGCTCGAGGAAAATGTGCTGCTATGTTGTCATTAACGTTATTGCTCTGTAGGGTTTATTGAGGATGTCTGTTTCTGGCTTATGAACCCCGAGTTCTCTGTAGCTTGTTAGCCAGAGTAGCCAGCTAACGTTAGACATCTTAACATGAAGATGTCAACAAGTGCTGTCAGGATGCATACCATCACTGTTGCTGTATGCAGCCTGCTGCTGGTTGCCCAAGGGCAGATGGACGATGACGAATGGATTGATCCGTATGATACGTTGAACTACGATCCAAGCATAAAGTCCATGAGAAAGCCTGCCAAGGTACAGTACAAGCAGCTGTGTAATGCATCTTTCCGTGCCATGACTCAGTGCCATCAGTTGAAATAATTATATAGCTTTGTTGTTGTTTTTCTTTGTCATGTTTCATATTACAGTATATGAAACCAAATCATTAAGTACGAAAATACATCAAGCATGACGAATACTGTCTTGTGTCGTGATATTAATGTAATCGGAAAACTAAATGAAAGTCATCTTCACAGCAGAGTAATTACCCAAATGTACCAACCAAAAGAAGGGAATACATCCAGGACTCAGATCAAGTGGACGTAACGGAGTGCAACAACAAAGTGGAAAGGTTAAAAAGAGAGGTTAGTGTTGGAAACGGATTTTAAACGTCACAAATTTTTTCAAATGCATGTTTATGAAACAGTGGCGAATAATTGTGTGATCATCTGTCACTTTCCTTATTTATTTATTTTAGATTGAAGAGTATAAGAAGAAGATTACACGGGTTGCACAGCAGCTGTCATGCAACCCAGTGTTCAAACGATTCCTCACCAAACTTCTGAAGGAGATAGAAAAAGTTAGCCTGGTATGCTGAAAATCGATGCACTGATTCTCTTTATGTAAAACACTTCCTCACTGTATCTTATCCACCTTGTAAATGTATGTTACCACCTTGGAATGTAGTATGCTGTCTATATGCCAAGTGCATATACGGTACTTTGTTGTACTATTCTATACCTTTCCAACCACCAGCCCAGTGATCTCAAGAACGATATCCACTATGACGCCAAAGTGAGACTGTCTCGGCAAGCGGTGGCGGAGATCCAGAAGCTTCTGGAGGGAACAGACAGCTGGAGAACGGGGGCTCTGGACGATGCCCTCAGCCAGATCCTGGTGGATCTCAAACCACATGACTGCGAGGCCTGGAGATGGCACTTTGAGGACACCTTTGGTGTGGAGATTGACACGGTCATGAAGGTTAGAATGCGTAGCATTGCCAGGGTTTTGATGCTCAAAACGAAATGGATTTACCACCACATGTTTTATAATGTGGTTTGCCTAAGGAATTTATGATTAGACGGTTTGTAAAGTAGGCTACACGGGCAGTGAGGATGAAATTCAAATAACTTTTCTTGTACCGTGAGGAAACGCGTTTTGTCATTCATACATGAACACATGGTTCACACTAGCCTATACAAAAGCAACAAGACATAAAAACAAAACTTTAAATACTGCGCTGGCTGGCCGGTGTGATCTTTGCTTGATCTACTCCTTTGACTCAGGTACACACTGACTGATTGAGAAGCGCATAAAGCTAAATGGCACATTTCCGTGTTCATCATCAATATAACTAAGCCAATCTGATTTAGAGAACAGTCATTTACACTCAAGACAACACAAACGAGACAGAACTGAAACCACTCATTGGCATTACAGCGCCAGGAATATTTCTCATTGCCATTAAAATTATTTAAATGACCTTCTCTCTCTTCCAGGTGTCTGTAGTTGTCTTAATCATAGTGGTCATAATCTGCAGCGAGCTGTGGTCTACAGTCTCCTGGTTTGTCCAGTTCAAGCGAATCTTTGCCATCTGCTTTCTCATCAGTCTGGTCTGGAATTGGTTCTATCTTTACAAGGTAAATTACCAATATACACACTTCCATGCATTTCTTAACATTTCCACATGCTAATTACCCCTTACTGCCTGTCTGGTGCTCTATGTTTAGTAGTAAATTTAATATAATTATCTGAAAGAATAGGTGCAAAGGGACAAAGTTCCTTCTTTACTGCCAGAGTGGCCATTCTGGCAACCTTCAGTGTAGGGTTTAGTTCTTGTTCTCTGAGGCAAAACATTTAGGCTAAACACTACAACAATATTTCAGGTCTCTGCAAATAATGTTTTTGGAGGGTTTATAAGCAAGTAAGGAAGTAGAACTAAGCTATTTAAGGTATTTCTTATATGCCATCTCTATTCTTTAAAACTCAAAGCCAACTAAATTAAGGAATATCACCAAGGAATGTCTTGAGAAAAACTAAGTCTTACCAGGAGAGCTAGACTATGACAGGTAATGTTTTGTGTGGGATTGGGAGATAGATGAGGGATAAAAGCAGTAATAGTACTGGGGTTCTAACTGTGTGCGTGTGGTCCCGGGGTTGGCAGCACTACCGCTAGACCAACCTCAAGCAAACAAATGACACAATGTTAATTCACCATATCTGTTATTGGATTTTCTCAACCTGTCAGATTGCCTTTGCCGAGCACCAAAACAAAATGGTGAAGATGGAGGGCATCGATGCAAAATGCACAGGGAGGAAGAAAATCGACTGGTGGGATAACTTGAAGGGTGCGGTAATGGAAAAATAACACCTGAGCTTGGCATCACATATCTTTCCACAGGGGTATCAGATTTTCCTCATCTCAAAAATATGTGAAAGTACTTTTAATTGAATGCGTCATTCTTTCATAATCATTGGTGCATGATGATACAATAAAATATACACAATACTTCTCACTCCTCTTTTCTGGCAAATAATGTAATGCCGTTACATGGGCTTTCACATTTTGACCGTTTTGTTGCAGTAAGTTTACTGTAGAATGCACATCGGTTTATGTTGTCGTGAAGCCTTCTGTTGTGTACTCCTCCCTGCCTGTACCCCAGATTGGTACAGAGGTGCCATGACTCTCCAAGACGATCCCTGTAGGATGTACTACGAAGTCCTCATGGTCAACCCCATCCTTCTCGTACCACCAACTAAGGTAACCTATTTTTGGCGACCAGGGAAAGCAAATTTCCATTCAGTCAATTCAGGAAGGAAACTGACAATCCACTTCCAGTTTTCAGTCTATTTCCGGAAATGACTGCATTGAAATGGAATTGACCCCAACCCTGTTGACAGCTAACCTATTCTACAGGCCAGGACCGAAAGATAGTCACCCGTACCTTACTCTTGCCACTTAACACAACTATTTGAGTAACCCCAAATGTAAATGTACATATTGCGATGTTTTTCACTTGTATTCAAACAAAACATATATACTGTCTATTTAACAATGCAATATCAATCTAATCCAGTGTCTATGATTGCCCTGTGGGTATTATGAAAAACTTGAAATGAAATTGACTCCAATCCCTGTTGACGACTAAACTGTGTAACATTTAGCCTTTTTCCTGGACCTGTAGGATGCAGTGTGATAATGTATTATCTCTCTGTCTCTGAAGGCTATCACTATGACCATCACCACCTTCTTCACAGAGCCTCTGAAGCACTTTGGCCAGGGGATCAGCGAGTTCCTACGAGCCCTCCTCAAGGACCTACCGGTCACCCTGCAAATTCCTGTGCTCCTCACCATCGTGCTCTCCATCCTGGTAAGGACACACCGACACACACAAAGAAAACCACAATAAAATAAACACACTGTCACAAGGTCTAGGGTCAATTCCATTTAAATTCTGTCAATTCAGGAAGCAAATTGGTGTTAAATTATTTCTGAAAATGAATGTCCTTTTTCAATTCTTGAACGAGAATGTAGATTTACTTCCTGTACTGAAATGGAATTGACCCCAACCCTGACTGACACAGCAGTCATACTAACTGTTTCCGTAGCCAGTTTCCTGCCTGTCCCTGAAGCAGTAAATATATTCCTCATCTTCCTCAGGTCTTTGTGTACAGCAGCGCCCAGGCCGCCATCCAGCATGGCATCACCAGACTGCTGCGTGTCGGAGTGCCCAGGGACCCCCCAGCCTTGGACCAGCCCGAGCCCCAAGCCTGTCTGAGAGGGACAGACCACAACCCACTGGCAGGGGGGGATGCCCCTCAACGCTCCCCTCCCCCGCTCAGAAGCCGACTAGGACCAGCAGCCAACCAGCGGGCTCAGGACCTGGACAGGACGTACATCCAACGGAGGAGCCCCCAACACAGGGCGCGGGAGGAGCCGACCAGGGTGTATGTGGACACCCTGAGGAACGCCGACCGGCGGTACAGCAAGGATGAGATCGTCTCGGAGTGGAGGGAGTGTTTCCCCGACGGAGAGCGGCCGGAGGGTGGCTCCGACGCAGAGGATACCAACCCTCTAACGGTAGATGATAATACCGACATCCAGGAAGAGGTACTGCAAGAACCAGTTGTAGCTGGAGCCACAACTGAAGGTAATGACTCACAAGAAGCTAAGCCCTCTCCAGCTAAAGCCAAATCAAATAAGGGGGACTTTGCGTCTGAATCTAAGGGGGCAGCTGACAGCCAGGCTGAACAGCAAGCCGAGGTAGCCCTCACCAACTACACAAGGGAATAATGTAAGTGGTTTGTGTTGACTTCGACTGTGTTATAATTTATTGGATTTATATAGCCCTTTTCTACCAACTGAGGTACTCAAAGTGCTTTACATTCACTAAACAAAAATATAAACGCAACATGTAAAGTGTTGGTCCCATGTTTCATGATCTGAAATAAAAGATCCCAGACATTTTCCATACGCACAAAAAGCTTATTTCTCTCAAAATTTGGGCACAAATTTGTTTACATCCCAGTTAGTGAGCATTTCGCCTTTGCCAAGAGAATCCATCCACCTGACAGGTGTGGCATATCAAGAACTTGATTAAACAACATGATCATTACATAGGTGCACCTTGTGTAGGGGACAATAAAAGGCCACTTTAAAATGTACAGTTTTGAGGGAGCGTGCAATTGGCATGCTGACTGCAGGAATGTCGACCAGAGCTGTTGCCAGATAATTTAATGTTAATTTCTCTACCACACGTCGCTTCCAACGTCATTTTAGAGAATTTGGCAGTACGTCCAACCGGCCTCAAAACCGCAGACCACGTGTAATCACGCCAGCCCAGGACCTCCACATCCGGCTTCTTCACCTGTGGGATCGTCTGAGACCAGCCACCCGGACAGCTGATGAAACTGTGGGTTTGCACAACCAAATAATTTCTGCACAAACTGTCTCAGTGAAGCTCTTCTGCGTGCTCGTCGTCCTCACCAGGGTTTTGACCTGACTGCAGTTCGGCGTCGTAACCGACTTCAGTGGGTAAACGCTCACCTTCGATGGCCACTGGCACGCTGGAGAAGTGTGCTCTTCATGGATGAATCCCATATGAGCATGGCGTTGTGTGGGTGAGCGGTTTGCTGATGTCAACGTTGTGAACAGAGTGCCCCATGGTGGCCGTGGGGTTATGATATGGGCAGGCATAAACTACGGACAACGAACACAATTGCATTTTATCGATAGAAATTTGAATGCACAGAGATACCGTGACGAGATCCTGAGGCCCATTGTCGTGCCATTCTTCCGCTGCCTGTCCTCATGTGTCAACATGATAATGCACGGCCCCATGTCGCAAGGATCTGTACACAATTCCTGGAAGCTGAAATTGTCCCATGGCCTGCATACACACCAGACATGTCACCCATTGAGCATGTTTGGGATGCTCTGGATCGACGTGTACGACAGCTTGTTCCAGTTCCTGCCAATATCCAGCAACTTCGCACAGCCATTGAATAGGAGTGGGACAACATTACACAGGTATCTTGTAGAGACACCCCAATAGTTTTCATCCATCTCAGGGCAGTAGGTTCAGTCTTCTCTTCTGATGACTTTTCCAGCATCTACAAACAAAAGTATGCACAGAGCTATATTAAGAAACGAATCATCCCAACATGAGAAGCCACAGTTTTATATTAGTAAAACCCAATGATGTATGCCTATACATGTGAATATGCATGTCTATATGGTAATACCATCAGGGCTTGACGTTAACTTTTTTAGTCACTTGTCCTTCGTAGTACAGATTTGTTTTTTACTTGTCCAAAAGCTCAAGTCACTTGTCCCCTCTACAAAAAAATATATAGGACCATTTTTTTTTGGGGGGAAGGAGAAGTGACTTGCGCTTTTGGACAAGTAAAAAACGAATCTGTACTATTAGTTGATATATATATATATATATATATATATATATATATATAGGCCAAAACTGTAACTGAAAATTGTGTTGTATGACGCAAGGAACCACTTTACATTATTAGGCCTATTATTACCATACAGAGAATAAGGCTTTGACTGTCTTAAAATACAACACTGCCCCTTTAAGGATGGTTGGCCACCCTTTTTAGGCTATAAAAATTGCAACATTTCACAATCAACAGCCTGATCAACACTAAGCAAAGATGTGTCGCGCTGCATGAGGCAATTGGTGGCCACACCAGATACTGACTGGTTTTCTGATCCACACACCTGCGTTTTTTTTTAAAGGTATCTGTGACCGACAAATCTGTATTCCCAGTGTTGGGATTTGTTTTCTCATAATTTGATCTGTATGTGATGAATAGCTTAGAAGGAATGCATTAATGATAAGCATAGGTTTGTACTATACTGATATAAATTGTTTCACATAACAGGCTGTGATTCATGTGTGGAACGTTAGGGGGTAAGATGAGATAAGGACTTGTCTCAAAATATTAGACTACACTGCTTCTTTGTGATCTGTGAACCGTCCAAGGACATGGGTACTGCAAAAAAGTGCTAACTCCACAGGTTGTTATGATAAACTTATGCCTCGTGAAATCCATAGATTAGGGCCTAATGAATTCATTTCAAATGACTGATTGCCTTATATGAACTGTAACTCTAGGGTTTACAAATCAGAAGACCAAACTCAGTGAAGTCCTCCAATACAATAGTCCACATGGCTGGCTGTGTTTTGCTACCACCGGAAACAGAAAACGGCAGAAACAGAAAACGGAGGCAGTGGGATAACCTATTCAAGTAAGTAAATATATTTTGAAAGTGATAAAAAACGATGTAGTATTAGCTAGCTTGCTACATAAACTTAGTGTGCATGTTAAATCAAATGAGCTGCTAACAATCTTCGCTAGTTAGCTAACTTTACATACTGTATAGCTAGCTACGTAAATTAAATCTCATCAGTTTGCTAAATTCACAGTAGCTAGTTAACTATCTTGATGTATTTATCGTTGTAACGCTAAATGCATTTGTAGCTATGTAGGTAGCAAGCTCAACAGCCATGAGAAGGGAGAGTAGGCTACTCTGGATAGGGCAGGGACCTTTGTGGGAGGACATGATGAAACTATTCTCCAGTTCTAGTCCCTGTCCCTAGCGATAAAAACGGAGGACAGAGAGATATAGCAACATAATATTCAGGGCTATCAAACTGTAGTATAATGCAACCTGTTTCTTTGATATTTTCTGTCCTCAGAGATCTGTCAAACCCTGTCTGCAGATTGAGGTCCCAAAAGAGTAAGGGTACATTATTGTATGCCATGGATTATATGCGTACATAGCATATTTTGTGAACAAAAATACAGTTCAAAAGTCACACAATGTATAAACCTATTACAACTGGAGCAGGACAACCCTGCTGGGTGTGCACACTTCTGTTCCAGCCCAGCACTAACACACCTGATTCAATGTATCAAACCTAATTAGTTAATAATGAAGTGTGCTATTGCTGGGCTGGAACAGAAGTCTGCTCACCCAGTAGATCAGGGATCAGTGGAGCAAGGTTGGCCACCTCTGGTATTGACTTTTTTTGTTCACCTGAAATTGTTTTATTAATAATAGCCTACTTGTTACTAAAATGTCTTACCTTTACATATGAGTTAGCTTACTTGTACACTTTGAAATGATATGAAAGTGTTGGTTCTTTGTTAAGTGTTTAAACATGTTTTAATTAACTTAACTATTATTGAAGATGTTGATTAATCACAGATCACAACCCTGCAATAAAGAGGGGAAGAGAATGTCTCTGATTTGTATGTTTCTGTGTTGTATTCTCAAAGGAACATTACCTTTTTGTTCAGTCATAAGCTTTCCAATTTGTTTTATTTGATTGTCACAATTATTTCAGGATATCAGCCATGTGTACCCATTTTGCAGCTGATAATGTCATCCAATGCAGTCATAGGCCTACAGCAGTGGTTCCCAACTCCAGTCCTCGAGTACCCCCAACAGCACACATTTTTGTTGTAGCCCCGGACAAACATACCTGACTCAACTCAGAGGGCCTGATGATTAGTTGACAAGTTGAATCAGGTGTGTTTGTCTGGGGCTACAATAAAACTGTACTCTTGGGAGTACTCAAGGACCGGAGTTGGGAACCACCGGCCTACAGTAGACTGGCATTAGCCTTATGGGAATTTGCAATGCACCCCTTGACATTGTGCATCTGAAGTAGAGAATAGCTTAACTCGCACACTGTTTACATATTGTTCAACTATATGTTCTCAATTTAAAAACGATACAAGTAGACAATGTATATGAGGCTAATCATTATACTAGATTTTGTAAATGCATTGTGCTGACGTTACATTTTTTTGGTGCAAATCCAACCCTTGTAATCTAGGTGTTGAAATGTCTGGAAGCAGGAGATTGGATCCTTATCTTAAAACACACACACAACTACTACTACCAAGTCCAATGCCAGATACTTTTCTACAAGAAGGTCTGAGCCACTGTGATAATGAAGTTTTCCTAAGACTACCACAACAATTACATTGTCTGTGCTAAATGTGTTTAAATTGTAAAGAAAGAAAATAGTTGGCATATAAGAAATACTTTTTATTCAATGGGGCTAGGCAAAGCAGAGATACCAATACTTTTAATTTCACCCATACAACAATATAGCCTATTATTAAAGTACAGTATGTTTACAATATCATATAGTATTTTACACGTTCCAAATTACATTTGATATATTCATACTGTTTAAGGGGGCACTTTTGTCATGACGACACGGTGATGGTGCTCTACTCAAATGACACAACATAATCATTCAGATTGACCACAGCATATAATAACCTTCTCGTATAATTGAGGGATGTCTCCTTTCATATTTGGAAAAGAACAAAGTAGTAGAAGTAGAAACTGATGCGGCATTGCTCATCTTCACACTGGGCATCCAGTCGACATGGGTGTCTTGATAGAGGTCAGCTGGTGAACCTACAGTAGTACATAAACAAATGAAAAGCACACCTGATGTTAGAATATCACTTATTCAGGTCACCTATACCACCAGGGCTCTTTATTGCTTGGTTGTGTTTAATTCATTCAGGTGTTTTAGTGTCATAAGATTAAATATATTGTTGGGCTGGAACAACCAATAGTCAACACAGCAGGTTGTCCTATCCCATTGAGGCCTTTTTTCCTATGCTGTAATGCCCATACATTTCCCCCCCTCTTATGAATAAAGTTCTCAACAAATTATCATTGGGTTATGGTATGAATATATGATAACCACTGGAGTTTTTTTTGACAATAATGTCCTCCAGGCTATATGGATATCATATTGTACAATTTGCAGCTCCCCTTTTCATGGTCATGGCTTGAAGAGATCCAGCATTTGTGAAATTAACGTCATATTTTACATTTCGTTGCAGATTAGGAGAATTTAGGCAGCAGGTTAGGAGAATTCGGTTAGGGTTAGCTAAAATGCACAAAAGAAATTGACAATTTGACAAAAGCTGGAACCCTTTTTGCCAGGACCCCTTTCTCATAGGCCTAGATTACATGGTTGCATTCAAGACAAGGTTGTTTTTATTGATCTGCTGTCAGTGTCAGTAGAGTAGGCGTAGGCTACCATCGTATAAAAAAATATTTTGCTAATTTCTCCAGTCATTAAGTTTAGTAGAATTCAGTGGCGGTCAGTTCCGTTTAAGATGAGGGAGGACAATTTTTTTTTCATGAGCATGGCCTTATTTCTATTACAACATATTGGATGACTCATTCATATTCCATTCACCCAGTTCAATGTAACAGCGATAGGATTAGGCTACTACATGATACTCAAATTTTCCCTATACCCATCATGAGGTTACTACAACCTAGCCTATGAATGAAAGTTTAACAACGTAGGTGCACACAGGTCGAGAGACAAATTTGAGGTGACAGACAGTGACATTCAGTACTGCCTTGCACACTCTTGCCTGCATCTAGCTGATATAGGGTGTTTTGTTCTGTTTGCGAAAAAAATATATACAGAATCGGCGGAATGTACACACCTGTGATCACGCGTAAACAGAGTTCACTCTCATAAGAGCCACGTTGTATTCCTTCTCTTCCCTTTGCTTGTGGATTTCAATGCACAACACATCAGCTGTATGTGACCAGGCTAACAAACCTTTCCAAGCTAAACCGCTACACACAGCCTACATCGTTGTCACCATATTAGCTAAAGTAACGTCATAGTCAGCATAGCTAATAGAACTAACGCGTTAGTAAACCCGCTACAATCATGCAGTAATGTTAGTGTACAGTCAGTAAGCAGTTACACCGGTGGCAATAAATTAGTAATACCAAAAGCTTACCTTGACTTGTAAGAGTTCCAATGTTGTTGGAAAGTCATAGCCAGCTAGCTAACATAGCATCCCTCTGTTTGAGCAGGATGTTTCAGTAGGCTAAACTAGCTAGCTGCATTTGCTATTTAAGTAAGTGAAACTGAAAGTGAAAAGAAAATGGCACTCTCTCTATTTCGCTCTTGCTTCTCCTTCATTTTGGAAGAAATGTAATTTGTTCAAAACTGTTCAACTTGGCTTTCTCTCTCTTTGAGTCAACCACTTACCACATTGTATACACTGCAGTGCTAGCTAGCTGTAGCTTATGCTTTCAGTACTAGATTAATTATCTGATCCTTTGATTGGGTGGACAACATGTCAGTTCATGCTGCAAGAGCTCTGATAGGCTGGAGGATGTCCTCTGGGAGTTGTCATAATTACTGTGTAAGTCTATGGAAGGGAGTGAGAACCATGAGCCTCATAGGTTTTGTATTGAAGTCAATGTACCCAGAGGAGGATGGAAGCTAGCTGTCCTCCAGCTACACCATGGTGCTACCCTACAGAGTGCTGTTGAGGCTACTGTAGACCTTCTTTGCAAAATAGTATGTTTTAATAAGTTATTTGGTGACGTGATTATATTTAGTATAGTTTTATCTAAAAAGTATAACTTTTTTTTATGTTTTACAATTTTACTTTTTCTGAAATTCACTGAGGAGGATGGTCCTCCCCTTCCTCCTCTGAGGAGCCTCCACTGGTAGAATTGCATGAAATGTTTATCAAAGGCATATTTTTCCTGTGCAAAGAAAACATCTCTGATATAGCCTATAAACCTATGCCACTACGCGCTCATTAATAGCACAAATTATCACTGATAGATCCATGCAATCCTTTGTTATAGAAGTGCATTTTTATGGTGAAAAATAGCTTTCCCAAAACTCACGCAACACATGCTAATTTCTAGACTACACGGTATCTAGCTAGCTAATTTTGGCTAACTTAAGTGTTGTTGTTAACACCTGGTTAGCTTAACAGCTAAACTAAACTCGAAATCGATCAGACTTGATTTACCAATGATGAAATGATCATAGCAGCCCCATTACCGACAGCTGTCTGGGTTCAGGTCTTGACGGCCAAAACGGTTTCTTCGCTTTTCAATAAGACACAAGGGGGTATGGTATATGGCCAATATACCACGGCTAAGGGCTGTTCTTATGCACGACACAACGTGGAGTACCTGGATAAAGCCGTTAGCCTTGGTATATTGGCCATATGGTCTGATATACCACGGCTTTCCGCCAATCAGAATTCAAGGCTCGAACCAGGTTTATCATTGTAAATAAATCCCCTTTGTGCTAGTGCATAACTGTAGTAAATCCGACAGGAGAGTTTGAGGGATAAAAGTTGGACAGATGATCTCAATCTCTGAACAAGAAACACTTGGACGAACACAATAACTAATGTTAGGCTATTTTCTGGCAATTGTGATGTTATTATTTGCAAGATGTTAAAAGACTATAAACAGTTATAAATGGGCCATTTGCGAGATTGACTTGTCATTTCAATAGGCAAAGGCTACAGACTAAAATCTGGGTTTATGATTGTAATTCAATTTTGCCACGGTTTGCTTAGATAAAGGCAGGTAGCCTATAGCCCCTGATAGGCCTACATCTAATTTCAGTCTACAGTAGCCTAGACAAAATGTAGGCAGAATGTAAGCTGAATGATTTAGCAGCTTGTTTAGTTCAAATTAACAAAATAAATTATTCAACATGAATAGCGAGGCGATTTCGAGGTAAGAAGTGCTTGTGTTTCCCAAATGCCTGCTGGAATAGGCTACTGAGGATGGGGTCATAATTGTAATTACTGAATTAAATATTAATATGTATATGAACTGAATATGCTTGTCAATAACAGCCAGTGTTTATTTTTTTAGAATTTTGTTTTACCTGTAGCCTAATCTGACTACTGTTACTGTCAATTTAATGTGTTCTAACAACTGCTCGGCAATTGCGATTGAGTTTTGATCATTTCCAATTCAATTAACTAAACATGTCCATTAATAATTGCATAATAACACAAGGCTACAACAAACTGAAGTTATAGGTTACTTATTAAATTGGTTTGCCAGCTCCAGGTAGGCTACACAAGTGGCACAAATTGATTTGCAATGACTCCAGTGATATCATTTCAACATATTTAATGTATCAATTGGTAGCCTACAATGGCGCAACATTAATAGGCTACTTGATGGCCAACAGAGGCAAATGTATCATTCTCCACATTTAGCTTAATGTCAGTTTCATTGACGCCTATCAGGGGCTATAGGCTACCTGCCTTTATATAAGAAAACCATGACTAAATGTAATTACAATCATCAACCCAAATTTCAATCTGTAGCCTATGCCTATTGAAATGACAAGTCAATCTCGCAAATGGTTTGTTTTTAAACATCTGGCACAAAACAGCCTACCATTCGTTTTTTTGTTCGTCCAAGTGCGCCCAAAGTCGTTTTCCAGTGCATTGCCTCCATTATTTATTGATGTGCATCAGTTATAGCGTATGAATATGTTTTATGGAAAAGGTGTTGGAAATAGGTGTCTCCATAATGACAATCTAAATAGCCTCCCTACAATTGTCAAAGTTGTCATGATGTGTGCTGCTCTCGCTCACGTGACTCAGCCAATAGCTGTAGCACAGATAGAACGATGAGATGTGAAGCATCCGCTTATATGGTAGTGAGAGGAAGCCCAGTGACCGGCAGTGGGAGAAGATGGAACGAGATGGATTTTGGCCGACATTCTGCACATTTTTTCATCGATGAAACATTTAATCTCAATACAGTTTTCTCTTCCCAAAACTAGACTCTGTTATTAACAGTGTGGACTACGTTTTGTAGACTTTAACCTTTGCCAAAGTTGTAGAAAATCACGTTGTTTAAGAGTGTAAAGGCGAATTTAGTTATTGCACACGCACACTTCACAGAGTAGGCGTTCCCTAACGGAAATATGCAGTTTGCTAGAACGGGCTAATAGGATCTCGCTAGCTCGTGCTAGGCTCTGCCCACCTTCTTACTTGTTCTGCCCACTATGACTCATTTGTTCCCATTGGAAACGACAGGCTGTGGGCTATCTTGGTTTAGTTATAAAAAATATTTGGCTGTAGTGCTCTCTCAAAACACACGCCCCTCCCACCATTCCCTCAGCAACAGCCTGCCTCACAGTAAGCAGCAGGGCACAGTGAAATATCTATATATATACACATTAAGAGAAATGCCATGGCGGCCGCGGTGCAACATAGAAATAGCCCAAAAACCCGCAACCAATACATTTTCATAGCCTTCAAAATAGCCTAATTACAGGAAAACTACGAACATGGCAACACTGAATTTGGTGGTCTTCCAACATGGCCGCCAGGATGCGTCGTATGTCAACAGCAAGCCCTCTTAATGTAATTGTCATGTCCGATGTCCTAAAACGTTCCACCAGCATACAAATGGCGACACGCAGTTGACGAGCAGGTGTGTTAATAAACTGATGCTCACTACGGTTGTAAAACCATCTCTCCAGCGCCCAATAGTTTGAGCTGAGAAATAAAACTGACAACGTTACCTTGCTTTGAAGTAGCACACAGTATTTGGTTGAAATTGTAATTTTGCAATATTGTTTAGCCTGAAGGGTTACCAACAATCCTCCAGGAAAGCCTTAGAGCAGTGTTTACATTTTTGTCTTATTCTCTGTATGCTAAGAGGCCTAATAATGATTTTTATTATTTTGTAAAGTGGTTCCTTGCATAATACAACACAATTTTCAGTTACCTTTTAGGCCCATATATATATATACACACACACATACATCACCGTTCAAAAGTTTGGGGTCACTTAGAAATGTCATTGTTTTCGAAAGAAAAGCAATTTTTTTGTCCATTAAAATAACATCAAATTGATCTGAAATACAGTGTAGACATTGTTAATGTTGTAAATGGATATTGTAGCTGAAAACGACTGATTTTTTCATGGAATATCTACATAGGCATACAGAGGCCCATTATCAGCAACCATCAGTCCTGTGTTCCAATGGCACGTTGTGTTGGCTAATCCAAGTTTATCATTTTAAAAGGCTAATTGATCATTAGAAAACCTTTTTGCAATTATGTTAGCACAGTTAAACAGTGTGCTGATTTAAAGAAGCAATCAAACTGGCCTTCTTGAGACTAGTTGAGTATCTGGAGCATCAGCAATCGTGGGTTCGATTTCAGGCTCAAAAAGGCCAGAAACAAATAACTTTCTTCTGAAACTCGTCAGTCTATTCTTGTTCTGAGAAATGAAGGCTATTCCATGTGAGAAATTGCCAAGAAACTGAAGATCTCGTACAACGCTGTGTACTACTCCCTTCACAGAACAGCGCAAACTGGCTCTAACCAGAATAGAAAGGAGTGGGAGGCCCCGGTGCACAACTGAGCAAGAGGACAAATACATTAGTGTCTAGTTTGAGAAACAGGCGCCTCACAGGTTCTCAACTGGCAGCTTCATTATATAGTACGTGCAAAACACCAGTCTCAACGTCAACAGTGAAGAGGCGACTCCGGGATGCTGACCTTATAGGCAGAGTTGCAAAGAAAAAGCCATATCTCAAACTGCCCATCTTAATCTTTTCTTATTATTGGCCAGTGTGAGATATGGCTTTTTCTTTGCAACATAAGCTCGTACAGGATAACTTATATCCTAACTTTGTCAGGCAAAGACTCAACTTAAGAACAGACAATGACTCTTCTGTTTCCCCACCCTGTTTGCTTCGCACCAAACGACGAGCATCACAAACACCGGGAAATTTCCCCTTCAGTTTGTCAACTTTTACATTTACTGCTACCCCAGTAATCACTCCTTTCAATGGCTCCCTTTTCTTGAGAGCGAAACAATTCACAATACTTTACCCCATTTGTTTAACTCTGAGCGCCTTCTCCCTCTGACCAACAGAAACACAAACAATTATCACTAGACCACTTCTGGTTACCCTCACCGATTCCACTATACCCAACGCTTTTTTCACCCATCCTGAAAACACAAATGTGTCAGCCAAAAGGCAAGGGTCCACTTTTTCCAAAAACGTAATTCCTACTGTCACAGACTCATCTTTATCCTAACCCTCTGTGCAAGCCTCGGGCTCCGGGTACTTCACCACACCTCTGATACTTCACCCTCATTCACTTCCATTTCTCCTCCTGTCTTAAGCTCACATTGCTTACATTTCCTACAATTCTTCTTTAACAAACCTCCCTTTTCCCCGCCATTTTTTCCCGACTTAAGCTCACAATCTTCCTCCCTCTCTCTCTTAGACCTCCTCTGCCTCTCTTTTACCCTCAATTCCTCCTCCGTCATCTAAGTATACGTCTCCTTATGATAATACTGCACTTCTCCTGACATACATTGTTTCTTGCTTTCTCAAGGGACTCCATTTACGAGGCTCTCCCTGTTATGTATGGTACGACGTGCTGTACGTCGTACTGTACGTTGTTATGGTTTACGACAGTGTGCTGCGTTACGGATGAATGGGTTGTCAGAATGCGTGGCACATGTCATTAAACGACAGAGTGATGTTCAATGTGAAACTGTGCAGATGTCCGTTCTTTTACAACTAGGCTAGATATAACATTGGCGACGAAGATGGCTGAATTCAGTTTACCACCGCCAGCACCATTCCTCGCCGTGCCTGGCGAACCTCCAGTCCCGTGGAATAACTGGCTTGATAGTTTTAACACTTATTTAGAAGCTATGGACTTTTTCTACAATCTCCGACAAGCGGAGGACAGCACTGCTCCGTCACTGCCTTGGTACAGAGGGACAGAGGATTTTCAGAGCGCTTGGATCGGCTCCTACATTCACTGCTGCAGTCAGCCTCTTACGGAACCACTTCGCCGGGAAAGAGCGAGTGCTCCTCCGACGCTACCGGCTACGGGAAGAGACACCAACGGCCGGGTGAGTCCATTCAAAGCTACGTGGCTAATCTGAGGGATTTGGCTAGCTCTTGTAACTACGGGACACTTCAGGACGAGATCATCAGGGATCAGTTGATAGAGGGGACGTTATGTGAAAAGACAAGGGAGAAACTGCTTTTGGAATCGGATAATTTACAACTAGATGGAGCTATTAAAATAGCACTCCAGGTTGAAGCGGCGTTGGAATGCTCTTCTATGCTAACAGACAGCTCTGCAGCATACACTCGGCCCCCAGCCATTCTCACACAGCAGCTTCAGCCCGAGCAGGCGCACTACAACGATCACGCGCTGCGCACGCCCTCCCGCGTCGATAGCTGCATGGACACAGACACCGACATGCCCGTGCAGCAGGCACACAGACAAACAAACAGAACTAGCTGTGGCAACTGTGGGGCTAGCTCTCACAATTCAAGGGCTTCAAACTGCCCAGCCCGTGGGAAAATATGCAAGAACTGTTCAAAATACAATCACTTTGCGAAAGTGTGTCGTTCTGCCCCTGCTACTAGCTCCACCCAGAACAGGCCCTTCGTTTCATCTCACTCTCAACATGAACACACGGAAATCCGAACCGTCTCCACCAACCATGTGTCATTCAGGACATGCACTGTGCAGCTGGGTGAGGTGGGTTTGCCTTTTGCTGCTGGATACTGGCGCTGCGGTGTCGTTGCTCAACCTTGCCACTTACTACAAGTTTTTCAGTCACCTACCACTCCAACAGCCCTCCACTGCCCTGTGTGGGTACGGCAGATCTAAGATAGACATTGTAGGCACCCTCCAGGTCCCAGTACACTACGGCACCAAACATCTGCCATCATTCACATTTCATGTTGCAAAGCGGGGTGCCAACCTCCTGGGCCTCGACCTCTTCACAGGCTTGGGATTCACACTGAGAGATGACAGTGGGTCAGCTATCTACCAGGTTACCTGCACATGGCAACAGAACTGGCCGACTCTGTTTGATGGACTGGGCTGCCTCACAGCCTTTACTCACAGGCCCCTAGTGAATCCGGAAGTGACCCCAGTCATGCAGCCCCTGCGGCGCATTCCCTTTGCACTGCGTGATGATGTCACAAAAAGATCTCCAGTCACAGTTGGATGCAGGCATCATTGAGCCAGTCAACGCTGCCCCCTGGATTTCAAACTTGGTCATTGCAACCAAAAAGTCCGGTGGAATCCGGACCTGTGTGGATCTCCGTGCTGTGAACAAGGCCGTTGTCCCCGGATAAGTACCCCTTGCCTACAGCTGAGGAGCTGACCGCACAATTCCATGGCTCCACGATCTTCACGAAGCTTGACCTTCGTCAGGGTTATCTTCAGGTACCCCTCCATGCAGCTAGCAGAGACCTCACGGCCTTTGTCACACACGCTGGCGTGTTCAGATATACACGCATGCCTTTTGGACTTAGCTCCGCCCCCAGCTGCTTCCAGAAGGTGATGAGCACCATCCTCGCTGGAATACCTGGGGTGGCGGTCTATCTGGATGACATCGTGGTCCACGGCCCTGACCTCCACATCCATGATTATCGACTCCACAGAGTATTCAGTGCTCTACTGCGGAACAACCTGACCCTGAACGGTGGAAAGTGCACCTTTGCAGCTCCAGCCGTCGAGTTTGCTGGGCTTCCGCCTGTCGGCCAAAGGCATTGCCCCACTCATGTCGAACATTGAAGCCGTCCACCGGATCCCGGAACCGACCTCAGCTCTCTCAGGTGGCCTCATTCTTGGGCATGACAGCTTACTACCTCCGGTTTCTGCCCCACTACTCTCAGACCACAGCGCCCCTTCGCCAGCTCCTCAAGAAGGATGAGCCATGGGCCTGGGACGGCAGCCTGCTCAGACGCGGTCCGCTCACTGAAGAGCCAGCTCACCACAGCCCCAGTCTTGGCTCACTTTGACCCCGTCTGCCACACCATTGTCACATGTGACGCCTCAGCTGGAGCACTAGGAGCTGTCCTCTCACAGCTGCAGAATGGACATTGAGAGGCCCGTCGCCGTCGCCTCAAGGGCCCTGAGCCCCACAGAACAACGGTACTCTGTGGGCGAACGAGAAGCACTGGCCTGTGTCTGGGCGTGCGAAAGGTGGCACCTCTACCTATATGGCCGTCTGTTCACACTCCGAACCGACCACCAGTCCCTCACAACGCTACTGTCAGCATCAGGAACTGGCCACAAGCCACTTCGGCTGCACAGATGGGCCGACCGCCTCAGACAGTATGACTATCAGCTGAAGTTCACTCCGGGAGGGATAACGTGGTGGCAGACCTCCTCTCACGCTCCTTTGACGCTCCTACTCCAACCGTCTTGCCAGACGACAACGAAACAGAGCTTGTACAAATGCTCTACGCTCCTCTTCAGTCAGTCGTCTCACTGGAGGAGCTGAAGCAAGCATCGGAACAGGATCCCACACTGTCTACCCTGCGCACCTACATACGCACTAAATGGCCAGCACATGTGCCGGAAGAGCTGGCGACTTTCGCCAGAGTGAAGCACGAACTTTCTTGCTGGGAAGAAGTCTGTGTCTCTCGAGGGTTTTGCACTGTGGTCCCGAGTGGCCTGCGTGCGTGTTCTATCCATGGCGCACGAGGGTCACTTGGGCATAGTCAAGGTCAAACAGCGATGTCGAGACCTTGTGTGGTGGCCAGGCATCGACCACGACATTGAAGTCCTGGTCAGGGATTGTGCTGCATGCCTCCTCAGTGGGAAAACAGGACAGTCCGCCCCACCCCCTGCAGCCTCTCGCATGGCCGTCCCACCCTGGGAGCACATCCAACTGGACATCTGTGGCGAGATCCATGGACACGCAGTCCCTCACCATCAGCGCTTCCTGGTGGTGGTGTATGACCTCCACTCTAAGTGGCCAGAAGTGGTTCCTGTCGGAACTGTCACAGCACAGGCCATCGTGGACATCCTAGACAGCCTGTTCACAAGGTGGGGCCTACCCCTCACCCTTACCACGGACAATGGGCCCCAGCTAACCTCTGCCGAGTTCTCCTCATATCTCAGCAACAAGGGAATCAAACACATCCGCACGGCCTACTACAACCCACAAGCTAACGGAGGGGTGGAACGCTTCAACCAAACGCTGAAGAACGGCATCAGAGCGCACCTGGTCCAGGGGTGCACGTTCCAAACTGCTTTGAATCAAACGCTAATGCACTACAGAGCAAGCAAACACACAACAACACAGGTCTCCCGGCATCCCTCATGCTAGGTCGTGAGATGGAACTGCCACTGGACAGACTCAGAACACAGAGAGTAGCAGAACCGGCGACCAGGCGCACCCAAGAACAGCAGGCAGTGACCAGGCACCAAAGAGCAATGAAACAGCGTTTTGACAAGGCACACAGGGTGAAGAAGTCGATCATTCAAGTGTCAGACTGGGTCCGAGCCCGACGGCCTCAGCGGTGCAACAAAATGGCCTCATTCTGGTCGGACCCCTTGCAGGTCAGTCGACAACTGGGGCCCGCCACATTGCATGATGAGCAATGGATCACGCTGGCACGCCAGCCGCCTCAGAAAGTCCCTGCCCCTCAAGGAACACGAAGGCACACAAAACAGACATGCAGGCCAGAGACGCCACCGGATGGACCTCCTCCACCACTACCACCTGAGCCCCAGCCTCTGTGGGTTCCCCAAGGGCCAGAGCCACAAGCGGTGACGGTGGAAGAAAGGCCTATGCGGGCACCGAACTCGCCCCCTGCTTATCTGGGGGACTACTTAACCTCTTTTCATTCTTAGGCTCCGTTAGGTGTCTTAGTCAACCTCCAGGTTAATGGACTGAACTGGCTAGTTTGGAGAGTCCATCCGTTTAAGGGTTAATGTTTATTTCTTACAGGTATCACTCTAGGTTCTTGCCCTATGGACATTTTATATATGGTACCAGTCCCTGGTTTTGGAAAGGGGGGGGAAATGTTATGTATGGTACGACGTGCTGTACGTCGTACTGTACGTTGTTATGGTTTACGACAGTGTGCTGCGTTACGGATGAATGGGTTGTCAGAATGCGTGGCACATGTCATTAAACGACAGAGTGATGTTCAATGTGAAACTGTGCAGATGTCCGTTCTTTTACAACTAGGCTAGATATAACACTCCCCCTTCACGCCCATCGGCCATCTTCTCCGTGCCGTCTACGCCTAAGTCAACTGCATACTTCGTAGTGAACAGCTAAAGATAGTTTACTTGCTAGCGTTGTCCGTGTATTCTGTGCGTTTTCTCCCCGTCTAGCGACCAAAATGAAATCAAGAACCCTAGTTAAACTACCTGCCACCCTTTGTGAGAAACTTTGTGCTACGAAACGTCAAATCTGACGTTAATTTAACAAAAGCTGGATCCCGTCTAGGCAAGACACACACACACCCCCCCCCTCCTGGATATTTTCATTCTTCACCCTCACAACTTCCTAATTTTCGCTGAGACGTAATTACGTCATGCCGTAACTGGGGAGCCGCACAACCGCATTGTTGTTGGCGAAAATAAATCAGGGGCTGCTAGCTACTGATCATTAGCAAGTCGCAAAAGGACATTAGTATTTGGTGTCTTTTCAGAAATATTTATGTTTGTAATAGAATCGAATTTGGAATTTAGACAGTCGTCGTTCAAATTTATAATTCAAAGCTGCTCGAGCGGTGCCCGTTGGATGAGAGGATTGTGTGTGGATTTACTGCTGCTGCTGCTCTGCAGGCCACATCGCCATTGCTTGCAAGCGTTGCTATTTTCGAAAGCGGAATTACAGAAAATACAAAGGTAACGTTAGATGGCTATAGCCAAATTTGCTGTCCACGCACGTATGATTTTCATAACGACCTAAATGCATTTATACAAATGGATTCTACATTCTAGTAAAGACAATTATAACTTTAACGTTACCGAATTGATTCGGATTCTTGTTTAGTCGGACGCCATATTTCCTTCCTTGGTTTATTGTGAACGTTAGCTCTTGAGGCCGCTGGCGCTGTGCTTTTACTGGATCTTCTCCTGGCTCCATATGAATATATTATATTTATGCCTGGCTCAACGTTCAACTAACGTTAATTTTAAAGCTAGGTAGGTAGGTTATGCGCCTAACTAACTGGCTACAGTAGTAAAGGCAATAAATTGGCTTTACGCTAACAGTTAGCCAGCTAGCCTAATATAGCTATCAAGCCAACTCTACCATAACGATAGCTAGCTAGGGAGTTGTGTTTAAGTAGCACAGCTTAGCATTGCCTGGACATCTAATTAGTTAGATCTTTTTTTTGCTGATAGTTGACTAACGTTAGCCAGGCTAGCTAAGTGGTTGCTTAGCAATCCTGTTGTCAACTTAATAAGATGTTGCATGCGGAAGGGACTTCCCATTTGTTTCTCCCGTCTCTTCGGAGTTCGGAAACAGTGTGTTCAGTTAGTTGATGATAGCTACGTTTGTTGTCAGTGGAATGGCCAAAGAACAGTCGCCTGGTCCCATTTGGGGTCATATATCAGCTGCTGTGTTTGGCTTTCGTTGTGTAATTTGTACATGCCCAGAGTCAGCCAATCATTCCAATGACTGTCTCTTCGAAAAAGAGATGACAGCTCAGGCAAACGGTCTATTATTTAGCTACTCCTCTAGTTACCTTGTATTTTAAATGAATGGTATCTGTTCACTTATTATGCAACTAACAATTAGCAACACTAACACTTTACCTTCAAAATAATTCAGAATAGTTAAAACTATTTAGATTCTGAAAGGTATGCCTCTCCATACTTCAAGTAGCCTAGTTTGGGACTTTGGGTGAATATAAAAGTTAATTTAGGCATATCCTAGTTTACTAGCAAGGTATAACATTGGCTTAAAGGTTGTTAATAATTAGATTTCATTTGAATATCTGTGAATGCCCCACTTTACTAACTAGCAGGCTTTGCTGAACAATTGGCATAAGTGCTATAATAATCTAAGCCTATCCATTAAAAAGAGGTTGTGGAGAAATTGCATTTATTACATACACCTACTTACATTTATTTCCTGTCTGCACACAATGATAAGGAAGTAAAAGTGATGACACATTGTATTCATCCATGCCATGATATTTGTCATGTCAATGAAAAGCCTTCTGTTTTGTACACTCAAAAGAATAATAGACAACTGAAACCAAGAAAGGGAAATTGTGATTAGTGATTTATTGCAATCTTGGTTGGTATTGGCCTATGTAAAATCTCAATGAAATGTTTTTTTTTTGCAGTTTTTTTAGGTCTTCATGATGAAGAAAAAAGTGCGGCATTATAATCGCATGTCCACGCCCCAGAGGCCCCCCTCTCCCATCAAACCTTCACCGAACAAGGAGACCCTGACATACGCCCAGGCCCAGCGCATGGTGGACCTAGAGATAGATGGCCGTGTGCACAGGATCAGCATCTATGACAAGCTGGACGTCATCGCCGACGATGACCCCACGGCCCAAGAGATCATGGAGTGCAACAGCAACAAGGAGAACAACGAGAAGCCCCAGCAAGTGCTGGTGCGCTCGGTGAGGCTAAAAAACAACCAGCAGAAGAAGAGTGCCGCCCTCACCACCACGCGCAGAGCTGCCCCGCAAGGGAGTGCCCTCCTTGAACCCAAGTTCCGCACAGTGGAGTACAACCTTCCCGCGGTGCCTCGAAGGCCCTCCATCTATTATAAGTATTCTGAGAAGACTGCCGAAGAGCTGGATGAGGAGGTGGAATACGACATGGATGAGGAGGACTACGCCTGGCTGGATCTGCTCAATGAGAAGAGGAAAAGTGAGGGCATCAGCCAGGTGTCCCAGAACCTCTTTGAGTTCCTTATGGACCGCTTCGAGAAGGAGTCCTTCTTTGCCAGCCAGGGCCAGAGCGACCCGCAGACCCTCATCGATGAGGACGCTGTCTGCTGCATCTGCATGGATGGAGACGGCCAGGACAGCAACGTCATCCTCTTCTGTGACTCTTGCAACATCGCTGTGCACCAGGAGTGCTACGGTGTTCCCTACATCCCTGAGGGCCAGTGGCTGTGTCGCCACTGCCTCCAGTGTCCCTCACGGCCCGCTGAGTGTGTCTTCTGCCCCAACAAAGGCGGTGCCCTGAAGAAGACTGATGATGACCGCTGGGGCCACGTGGTGTGTGCCCTGTGGGTGCCAGAAGTGGGCTTCTCTGACACAGTCTTTATCGAGCCCATTGACGGTGTCAGCAATATTCCGCCCGCCCGCTGGAAACTCACCTGCTACCTCTGCAAGGAGAAGGGCACCGGGGCCTGCATCCAGTGTCACAAGGTTAACTGTTACACAGCCTTCCACGTCAGCTGTGCCCAAAAGGCTGGCCTCTACATGAAAATGGAGCCTGTCAAGGAAGTCACAGAGACCGGGTCACCCACTTTCTCTGTGAAGAAAACAGCCTTCTGCTGTGCTCATTCTCCTAAAGGGTGCACCCGGAGACCCCTTGCTATCTACGAGGAAGGACATGCTAAAAACGGTGTCTGTCACAAGAGGGGTGACAAAAGAGGGAGGACGAGGTTAAAAGGGTGGCAGAAGAAGAAGAGCAAAAGAGTAGTGGTGGTGCCTGAGCCCGAGGAAGAGGCTCCCACTGCGCCTGGGCCTAGTATAACCCCCAGCAGGTTGTCATATTATTTTTACTTCATTTGTCTGCCAATAACCAAATGTTTCTAAATATTTTCCTAAATAACAAACCTCCCAATGAGTGGGTGAAATTTACATTAAAAAGAATAATCCTGCATCTGACCAATGCTAACATACTTCCCCCCGTCAGTTTCGACACAATCCTCAATCAAGTGTCTGTCCAGAAAAAGAAGGTGTTTGTGGAGCGGGTCCTGAGCTACTGGATGCTGAAGAGACAGTCGAGGAACGGCGTGCCACTGATCAGGCGGCTACAGGCCAACCCTCAACCCCCCAAACCAGAGCTGCCGGTCAGTCTAGTGGTCAGTGTAATTGTTTAGTAGCTTTCATGGTATGTGAATTCTTGGGATAGACAATTGTTATCTGCTTTAAACATGACATTTGTTGTTTTAAAACCTTTTTCCAGTGCTTGGAAATCAAAATAAAGCAGACTAATACTTTTTCTCAAAAGTAGGATTTTAGATGATAGAAATTGAGATATGTACCATTTATCCATTTCAATATGGACTAAAAAAAGAGAGGAAATGCAGGTGTAGAGCTTTCTAAGATTTGCCCATTATTCTTTTCAAAATTCTTCTAGCGCTGTCAAAGTGGTTGTTGATCACAGCTAGACAACCATTTTCAGGTCTTGCCATAGATGTTCAAGCAGATTTAAGTCAAAACTGTAACTCGGCCACTCAGGAGCATTCACTGTCTTCTTGGTAAGCAACTTGTGTAGATTTGCCTTGTGTTTTAGGTTATTGTTCCGCTGAAAGGTAATTAATCTCCCAGTGTCAAGTGGAAAGCGGACAGAACCAGGTTTTCTTCTAGGATTTTTCCGGTGCTTAGAGCTCCATTCCGTTAATTTTTTTAACCTGAAACTCCCCAGTCCTTAACGATTACAAACATACCCATAACATGATGCAGCCACCACTATGCTTGAAAATATGGAGAGTGATACTCAGTAATGTGCCCCAAACACAACACTTTGTATTCAGGACAAAAAGTGAATTGCTTTGCCACATTTTTTGTAGTATTACTTTAGTGCCTTGTTGCAAACAGGACGCATGTTTTGGAATATTTTTTATTCTGTACAGGCTTCCTTCTTTTCACTCTCAATTAGGTTAGTATTGAGGAGTAACTACAATGTTGTTGATCCATCCTCAGTTTTATCCTATCACAGCCATTAAACTCTATAACTGTTTTAACGTCACCATGGTAAAATCCCTGAGCAGTTTCCTTCCTCTCCAGCAACTGAGTTAGGAAGGACGCCTGTATCTTTGTAGTGACTGGGTGTATTGATACACCATCCAAATTTTAATTTAACAACTTCAAAGGGATATTTAATGTGTGCTTTTTATAATTTTTACCCATCTACCAATAAGTGCCCTTCTTTGTGAGGCATTGGGAACCCCCCGTCTGTGTGGTTGAATCTGTGTTTGAAATTCACTGCTTGACTAAAGGACCATACAGATAGTTGTATGTGTGGAGATGGGGCAGTCATTCAAAAATCATGTAAACACTATTATTGCACACAGCCCATGCAACTTATTATGTCACTTGTTAAGCACATTTTTACTCCTGTACTTATTTAGGCTTGCCATAACAAAGGGGTTGAATAGTTATTGACTCAAGACATTTCAGCTTTTCATTTTTAATGAATTTGTTAACATTTCTAAAAACATAATTCCACTTTGACATTATGGGGTATTGTGTGAGCTCCTGAGTGGCGCAGTGGTCTAAGGCACTGCTTTGCAGTGCTAACTGTGCCACTAGAGATCCTGGTTCGAATCCAGGCTCTGTCGCAGCCGGCCGCGACCGGGAGACTCATGGGTGGCGCACAATTGGCCTAGCGTTGTCCAGGGTAGGGGAGGGAATGGCCGGCAGGGATGTAGCTCAGTTGATAGAGCATGGTGTTTGCAACGCCAGGGTTGTGGGTTTGATTCCCACGGGGGGGCCAGTATAAAAAAATGTATTCACTAACTGTAAGTCGCTCTGGATAAGAGCGTCTGCTAAATGACTAAAATGTAAATGTAAATGTGTGTAGGCCAGTGACAAATCTCAATTTAATCAATTTTAAATTCAGGCTGTAAGACAACAAAATGTGCAAAAGTCGTGGTGTGTGAATACTTTCTGAAGGCACTGTAGCTCCTTGTCATTTTCTGCCCCCTTACCTGAGATTAAGGTCTTGTGAATGTTAATTAAAATGCCTTTTTGGACAATAACGTTACAGGACCGCAGGGTGGAGGATAATCGAGCGATGATGGAGCAGCTAAAGGAATGGCACCGCCTACGCCACGACCTAGAGCGAGCTCGCCTACTGCTCGAACTGATCAGGAAGAGGGAGAAGCTAAAGAGAGAGCAGGTACAGAGAATTGGTCTCGGGTTTTCAATCTGTTAACCCCAGTAGTGAAATAAGTGTTTATGTGACAGCGTATCAATGGCTAGTAGTTGTAAGCCCTCCTATCAATAAAATGATGTAAACATTTATTTACTTTCAAAAGATAATCTGTGTTGTTAAATTAGCTTTAGAATTGGTTGTTGGATCCCCTTGTAAATGTTAGTATACTACAGCTTTGTGCTATGTCCTGTACCCATTCAGATGAAGCTCCAACAGTCTGTTCTAGAGGTACAGCTCACACCCTTCAACATTCTACTACGAGCCGTCCTGGACCAGCTTCAGGAGAAGGACCAGGCCAAAATCTTTGCCCAGCCTGTCAGCGTTAAAGAGGTATGGTCTCCCACACCCGCAATAGAATGTTGCTTTCACAAATTAGAAACAAATGGTACCCTCATAGAGATCCTATATTGTTCTATTTAATTATTTGGGTACCTTTCACTTAGCATCATGCTTTTTATCATCTCTCCGTCCTTCTCAGGTGCCTGATTACTTGGACCACATCAAGAACCCAATGGACTTCTCCACCATGAGGAAGCGCATCGAGGCCCACGGCTACAAGAGCCTGGAGGAGTTTGAGGCCGACTTCAACCAGATCATATTGAACTGCATGAAGTACAACGCCAAGGACACGTTCTTCCACAAGGCTGGACTGCGTCTACAAGACCAAGGCGAGGCCATCCTCAGGAAGACTCGTCGGTATGCAGAGCGAATCGGCTTTGACTTTGCCAACGGGATGCACCTCCCTGAGCCGCCCAAGGTGGAGGCTCCTCCCCCTTTCTCCTGGGACGATGGTAAGAACATACTCTACCTATGTTTACTTCTCCATTTGTCTTGTACACAGCCAAAGTTATCTGCTGAACACAGCCATTGATTTATGTTACTGTTACTGTAGCATTGGGGAATGGGGAAATGTTCTGAGCTCAGCCAATCAAGTTGTTGTTTGTGTGTGTCTTGCAGTGGACCGGATACTAAACCCAGCTAACCGGCAGCACATGTCTTTGGAGGAGCAACTTAAAGAGCTGCTGGAGAAGCTGGACCTGAGCAGTGCCATGAAGTCCAGTCCATCTCGCAGCAAGCGGCTGAAGCTGCTCAAAAAGACCATCACAGATGTTCGCAGCGAGATATACCTAAAGACGCGGCGCCCCGCTGCCACTTCCTTTGAACAGACACCAGCAGAGACTGAGGAGAAACCCCTGCCCCCCACTGGACACAGCATACAGGAAGAGGGTACATATCAGGCTGTCTTAAAGCTATGAATTGGTTCAATAAAGCCTTCTCCACGTCTTACTTGATGAACTGTAAGGCTATTAGCTAATGATTGTCTGTTCCACATGTAAGAATGTTTTCATTTTCTACTGTGCTTCTGTTTTGATTGTATAGGATGCAAGTCTTTGCCCCCACCGAAACTAGAGCCATTGAACTCGTCGCCGCCACTTGTCAACTCAGACAGTCATTCAGAACCTCCCATGCTCAACCCCATCAAATCCAATGCGGACAAGAGCCAGAAGACCTCCAAGTGCAACAGTGTCAAGACCGCTACCTCTGTACCCCGGGAACCCATCAACGGGCACATCTGTAACCCGCTGTTCCCCGTCAGTGACCTCAGTGTCGTGGCCACCTCCATGCTCGCAGAGCCCTCTGGCACGGGCAACAGGCGGACCAATGTGCTCTTATGCAAGTCCAAGAGTGCCAGCCTGCAGAAGCCCCCAAGGACAGCCGAGCACTTGCCCGGCTCCACGCCGCTGGGAGCCAAAACCTTCCTCTCTGTGGTCATTCCTCGCCTTGAGACCCTCCTTCTACCCAGGAAGAGGACCCACAGCTCCAGTGGAGACTGTGACGAAGATGAAGAGGAATCGCCCATCAAGCGCCTTGACACAGGTAAAGCCCAGTGTAAAACGTAAATATACAAAGATCACTTTTTTCCCCCTCATTCATGTACAAAATTCATATTTTTGGTTTGCAAATGTCGTAGTAATGGATTATTTTGTCACCAGGACTAGCTAATGGCTTTGTCGTTGAGCCGGAGAGTGAGGCCAGCCCTAGTAGGCCGCTGGAGCCTCGCAGGCGCTGTGCCTCTGAGTCCAGCATCTCCTCTAGAGGCAGCGTGCTGTGTAGCACAAGGTATGCTTGTTAACACCTCAGCACAATGGCAATAATGCAGACTCTCTCTGCTGGCAGCACTCTTCTGTGTAGCACCAGGTACAGGATTGGCAGTGGGCCTATATCACAGTGCCATGTTAATGTAATATCTAGCTCCTCTAGCAGCTGTCTGTGGTCTATAATCACTTACCAAGCAAAATGTTGCACTCTACTATTAGCGCATTTGCCATTTGCTCAATGTAGCCTACTCGGTTTTCCTTTGTTTTTACTGTAGCACGGTCAGAGTGGCAAAAAATGGGAAAGGGAGGCCATCCATGGCGCGTAGGAGCACAGTGGATGACAAAAACGCGCTCATCACCTGTATCGAAAATGGGGACTTTACCAAAGCCGCTAAGATTGCAGCAGGTGAGACACTGGTTCTTTCAGTAAATTAATGCTAAGAAGGGACTTACATTATGAATGATGAATGTATACATTTTTGTAGTATCTGTCTAACATTTCTATCTGGAATAGCTGGCAACGTCCTCTTGTCATTGCCTGCTACCCAAAGGCTTGTTCATAGCTTTGGAATTCTACCACTTTCAATAACTCATCGGCCAGTAGACATCACGGAATTGTGCTGTTCTCACATTTTCTTCCCATGAACCACAAGTCTCAGCTTAGAAAAATAGAGGGTAGCCTGAAATCCTGACCTGCTTGTGGCAAGGAGTGGAAGGTTAGCACAAATTGACTGGTACCCAGGCTAAGTAGAGGGGCTGTTTTGTCCCGAATTGTGTCTTATTGATATTCATAGAATGAGTGTTAAGCAAGTTCTGAGATTGATTACAGATATACACTGAGCGTACAAAACATTAGGAACATCTTCCTAATATTGAGATACCCCCTTTTGCCCTCAGAACAGCCTCAATTCGTTGGGGCATGGACTCTACAAGGTGTCGGAAGCTTTCCACAGGGATGCTGGCCCATGTTGACTCCAATGCTTCCCACAGTTGTCAAGTTGGCTGGATGTCCTTTGGGTGGTGGACCATTCTTGATACACACGGGAAACTGTTGAGCGTGAAAAACCCTGCAGCGTTGCTGTTTTTGACACTCAAACCGGTGCGCCTAGCACCTACTACCATACCCCGTTCAAAGGCACTTAAATATTTTGTGTCTTGCCCATTCACCCTCTGAATGGCACACATACACAATCCATGTCTTAATTGTCTCTAAGCTTAAAAATCCTTCTTTAACCTGTCTCCTCCCCTTCATCTACACTGATTGAAGTGGATTTAACAAGTAACATCAATAAGGGATCATAGCTTTCACCTGGTCAGTCTGTCATGGAAAGAGCAGGTGTTCCTATTGTGTTGTACACTCAGTATATATAGTCTTGTGAGTGTGCATAGAGTCAATGCAAGATGGGGTCAGTGCAGATAGTCCGGGTAACCAGTGTATTTTCATTTAGACAATAATATATGTGTGGCAGCATGTGTGTGTTCCTTGGTAAGAATGTGTCTGAGCACAGTGTGACAAGTGACATGAGCTTGTTTGACAAAGGACAACAGAGGCTCCCAGCACTCTGCGTTCCAACACTGAGGCCATAGTTATTTTTTTAACAACCCTTATTCTGGCACCATCTTGTCCCAGTGGCCTGAGCTGACATGCACCAATGGTCTCCCTGTCACCCACTCAAGACTAAGAAATCCCACTTCCTATACATAATTCAGCAGTTTTCGGTCATCTTCTCCTCTCTGTCGCAAACAAAGTAATGGTTACCCTCTACACCCACCTCACATTGTTTCATAATTGATACGACTAAAAGTTTATTTCAGTGTTTTGATGCCCTGTAATATTTCCCTGCGTGTGAACGTACTGTATGTTCATGTTGTTGTGTGTCTCCTGTCAGTGTGTGAGCATGGCTTTTAGAGTAGTGTCGTGTCTGTTTGCAGTGAACCCGCCATAACTTGCTTGTCGTTATTCCTGCTTCCGTAGAAGTTGGCAACGGAAATATTTGGATGCCTGCTAGTGCTGCGACATATGTACTGGAACCCCTTAAACTAGTTTGGGCAAAATGTAGTGGATATCCCTCCTACCCCGCCTTGGTGAGTTTGAGTGAGCGCATGTCCCAGACTGGCCAATGCCCATCTATACATGTCTCATTTCCATCCATTCCTCTCATCGTAAGTGGTGTCAGCTTGTGTTTGTGCACGCCCTGCAGCTAGCTGCTCAGCTTCAATGTGTAGTGGGTGGTATGAGTGTGTTAGGAGCCACACAGATTGCTTACAGCTTTCTGGGTGACTCGGGTAGCATGGCATCTGTGTGTCTGTTCAGTGTGTGATTGTGTTAATGTCAGTTCCTGTCCACCAGTTTGAACCTTTGCTGCACCACAACCAGGATTCCCTGCATCCTCTTGTTTTCAGGCCATTACAACCAATCACTTCTCTCGCCCCCCTCCCCCATGCAGATCATAGACCCCAAGATGCAGAGGGCGGGGTGTCACCACAACGGGGTCTCTCTCCCCCTGCCCCCTCCGGACGTCCTCAGGGTCGGCGAGCAGATGCAGTACAGGTCCGAAGAGAAACTCTTCCTCGTCCACTTCTTCGACAACAAGCGCAGCTGGTGAGATGGCGCTCCCCTTCTATAGTTTGCCACTTATAATAATCTTAAAACATGACAGTTTATTTTTATGCAAACAGAGTAAGTGCTTAGGTTATCTTGAGTTGCAATGACAGTCAGAGGTAATATGATGTAGCATAATTCTAGCATCATCCTAATGATACGTCACTGTCTTTGACAGGCAATGGCTTCCTAGATCCAAGATGGTTCCCTTTGGTATCAATAAGACTGTGGACAAGATCAAACTGATGGAGGGCTGCTCCTCTGGCATCCGTAAAGCTGTGCAGACCGCCTTCCATCGCGCTGTGAGCCACCTGAGCCAGGTCAAGGACAAGCCTAGCAGCGAGCCCCCCGTGTAGCTCAGTTGGTAGAGCATGGCGTTTGCAACGCCAGGGTTGTGGGTTCGATTCCCACGGGGGGCCAGTATGAAAAATGTATGCACTCACTAACTGTAAGTCGCTCTGGATAAGAGCGTCTGCTAAATGACTAAAATTTAATGTGGACTGAACCTGCTCATGCACCCCCCCCTCACCTCTAGGGGGAGCCTTTCATCAACTCTCCTTAGTTTACTTGATATTCCACAGCAGTCCCAGTATTCCTCTCACACACACCCTCATCGTGTTTACTGTCTCCTGTGTAATGGGGGAGAATCTAAAGCCCTCAAGTAGCCCTACAGTCTCTTGGTGCAGGTTTCCATTCCACCTCATGTCTTGATTATATCAACTGAGCTGCTCATGGGTAAATGGTATGTGTATGACACCACAACACGCATGCTCCCTTTTAATCTATTCCATTCTAAATACTGTAGCTGGCAACATGTAATATCCACATAAATCAATGAGCTATGCAACTGAACTCAAGCGATTGGGTTGGCGGGTGCAAAAACCTTAATACGGAGTCCGAGAACTGACTCATGAAAATCACTGGTCTAACCTGATGAATGTGCCAGAGTTGAATCTCTGTCCTGTAATATGCTGCAAGACTGCTGCAACTTTCACTGCTGAAACTTTCACTTCCATCATGATTCTCACCCTCACTCCCATTTCCTCTCTGCAGCTGCCCTGTATTTAACCCTGTAAATACCTGTACAAGGCCTGACACTAATTTATTCTGTTGTTTTCAGTTATTATTGGTACTGTGTGTTCACTTTCTTGCTATTCATGCTGTAGGGGTGATTCATGTCAGTACTATGGTGCTTATAAAATATTTGCTGGTGCTACAACCTGTGCAAGTCTTGGCTACAACTGAGACTCAACCAGGGCAAAATATATATACTGTATCTATTGAATGTTTGTTTTTGTTTTTCATTTCAGCTGCTTTTTTTTAATGGTTTCTTAAGTTATTGAAGTTTATGGACAAGCTTCTCTTGGCATTATTGTGGTTTTTGAATACAATAATGTTTTTATGGGACTTAGTGTGTTTTGTTTGTACATATTTATATAAATCTATATAATTGTATACATAAGATGCTTTCAATGTTTAAAAATCAGAAAGTGCATCATTCACACAAAACCAAAAATTTGCTGCCCAGATTTTCCATTCATTTTTTTTTTCGTTTTTTTTTTTTTTACAGTTTTTGCCATGTGTGTGAGAGAGTGAGATCGGTGAATAACCTGTAAAACGTTGTCTTCGTACACAATGCTTTTGACTGTGTAACAGGGACCTATACCATGACCATAGGTGAATGTGCCTGTACTAATTTATTGTAAAGGAGAAATGTATATGCATTACTTTATATAGAAATAATTGTAAGAGATACTATTGGCTCACTAGGAGCCAACTGTAGAGGCCCTTTTTGCATATTTGTTTGTTTTAATCAGAGGCATTAATCTTAAAGGTGGGGTGATAGAATCCATTACATTTTATTCAGTTAGGAGGATCTGGGGTAGCAGTCGGTAGATTTGTTTTTTCAAAATCAATTTTTGTATGGTTGTTCTGTAAATAGACTTGGTACTAGTCTTATTCTCTGGGAAAACCACATTATAGCCAATGGGAGTGGATGCTGGCGAAGTCCAGTATGTTTTATATAAAAACACTGAAAATAAAATAAAAATGGTATTGAATCACTGATTTTCTGTGTGGTATGGATTTTTGTGTTCGATGATATGAAATGAAGACAATTACATAGACTACCACAAGAAGGAGCTATTCCGCCATTGTATAGAGTCCTGCCGGAGAGAATTTCATTTAAATTATGTTAAACCAAGGCCCAGGGCATCATGTAACAGGTCAAATCACAAGTCCACCTTCATCTAATACATGATGGTATAACCATGATCTAGATTAGAAGTTGCTGTCCAATGCTATCATCAAGTAGCCTAAATACCCTTAAAAAAATATAATGCCTTAAATCTCTTATTATAAAAAAACTTTGACATTGATCTTCCATTATGTTTCTTTTGTTAAAATGACTGAACCTAGCAAAAAATAATGGTTTTCTTCAGAATTGTATGCCAGGCATCACATAGTCCATGCAGTGAGCTTCTCACCACCCACATCTCCCCTCAATCAGATGCTAATTGTTTGGGGAGGAAGGCAGCAGCATGAGCCAGAGAAAGTCAACCAAACATGAAGATCAATCTCCCAGCATCAACCTCATCAGAGAACGTTTGACTGAGCCGCATGTTCTAATCCGCTAGCTCAGTGGCAGCCCCTCTCTCGTGTGTGTGTGTGGGGGGGGGGGGCTATAAAATGATCTGAAACCCCAGCATGTGAGTCTGTGACAACTTGGTCTTTGAGAATGCATTATTTCTGCATGCCAACTCTTAGTCAACATACTTGGGGAAGGAAGACGACACCTGCAGAGGGAGAGTATGATAGGCCTGCAATGTCAGGCTGCAAAAGCTGTAACAGGATTCAATTCAGTGGCAGTGCAGGTCATAGGTGGGACATTCAGGTCATTAGTCAATTGCAACTAGCCTAATAAACATCTCCACAAGTCTTGGTCAAAGATGTCAAACAGTTTTTCAGAGACCCATCACTTTTTTTTTCTCAAAGACACTGCAAATGTAACCTTAAATACTGTAGATATGTGAAGGTTGGATATTAGTGAAGAGGCTAGAAGGTGTTGGTACAGTGGAGGGAGTCATGGCAACAGGAATCCAAGTGTATTTATAAAAGAAGACTAGAAGTAAAATCTGAGACACTCAAATTTGTATGAAATGTTTGGTATGATTACATAAGACAGAAGGTTACTTAAGGCAAAAACGAAAGGAGGGTGGATGGGCGGACATATAATGAGAATGTCTAGCAACCCAAAGGTTGCGCGTTCAAACCTCATCACAAGCAACTTTAGCATTTTAGCTAATTTGCAACTACTTACTACTGTTTAGCTACTTTGCAACTACTTAGCATATTAGCTAACAATTCCCGTAACCTTAACCCTTTAACCTAACTCCTAACCCTAACCTTAACCCCTAACCCCTAGCCTAGCTAAAGTTAGCATTAGCCACCTTGCTAATGTTAGCCACAACAAATTGGAATTCGTAACATATCAAATCTGTTGCAAATTTGTAACATTTTGTATGAATTGCAATTCGTAACCTCATACAAATTGTAATTCGTAACATATCATATGAAATGGATGATGGACATCCTCAAATTAATACATATCATACGAAACTTAACATATCAGACTAAATAGACTCCAGCCACCCAAGTCATAGACTGTTCTCTCTGCTACCACATGGCAAGCAGCATCGATGCACCAATTCTCGAACCAACAGGACCCTGAACAGCTTCTACCCCCAAGCCATAAGACTGCTAAATAGTTAGTTAAATAGTTCACCAATAGCTACCCGGACTATCTGCATTGACCCTTTTTGAACTATTTTGGCTCATCACATACGCTGCTGTTACTTTTATTATTTATTCTGTTGCCTAGTCGCTTTATCCCTACCTTTAGGTACCGACAGTATCTACCTCAATTACCTCGTGCCCCTGCACATCGACTCGGTACTGGTACCCCTTGTATATAGCCAAGTTATCGTTACTCATTTTGTATTTATTCCTTGCGTTATTATTTTTCTATTTTTCTATTATTTCTATTTTTTTCTCTCTGCATTGTTGGGAAGGGCCCGTAAGTAAGCATTTCACTGTTAGTCTACACCTATTGTTTACGAAGCATGTGACAAATAACATTTGATTTGATTTTAATGGAATGAGAAATATTTACTTTTACTATGTTACGTCTACCCCTGAGTCCAGGTTGTATTGTAATAAGGCTCCAAAGAGAGAAAAGCAAAAATACCACACACAAAAAAATTACAAATATTAGGTTGATTCACCAAAAGCTAAGCTAAATTGAGAGCTATAATAATAATTTGGGGGGTGCTGATATTTGTCCTTATACACACAAGTGTGTGATGGAAATGTGTTTCTTGCATATCCCAACTACCCCTGAGGCACCTGCAAGGAGTGGGGTCACAGCCAGGGTCACCATTGTACAGCACCCCTGGAGCAATTAGGGTTAAGTGCCTTGCTCAAGGGCACAGCAGCAGATTTTTCACCTTGTCTGCTCCGGTATTCAAACTGGCGACCTTTCGGTTACTGGCCCAACGTTCTAACATTGAGGCTTCCTGCTGACACTCTGATTTAAATCATGACAACTAACCCTACAAAACTCATGCAGAATAAAAGTCCAGAAAGGTTACCTGATATTGAGAAGTTAACACTGACCTGTGGGTAGGCGCAGCCATACTACCTCAATCTGATTCTGAATCTGAGAGTTCCATAAACTTGCCAGATAGCCCCGCCCATACCTTGAAGATAACAAGGCAGGTAATAAGCCACATAACTACATATTTTAAAAATGAACATTTCCACAGCATAGAATGCATTTTTAATTGTACAGTTTAAATATACATTTTATATTAATTATTCAATATATAAATGCTGAGCACATTACTTGTATCACTGGCAAAACAACAACAGGCCTATAGAGCTCGCCAGCTTGTAGTCCTAAAACCCAGAAATGAGTTACCTCTTTTTCACTCAGCCATCCCTATGGGGAAAATGAATGGGGAAAGAATTGGTTAACGCAGGCTTAGGAGATCTTATAAGTTTTGTTCTATGAAATAATGTCAGTCAGTTAACATGACCTTTATGAATTATGAAGCCTTTATGTGCTTTTTAAAATTACATAAATGCTTCAAAACTCACAAAAAGTGACATTAGCTGATGAAGATTATCTCATAGAACAAAACGTATAAGATCTCCTAAGCCTGTGATTACCACAGACTTTATATTCTGTGTTTACCCCCGGCATTCATCTCCCCATAGTCTTTGTGCAACGAACCATGGCGGAGTTACTGCTTACAAAAAGACGCCATTACTATTTCTCTCTATACCACCCCTCTCCAAATAGAGTAGCGCCGCCGAAGTGAACAGACGCTCAATCAGGCGCGGGCATTCTCACAAACGCAGTAACGCACCAGTAGGCTACGCGCTGCTCGCTAGTCCACCACACTGTCCTGGAGAACTCATAAACACAAAGACAAGATGCAAGTTAATTAATGGTAATGCTCGACAATATAAACAAAAGTATTTTGAAAAGTAATTCATATTTAGAGTTGATCAGGTGTCATATTTCATAACTGATGTTTTAAACACCAAACAAACGAAACAATACAGCATGGCCCTAACCGACCTTTACCCCGGCTACCACTCAATGAGTCAATGGAATGTAATGTCTAGGCCACAGGTAGCTGCTGAGGGGAGGACGGCTCATAATAATGGCCGGAACGGCACAAATATAATGGCATCAAACACCTGGAAACCATGTGTGTGATGTATTTGATACCATTCCACTGATTCCGCTCTAGTCATTAACACAAGCCCGTTCTCCCCAATTAAGGTGCCACCAACCTCCTGTGGTCTAGGCCTAGAGTCAGTGGAGGACCGCTATGTGCTTCTCTTCAGGTAGGTATAGCTGGCAGGTAACTAGAGTTGCTATGAGAAGCAATTTGGGCTGATTAGTGACTCCTATTTTACCGATTCATTATAGCCTCAAGCCAAGGTCAGAGACACAGTTGTTTGGGCAGGGACATGATTCTGTTCCAGCTGACTGCCTTGAGGTATGTGGAAGGACAACATTTCAGGTCAGAAGTGATGCTGAAACCCACCGCTTACAACTGAGGATGTCCTAAAATGGATTCTGACTGTACCCCATTGTTGAATTGGTTAGTCTCTGTCAAAAGCCTTTCAAAAACTATTGGCAGGGATTGAACATGCAGTTTCCCTGAATGGCAGCTTAGGGGCAGTGTTACCCAAGGAAATGTAGCCAAGTGCATAGGCCAATGGTGGGAGCCACAGAGAAATAAAGTTAAAATCAAATCAAATAAAATGTTATTTGTCACATGCGCCGAATACAACAGGTGTAGACCATACCATGAAATGCTTACTTACAAGCCCTTGACCAACAATGCAGAATTTTTGAAAAAAGTAAGTAAGAAAATATATAAAAAATAAAAAATAAAGTCGGACAAAAATTAACACAATAAAATAACAACAACGAGGCTATATACAGGGGGTACCGGTACCGAGTCAATGTGAGGTGGTACAGGTTAGTCGAGGTAATTGAGGTAATATGTACAGTACCAGTCAAAAGTTTGGACACACCTGCTCATTCAAGGGTTTTTCTTTATTTCTACTATTTTCTACATTGTAGAATAATAGTGAAGACATCAAAACTATAAAATAATACATATGGAATCATGTAGTAACCAAGAAAGTGTTAAACAAATCAAAATATATTTTATATTTGAGATTCTTCAAATAGCCACCCTTTGCCTTGATGACAGCTTTGCACACTCTTGGCATTCTCTCAACCAGCTTCACCTGGAATGCTTTTCCAACAGTCTTGAAGGAGTTCCCACATATGCGGAGCACGTGTTGGCTGCTTTTCCTTCACTCTGCCGTCCGACTCATCCCAAACCATCTCAATTGGGTTGAGGTCGGGGGATTGTGGAGGCCAGGTCATCTGATGCAGCACTCCATCGCTCTCCTTCTTGGTCAAATAGCCCTACACAGCCTGGAGGTGTGTTGGGTCATTGTCCTGTTGAAAAACAAATGATAGTCCCACTAAGCCCAAACCAGATGGGATGGCGTATCACTGCAGAATGCTTTGGTAGCCATGCTGGTTAAGTGTGCCTTGAATTCTAAATATATCACAGACAGTGTCACCAGCAAAGCACCCCCACACCACAACCATCAATCAATCAATCAATCAAATTGTATTTATAAAGCCCTTTTTACATCAGCAGATGTCACGAAGTGCTATACAGAAACCCAGCCTAAAACCCCAAACAGCAAGCAATGCAGATGTAGAAGCACGGTGGCTAGGAAAAACTCCCTACAAAGGCAGAAACCTAGGAAGAAACCTAGAGAGGAAACAGGCTCTGAGGGGTGGCCAGTCCCCTTCTGGCTGTGCCGGGTGGAGATTATAACAGTATATGGCCATTAAGGCCAGATTTTTCTGCAAGATGTTCAAACGTTCATAGATGACCAGCAGGGTCAAATAATAATCACAGTGGTTGTAGAGGTTGCAACAGGTCAGTACATCAGGAGTAAATGTCACTTGGAATTTCATAGCCGGGCATTTAGAGGTTGAAATAGCAGGTGCGGTAAACAGCAGGTCTGGGACAAGGTAGCACGTCCGGTAAACAGGTCAAGGTTCCATAGCCGCAGGGAGGAGAGTGGAAACTGGAGCAGCAGCACAACCAGGTGGACTGGGGACAGCAAGGAGTCATCAGGCCAGGTAGTCCTGAGGCATGGTCCTAGATGGGAGGGAGAGAGACATCTCCTCCTCCATGCTTTACGTTGGGAAATACACATGCGGAGATCATCCGTTCATCCACACCGCGTCTCACAAAGACACGGCGGTTTGAACCAAAAATCTCAAATTTGGACTCCAGACCAAAGGACAAATTTCCACCGGTCTTATGTCCGTTGCTCGTGTTTCTTGGCCCAAGCAGGTCTCTTCTTATTATTGGTGTCCTTTAGTAGTGGTTTCTTTGCAGCAATTCGACCATGAATGCCTGATTCACACAGTCCCCTCTGAACAGTTGATGTTGAGATGTGTCTGTTACTTGAACTCTGTGAAGCATTTATTTGGGCTGCAATTTCTGAGGCTGGTAACTCTAATGAACTTATCCTCTGCAGCAGAGGTAACTCTGGGTCTTCATTTCCTGTGGCGGTCCTCATGAGAGCCAGTTTCATCATAGCGCTTGATGGTTTTTGCGACTGCACAAATTTTCCGGATCGCCTGACCTTCATGTCTTAAAGTAATGATAGACTGTAGTTTCTCTTTGCTTATTTGAGCTGTTCTTGACATAATATGGACTTGGCCTTTTACCAAATAGGGCTATCTTCTCTATACCCCCAATACCTTGTCACAACACAACAGTTTGGCTCAAACGCATTAAGAAGGAAATAAATTCCACAAATTAACTTTTAACAAGGCACACCTGTTAATTGAAATGCATTCCAGGTGACTACCTCATGAAGCTGGTTGAGAGAATGCCAAGAGTGTGCAAAGCTGTCATCAAGGCAAAGGGTGGCTATTTGAAGAATCTCAAATATAAAATATATTTTGATTTGTTTAACACTTTTTTGGTTACAACATTCCATATGTGTTATTTCATAGTTTTGATGTCTTCACTATTATACTACAATATAAAAAATAGTAAAAATAAAGAAAAACCCTTAAATTAGTAGGTGTGTCCAAACTTTTGACTGGTAATGTATATTTATTAGTTCCAAATAGGACAATCAACAATTACAGAAATAAAATGTTCTTGTATTTCCAAAGACAAACATAAGAACAACCAAACATTAACAACAACGACAAAAAAGTCCTCACATTTCCAATAATACAAATAAATAAGAATTACAATATGCATTTGCAGATAATGCAGATTACGCTTCAACTGTAGCCAATATTCACATACAAAAAAATTAGAATATACAGATTTACAGTTCCAATATCACCGGTTTGCAAACATTCAAAAAACAGATCCCAAATATCATGAAACTCTGGGGCTTTCTTTCTCACTATATAAGTACATTTTTCAAGAGCCAGGCTTGACGTTAATTATTTTAACCAATGACCAAGTGAGGGGGAACTGACATACTTCCAGTGGAGAGCAATTGAATGTCTAGCTTGTAATAGACAGAGGTGACTCATTTTATTTTCTCTCCTATGTAAAGAGATATTCTCTGGGTAAAGATTTAGGATGCAAAGTTTAGGGATTAGTGGTATTGGGGTTGAGGTAATCTCAGAGATATAGCGCAGTACTGAGCTCCAAAATGTTTGCATCTCAGCATACTTCCACAGGCAATGATACAAGGTGCCTAGATGCGTGTTACATTTAACACACAGTTCTGGGATATTAGGGTAAAATTTGTGAAGCTTAACATGGGTGATATATGTTCTCATTATCCAATTGTATTGCAACAATTTCAGGCTGGTGTTTATTGTCTGTATCTGAGCATTTCATACCCCAGTCCTCGGCAGAAATATCTTCCTGCATATCTTGTATCCCCTGAAGTCTCTTACTATCAGAGTTTTCTTTAAGAGTAGCTACTATTTTCCCATATAGTGACGTAATTTGACCTCTCCCATAACACATTAACAGAGAGTGTTTCTAAAGTGGTAAAATGAGGTTGTAGGGCAGATTGTTTTAGACTGGAAAAAAGAGAGCTTCTGAATTGTAAGTATTTGAAAAAATGCTTTTGTGGTAAGCTAAAATGTCCCTTTAGTTCTTCAAACGACATGAGCCCTTTTTCATTGTAAGTCTATTACTCTAACAATACCTTTTCTTGCCCATTCTTTAAACCCTAAGTCATTTTTACCAGGTGTGAAATTGCCCCAATTTGGTGTAAAACTGGATAATACAGGGGATTTGCCCAGATATTGCTGTACTTTGTGCCATATAGTTAGGGTGTTTTTAACAAAGGGATTAATAGTATTCTTCTTTAGTTTCTTAAAGGGAGTACAGATATCCATCCAAAGTTAAGCCTTTTGTGGACAACATTTCAGTCTACAGCCAAGTTAAGTATGGTTTCTTGGAGAACCAAAACATTGAAGCCCTCAGTTGTGCAGTAATTCCACTGTAGGTTTGGAAGTTGCAACCCCTCTTTGTCATAGGGCAAATAAAGAAGAGAAAGTCTAAGCCTTTGTTTTCTGTTGCTCCAGTTCAAATTTGAGAGTATCTTTCTGATCTTTGGGAAAAATAAAGGTGGTGGAGCCAGATGAATTGATTGAAATAGATAAAGACATTTAGGCGGAATATTCATCTTAATGATATTTATTCTACCAATAATAGATATAGGCAAAAATGTCAATTTGTTGATGGATTCTGTTACACTCGTTACCATGGGTTCATCATTTGTTAAACTCAAGGAGATCATTTCTGGTGTGATTTTAATACCAAGACATGTGAAACCTTGTTCTGTATTCACACATGGATGCTGTACAACTGGATTCAGTCTCTCTTGCTTGTTGAGGATATTTGGTTTTATTCACTTTAAACCCAGAAAACTGACCAAAGTTATTAATTAAATTGGAGAGGGAAGAGATAGAATTCTTTAGATCTGTTAGGAATATGAGGGTATCATCGGCAAACAGGGCCACTCGATGTTCAAAATCTGATGTTTTAATTCCACTAATTGACACGTTGTCAAAGGCATCAGTGAATTGCGGTGGGCGAAGTTAAATGCAGGACACAGAGCTTATCCGAAACGTACTTTACTTGAAAGTAAACTGAGCATATACAATCTCCACACAGGGAGGAAAAAACCTGCACACTAACGACAGGCGATCACGAAAACAATCACACACAACACAGGGTTAAATAGGGAAGACAATACAACATAATGGGAAACAGGCGTACATAATCAAGACATAACAAGTCTAACACAGAAACATGGATCGGTAGCAGCTAGTACTCCGGTGACGATGAACGCCGAAGCCTGCCCGAGCAAGGAGGAGGAGCAGCCTCGGCTGAATCCGTGACAGTACCCCCCTTGACGCGCGGCTCCAGCCGTGCGCCAACCCCGGCCTCGGGGACGGCCAGGAGGACGCGGAGCAGGGCGAGTCGGATGACTCTGGTGGAAATCTCTCAACATGGAGGGATCTAGGATGTCCCAGCACCGTCCCAGCACCGTTCCTCCGGACCGTACCCCTCCCACTCCACGAGATACTGCAGGCCCCCCACCGGACGCCTCGAATCCAAGATGGAACGGACTGAGTACGCCGGAGCCCCCTCCAGTGGGGGCGGAGGAACCTCTCGTACCTCAGACTCCTGGAGTGGACAAGCTACTACCGGCCTGAGGAGAGACACATGGAACGAGGGGTTAATACGGTAATTAATAGGAAGTTGTAACCTATAACAAACCTTGTTCAATCTCCTCAGGACTTTAAATGGCCCCACAAACCGCCGACCCAGCTTCCGGCAGGGAAGGCGAAGGGGCAGGTTTCAGGTCGAGAGCCAGACCCGATCTCCCGGTGCATACACCAGAGCCTCACTGCGGTGGCGATCGGCGCTCGCCTTTTGTCGCCTGATAGCCCGCTGCAGGTGTACATGCGCAGCGTTCCAGGTCTCTTCTGAGCGCCGAAACCACTCGTCCGCCGCAGGGGCTTCGATCTGGCTCTGATGCCAAGGTGCCAGGACCGGCTGATAACCTAACACACACTGAAAAGGCGTAAGGTTAGTTGAGGAGTGGCGAAGTGAGTTTTGGGCTATCTCGGCCCAGGGGATATATCCCGACCACTCACCCTGCTGGTCCTGGCACTCCCCCTGCTGGTCCTGGCAAACCTACCCACATCATGGTTCACTCTCTCCACCTGCCCATTACTCTCGGGGTGAAAACATGAGGTAAGGCTAATCGAGACCCCCAGACGTTCCATGAACACCCTCCAGACTCTAGAGGTGAACTGGGGACCTCGATCTGACACTATATCCTCAGGTACCCCGTAGTGCCGGAAGACGTGTGTAAACAGGGCGTCAGCAGTTTGTAGGGCTGTAGGGAGACCTGGCATAGGAATGAGACGGCAGGCCTTCGAAAACCGATCCACAATGACCAAGATCGTAGTGCTCCCCTGTGAGGGGGGAAGGTCCGTGACAAAGTCCACCGATAGATGAGACCACGGCCGTTGTGGAACGGGTAGGGGTTGTAACTTCCCCCTGGGCAGGTGTCTAGGTGCCTTACACTGGGTGCACACCGAGCAGGAGGAAACATAAACCCTCACGTCCTTGGCTAAAGTGGGCCACCAGTACTTCCCACTAAGACAGGGCACTGTCCAACTGATACCAGGATGACCAGAGGAGGGTGACGTGTGAGCCCAATAAATAAATCGATCACGAACCTCGAGCGGCACGTACACCCGATCCTCCGGACACTGGGGGGGAGTAGGCTCGGTACGTAATGCCCGCTCGATGTCCGCATCAACCTCCCACACCACCGGTGCCACCAGACACGATGCCGGGAGTATGGGAGAGGGCTCAATGGACCTCTCCTCTGTGTCACATAGTCGGGACAGGGCGTCTGCCTTAGCGTTCTGGGAACCTGGTCTGTATGTGAGCGTAAACACAAATCGAGTGAAAAACATAGCCCACCTTGCCTGACGAGGGTTAAACCTCCTCGCCGCCCGGATGTACTCCAGGTTACGATGGTCAGTCAAAATGAGAAAAGGGTGTTTAGCCCCCTCAAGCCAATGCCTCCACACCTTCAGGGCTTGAACCACAGCTAACAGCTCCCTGTCCCCCACATCATAATTGTGCTCCGCCGGACTGAGCTTCTTAGAAAATAAAGCACAGGGGCGAAGTTTTGGTGGCGTACCCGAGCGCTGAGACAGTTCAGCACCGATCCCAGCCTCGGACGCATCCACCTCAACTTGGAATGCCAAGGAGGGATCCGGATGAGCCAGCACCGGAGCCGAAGTAAACAGGTCCTTCAGATGCCTAAAAGCCCTGTCCGCCTCAGCCGACCACTGCAGACACACCGGCCCTCCCTTTAGCAAGGAGGTAATGGGAGCTGCTACCTGTCCAAAGCCCCGGATAAACCTCCGGTAGTAATTGGCAAAACCCAAGAACCGCTGCACCTCCTTCACCGTGGTTGGAGTCTGCCAATTACACACGGCCGAAATGCGGTCAATCTCCATCTCCACACCTGACGCGGACAAGCGGTGTCCCAGGAAGGAGATGGATTCTTGGAAGAACAGACATTTCTCCGCCTTCACATACAGGTCATGCTCCAACAGTCTACCAAGCACCCGACGAACTAGGGACACATGCTCGGCTCGTGTAGCGGAGTATATTAGAATGTCATCGATATACACCACTACACCCTGTCCATGCAGGTCCCGGAAAATCTCATCCACAAACAATTGGAAGACTGAAGGAGCATTCATCAGACCGTATGGCATGACGAGGTACTCATAGTGCCCCGAGGTGGTACTAAATGCTGTCTTCCACTCATCTCCCTCCCGAATACGCACCAGGTTGTACGCACTCCTGAGATCCAATTTTGTGAAGAATCGCGCCCCGTGCAGTGACTCCGTCATACTAGCAATCAGAGGTAGTGGATAGCTGTATTTTATTGTGATCTGATTTAGACCACGGTAGTCAATGCACGGGCATAAACCACCATCTTTCTTCTTCACAAAAAAGAAACTCGATGACGCAGGGGAAGTGGACGGCCGTATGTATCCCTGTCTCAGAGATTCGGTGACATATGTCTCCATAGCCGCCGTCTCCTCCTGAGACAGAGGATACACGTGACTCCGGGGAAGCGCAGCGCCTACCTGGAGGTTTATCGCACAATCCCCCTGTCGATGGGGTGGTAATTGAGTCGCCTTCTTTTTACAGAAGACGAGAGCCAAATCGTTAATGTTCAGGCGGAATGTGCATGGTGGGAACTTGGTTCGGACTTTCCACCGTCGTTGCCCCTACGGAAACACCTACACACCTCCCCAAGCACTGATCAGACCATCCCTTGAGAGCCCTCTGTTGCCATGAAATAGTGGGGTCATGAGAAGCTAACCAGGGAAGCCCCAACACCACGGGAAACGCAGGAGAATCAATTAGATACAAACTAATTATCTCCTCATGCCCCTCCTGCGTTTTCATCCTGAGAGGCGCTGTGACCTCCCTAATCAACCCTGACCCTAAAGGGCGGCTATCTAGGGCATGGATAGGGAAGGGCACATCGACTGGCACAATAGGAATCCCTAACTTATGGGTAAACTGACAATCTACTAGCGCCTTATGCTGGGACTGAGGAGAAAACTCGGGAAACACAACATTCATACACACATGCGCAACAGGGAGCTCTGGGTGAGTTAGGTGCCTACTCACCTGGAATGGCTCATCAGTGCGCTGCCTACTGCCTCGACTCCTAGGAGACCCTCCCCAGCACCGACCAGCAGTGTGTCCTCTGCGGCCACAGTTGGTGCAGGGGACGGCCCCTCTCCTGGTCTCCCTCATAGCAGCACCTCTGAGCTCCATAGGGGTAGGCTCGGAAGTGCTGGGGGATGGAATGAACGGTCCCGGATCCGGACGTCCGCGGGTAGCCAACAGGGTATCTAGTCGACATGTCCACCAGTTGGTCCAGGCTTAGGTTGGTGTCCCTGCAGGCCAATTCCCGACGCATATCCTCCCTCAAGCTACATCGGTAGTGGTCGATGAGGGCCCTCTCATTCCATCCCGCGTTGGCAGCCAGAGTCCGAAAGTCCAGTGTGAATTCCTGCACGCTCCTCTTCCCCTGTCTGAGGTGGAATAGACGCTCACCCGCCACTTTACCAGACAGACAGGAGATGAGGGCGAACACGCTCTCGTATCCCGAGGGGGCCGGGTGGATGGTTGCCAGGTAGAGTTCTACCTGGAGCAGAAAACCCTGACACCCGGCAGCTGTGCCGTCATAAGCCCTCGGGAGCGAGAGCCGAATCCCACTGGACCCCGGAGGTGAAGCGATGGGTATCGATGATGGTGGTGGTGTAATCGGAGGAGGTGTAGGCAGACCTCCTCTCTCCCATCGCTCCATTGTGTTCACCACACGTTCCCTGGCGGTGCCGAGAGCCTGGATCATGGCCGCTTGTTGTTGTACGCGTTCTTCCATTGATCCGGCTGGCACCGCTGCTCCTGCTGACTCCATGTGTAGGTGTGTTATTCTGTCAAAGGCGTCAGTGAATTGCGGTGGGCGAAGTCAAACACAGGACACAGAGCTTATCCGAAACGTACTTTACTTGAAAGTAAACTGAGCATATACAATCTCCACACAGGGAGGAAAAAACCTGCACACTAACGACAGCCGATAACGAAAACAATCACACACAACACACAGTGTACGACAGAGGATTAAATAGGGAAGACAATACAACATAATGGGAAACAAGTGTACATAATCAAGACATAACAAGTCTAACACAGAAACATGGATCAGTAGCAGCTAGTACCCCGGTGACGACGAACGCCGAAGCCTGCCCGAGCAAGGAGGAGGAGCAGCCTCGGCTGAATCCGTGACACACTTGGGCCCAATGGCAAAGGGTTCTATAGCTAAAATAGATAGTCCTGGACTGGTCGGACATCCTTGTCTCGTGCCCTGAAAAAGTTTAAAAGGTTGTGAAATCAAGTTGTTATTGGCAGCTTCTGCAGTGGGGTCAGTATATAATATCTTAATCCATTTACAGAAGTAGTTCCCAAACCCAAATATCTTAAGCACTTCAAATAAATAAGACCACTCAACTCTATCGAATGCCTTCTATGCATCAAGTGAGAGTATGGCAGTATCAAGGGACCCTTCACACATGTGCACTATGTTTAGTACTCTCCTCATATTGTGAAAACCTTGACAGTTTTTCATGAAGACATTTTGGTCTTCGTGTATTAGATATGGGAGCACTCTATCCATTCTCCTGGCTAAGGCATTAGCAATGATTTTTTTGTTGAAGCTCAGAAGAGAAAGAGGGTCTGTAACTTTCACATTTTGTTGGGGATTTATCAGGCTTCAGAAAAGAGTGATTAAAGCACTTCTTAGAGAGGAGGGGAAACAACCTTGTTGAAAGGATTCAGCATACGTATCCTAAAGTGGACCTAGAAGTTTGTCCTTAAATATCTTATACTGTAAATATCTATTGGGAGCCAATCTGGACCTGCCGCTTTACCTCCCTTCGTAATGAAAATAGCATCAGATATTTCAACACCATCCAATTCCTTTTCCAGATCCAATTTTATATCTTCTGAAATAGAGGGAAAATCAAGGCCATCTCAAAATGATGTCTGATTAGTTAAGTTCTCAGGAGATTCAGAGTTGTAAAGTGTGTTATAGTAGGAAGCAAATGTTTCGTATATTTCTACAGGATCCATTGTCCTTGTAAATTATGAATTGCATTAATGGCGCTGTCTGAATTTAACTTCTTAATGTGCTAGGCAAGCAATTTACCAGGTTTTTCACTTGGTAATTGAAGGACTGTTTCAGCCTCGCAAAGCTGTTTGCAGCCTTTGAGGTGGAAAGTTCTTCATACTGAGCTTTAAGAGCAAATAATTCCTGGTTTACTTCTACTGAGTTATCTAAAAAAGCTTCCCTCTCCAATTCTCAGATTTTGCTGTCTATCTCTCTCATTTTCAGATTTAATTGATTTGTTTTGAAACTGGTAAAACGTATAATTTGACCCCTAATATATGCTTTGAAAGCCTCCCATCTGGTACTCGCTGACGTTTGGTCAGTGTTCAATGTAAAATAAACATCTATATGCACTCCAACGTAATGTAAGAAGTCTGGGTCCTGTAACCATCTGGGATGCAAACGTCATCTAGAGGATCCTTTGACTAGTTTGTATCCCTATAGAATAATGACACAGGGGAATGGTCACTCAGAACAATACTATCATATCCACTTCCTGCTACATTGGGAAACAATGAGCAAGAAACTAAAAAAGTTGTCTATACGAGAATATGATTTGAATTGACCCCAACCCGGATTAAAATGTTCATGTATTTCTTACAATGAGAGAGAGAGAGAGAGAGAGAGTGAGGTGTGTGTGTGTGTGTGTGTGTGTGTGTGTGTGTGTGTGTATCTAAGGTTTTAGGGAGACCACTGAGCAAACCGCCTCCCAAAAGGAGCCTCATTATCTCCCAATTAGCCATAAATATCTGCAGAGTCATGAGTCAGTCTGCCTCAGTGACCAAGAGACTCAGTCTCACTGGAAAAGCCTTTGAAGTAAGAAATCATTAGTTATGTAATGAAGATAATTAGCAATGTCCGGCTCATAAATAAACACTATTTTCATTGCACACAATTTTGCCTCTGATGCCTCTGGAGTAGCTAGTCAACTGAAAAGCAAAGCACAGAACTCTGTGACACACAGAGAAGTCTAAATGCCAACAGAGGGTAGACTCCCATCTAGTACAGTAAGGGAAAAAAGTATTTGATCCCCTGCTGATTTTGTACGTTTGCCCACTGACAAAGAAATTATCAGTCTATAATTTTAATGGTAGGTTTATTTGAACAGTGAGAGACAGAATAACAACAACAAAAAATCCAGAAAAACGCATGTCAGAAATGTTATAAATTGATTTGCATTTTAATAAGGGAAATAGGTATTTGACCCCCTCTCAATCAGAAAGATTTCTGACTCCCAGGTGTCTTTTATACAGGTAACGAGCTGAGATGTCACGATCGTTGACACATGATGAAGCGGACCAAGGCGCAGCGTTGAAGGTGAACATATTATTTATTTAGAATGATCACACGATCAAAACAACAACGATAACGTGACGTCTACGGTATAACACAAACCAAATCAGAACAAGAAACCACAAACACAAAGTGAAAGACAGACAGTTAAATATGGCTCCCAATCAGAGACAACCAGCTGACACTCGTTGCGTCTGATTGGGAGTCACTCAGGCCAACATAGAAATACCAACATAGAATTACACACCCTGGCTCAACATAACAGTGTCCCCAGAGCCAGGGCGTGACAGTACCCCCCCCTAAAGGCGCGGACTCCAACCGCGCCAACTAAATACCACAGGGGAGGGACCGGGTGGGCACTCCGCCTTGGCGGCGGATCCGGCTCCGGGCCTGATCCCCACTCCCTCTCCAACCCCCCAAAGTACCCCTGGTCCGGTCTGGCCCCGCTGGCCGGAGCTGGACTGCACACTGATGGAGCGGATTGCTCTAGCTCCGGCGTAACGCATCTGACCGGTGCCGGACCAGGCACCAGTGGAACAGGCACGGGCCGTGCCGGACCGACGACGCACACCACTGGCTTGGTGTGGGGAACAGGCACGGGCCGTGCTGGACTGACAACGCACACCACTGGCTTGGTGTGGGGAGCAGGAGCGGACCGGACAGGGCTGACGAAACGCACCACTGACTTGGTGCGGGGAGCAGGAACGGGCCGGACAGGGCTGACGAAACGCACCACAGACTTGGTGCGGAGAGCAGGAACGGGCCAGACAGGGCTGACGAAACGCACCACAGACTTGGTGCGGGGAGCAGGAATGGGCCGGACTGGGCTGGCGACGCGCACCACAGACTTGGTGCGGAGAGCAGGAACGGGCCGGACAGGGCTGACGAAACGCACCACTGACTTGGTGCGGGGAGCAGGAATGGGCCGGGCCGAGCTGGCGATGCGCACCGTAGACTTGGTGCGAGTGGCAGGAACAGGCCGGACCGTACTGGGAACACACACCACTGGCCCTACGTGGGGATCAGGAACAGGCCGGACCGGACTGGCAACACACGCCAGTACCTCTCGCCGTGCCTCTACATCTTCCACCCCCTCTTCGACCAGTGGCCCCCGTAACCTGGCGGCCTCCTCTGCCAATCCGCTGGGCCGCTCTGCCGCGGTCTCCTGCTGGCCCGTCGTCCACGGCGTTAGCCCCCCCCTAAACATTTTCTGGGCGTCTCCCCTACCCGTGGACCAGGTCTCCATGTCCCTCGCCAGCCTTTCGCCCTTCTGCCACAAGGTCAAGCCCTTCTCTTCCTCACTCGGCTTGACCCAGTCGAGGAGGCGAAGGAGATCTGTTAGGGATCTCCCTGGCGATGGCTCCTGGACACACTGCTTGGTCACATCTTGGTGGTTTCTTCTGTCACGATCGTTGACACATGATGAAGCGGACCAAGGCGCAGCGTTGAAGGTGAACATATTATTTATTTAGAATGATCACACGATCAAAACAACAACGATAACGTGACGTCTACGGTATAACACAAACCAAATCAGAACAAGAAACCACAAACACAAAGTGAAAGACAGACAGTTAAATATGGCTCCCAATCAGAGACAACCAGCTGACACTCGTTGCCTCTGATTGGGAGTCACTCAGGCCAACATAGAAATACCAACATAGAATTACACACCCTGGCTCAACATAACAGTGTCCCCAGAGCCAGGGCGTGACATGAGATTAGGAGCACACTCTTAAAGGGAGTGCTCCTAATCTCAGCGTGTTACCTGTATAAAAGACACCTGTCCACAGAGACAGACCAGAGAGCTAGAATGAGCTACAAGACCATCGCCAAGCAGCTTGGTGAGAAGGTGACAACAGTTGGTGTGATTATTCGGAAATGGAAGAAACACAAAAGAACTGTCAATCTCCCTCGGCCTGGCGCTACATGCAAGATCTCACCTCGTGTAGTTGCAATGATCATGTGAACGGTGAGGAATCAGCCCAGAACTACACGGGAGGATCTTGTCAATGATCTCAAGGCAGCTACACACTACGCCGTGAAGGACTGAAATCCTGCAGCGCCCGCAAGGACCCCCTGCTCAAGAAAGCACATATACAAGCCCGTCTGAAGTTTGCCAATGAACATCTGAATGATTCAGAGGAGAACTGGGTGAAAGTGTTGTGGTCAGACGAGACCAAAATCGAGCTCTTTGGCATCAACTCAACTCACCGTGTTTGGAGGTGGAGGAATGCTGCCTATGACCCCAAGAACACCATCCCCACTGTCAAACATGGAGGTGAAAACATTATGCTTTGGGGGTGTTTTTCTGCTAAGGGGACAGGACAACTTCACCGCATCAAAGGGACGATGGACGGGGCCATGTACCGTCAAATCTTGGGTGAGAACCTCCTTCCCTCAGCCAGGGCATTGAAAATGGGTCGTGGATGGGTATTCCAGCATGACAATGACCCAAAACACATGGCCAAGGCAACAAAGGAGTGGCTCAAGAAGGAGCACATTAAGGTCCTGGAGTGGCCTAACCAGTCTCCAGACCATAATCCCATACAAAATCTGTGGAGGGAGCTGAAGGTTCGAGTTGCCAAACGTCAGGCTCGAAACCTTAATGACTTGGAGAAGATCTGCAAAGAGGAGTGGGACAAAATCCCTCCTGAGATGTGTGCAAACCTGGTGGCCTACTACAAGAAATGTCTGACCTCTGTGATTGCCAACAAGGGTTTTGCCACCAAGTACTAAGTAATGTTTTGCAGAGGGGTCAAATGCTTATTTCCCTCATTAAAATGCAAATAAATTTATAAAATTTTTGACATGCGTTTTTCTGGATTTTGTTGTTGTTATTCTGTCTCTCACTGTTCAAATAAACCTACCATTAACATTATAGACTGATCATGTCTTTGTCAGTGGGAAACGTACAAAATATGCAGGGGATCAAATACTTTTTTTCCCTCATTGTATGTGTGCGTGCGTGCATGTGTTTGAATACATTTACAGTGCATTTAGAAAGTTTTCATACTCCTCGATTTATTCCACATTTTGTTGTGTTACAGCCTGAAATCAAAATGGAGTAAATATATTTTTCTCTCTCACCCATCTACACATAATGACAAAGTGAAAACTTGTTTTTTGAAATTTTAGCAAATGTATTTACAATGAAATACAGAAATATCTCATTTACATAGGTATTCACACCCCTGAGTCAATACTTTATAAATGCACCTTTGGCGGCGATTATAGCTTTGAGTCGTCTTGGGTCTGTCTGTATCAGATTTGCCTATCTGGATTTGGGGATGTTCTCCCATTCTTCCCCAACAACAATCTTCTCCAACAGCAATCTTCAAGTCTTTCCACAGATTTTCAATGGGATTCAAGTCTGGGCCACTCAAGGACTTTCACATTCTTGTTCCGAAGCCATTCCAGCATTGCTTTGTCTGTATGCCTGGGGTCATTGTCCTGTTGGAACGTAAATCTTCGACCCATTCTAAGGTCATTTGCACTCTGAAGCAGGTTCTCATCAAGAATTTGCCTGTATTTGGCTCCATTCATTGTTCCCTCTATCTTTACCAGTCTCCCAGTCCCTGCGGCTGAAAACCATCCCCATAGCATGATGCTGCCACCACCATGCTTCATGGTAGGGATGGTGTTAGATGGGTGATGAGCTGTGCCTCGTTTTCTCCAGACATAGCGCTTTGCATTCAGGCTAAAGAGTAAACATTTTGTCTCATCAGACCACTGAATTTGTTGCCTTATGCTCTGAGCCTTATGCTCTGAGTCTTTAGGACGCAATCTTGGATTGCGTCCTACCTCACAGGTCGCTCCTACCAGGTAGCGTGGCGAGAATCTGTCTCCGCACCACGTGCTCTCACCACTGGTGTCCCCCAGGGCTCAGTTCTAGGCCCTCTCCTATTCTCTCTATACACCAAGTCAATGAAAAAAATTATTACAAATTAAATAATAAATAATAAAAAAAATACTAATAATAGATATATTGTAAAGTGGTTGTCCCACTGGCTATCATAAGGTGAATATACCAATTTGTAAGTTGCTCTGGATAAGAGCGTCTGCTAAATGACGAAAATGTAAAATGTAAATGTATATATATTTGCTAGAAAAAAAACATATGGGGGATTGTAAGTGATGCAGACAATTACATTGATGGAAGTTACAATCTATCAACAATATTAAAGCTGATCTACCCCCTAAAAAAATAAATTTCAAAAAATACGTGTTTTCATCTATATTTTTGTAGCTGTCTATTTGCCACCACAAACCGATGCTGGCACTAAGACCACACTCAACGAGCTGGATAGGGCCATAAACAAACAATAACATGCTCATCCAGAGGTGGTGCTCCTAGTGGCCGGGGATTTTAATGCAGGCACACTCAAATCTGTTTTACCTAATTTCTACCAGCATGTCACCTGTGCAACGAGAGGAAAAAAAAAATCTAGATCACCTTTAGACCACACACAGAGATGCATACAAAGCTCTCCCTTGCCCTCCATTTGGCAAATCTGACCATAACTCTATCCTCCTGATTCCTGCTTACAAGCAAAAACTCAAACAGGAAGTACCAGTGACGCACTCAATATGGAAATGGTCTGATGAAGCAGATGCTAAGCTACAGGACTGTTTCACTAGCACAGACTGGAATATATTCCGGGATTATTCCGATGGCATTGAAGAGTTTACCACATCAGTCACCGGCTTCATTAATAAGTGCATTGACGACGTCGTCCCCAGAGTGACAGTATGTACATATCCCAACCAGAAGCCTTGGATTACAGGCAACATCTGCACTGAGCTAAAGGCTAGAGTTGCTGCTTTCAAGGAGCGGGATACTAATCCGGATGCTTGTAAGAAATCCTGCTAGCCCTCCAACACATCATCAAACAGGCAAAGAATCAATACAGGACTAAGATCGAATCCTACTACACCGGCTCTGACGCTCATCGGATGTGTCAGGGCTTGCAAACTATCACGCATTACAAAGGGAAACCCAGCCGAGAGCTGCCCAGTGACGCAAACCTGTCTAAATGACTACTGCCCCGTAGCATTCACATCTGTAGCCATGAAAAACTTTGAAAGGCTGGTCATGGCTCACATCATCACCATCATCTCAGAAACCCTGGACCCACTCCAATTCGCATACGCCCCAAACAGATCCACAGATGATGCAATCTCTATTACACTCCACACTGCCCTTTCCCACCTGGACAAAAGGAACACCTATGTGAGAATGCTGTTCATAGACTACATCTCAGCGTTCAACACCATAGTGCCCTCCAAGCTCATCACTGGGCTTAAGGTACCTGGGACTGAGACTGAGCACCTCCCACTGCAACTGGATCCTGGACTTCCTGATGGCCCGCCTCCAGGTGGTGAGGGTAGGCAACAACACATCCGCCACGCTGATCCTCAACACAGGGGCCCCACAGGGGTGCGTGCTTAGTCCCCTCCCGTACTCCCTGTTCACCCACAACTGTGTGGCAGCGCTCGACTCCAATACCATCATCAGGTTTGCCGATGACATGACGGTGATGGGCCTGATCACCAACGACGATGAGACAGCCTATAGGTAGGAGGTCATTCACATCAACGGGGCTGTAGTGGAGCTGGTCGAGAGTTTTAAGTTCCTCGGTGTCAACATCGCTAAGGACGTATTATGATCCAAACACACCAATACATTCATGAAAAGGGCATGACAACGCCTCTTCAGGAGGCTGAAACGATTTGGCATGGGCCCTCAGATCCTCAAAAAGTTATACAGCCGTACCATTGAGAGTATTTTGACTGGTTGCATCACCACTTGGTATGGCAACTGCTCGGCATTCGACCACAAGGCGCTACAGAGGGTAGTGCGTACGGCCCAGTAATTCACTGGGCTGTACCCCTAAGGGGCCCCTGTGTTGAGGATCAGCGTGGCGGATGTGTTGTTGCCTACCCTCACCACCTGGGGGCGGAAAATCAGAATGGTTCTTCAAGTGCAGTCGCAAAAACCATCAAGCGCTATGATGAAACTGGTTCTCACGAAGACTGCCACAGGAAATGAAGACCCAGAGTTACTTCTGCTGCAGAGGATAAGTTCATTAGAGTTAACTGCACCTCAGATTGCAGCCCAAATAAATGCTACACATAGTTCAAGTAACAGACACATCCCAACATCAACTGTTCAGAGGAGACTGTGTGAATCAGGCTTTCATGGTTGAATTGCTGCAAAGAAACCACTACTAAAGGACACCAATAAGAAGAAGAGACTTGCTTGGGCCAAGAAACATGAGCAATGGACATTAGACCGGTGGAAATGTGTCCTTTGGTCTGGAGTCCAAATTTGAGATTTTTGGTTCAAACCGCCATGTCTTTGTGAGACGCAGTGTGGGTGAACGGATGATCTCCGCATGTGTATTTCCCACCATAAAGCATGGAGGAGGAGGTGTTATGGTGTGGGGGTGCTTTGCTGGTGAATGTCTGTGATTTATTTGGAATTCAAGGCACACTTAACCAGCATGGCTACCACAGCATTCTGCAGAGATACGCCATCCCATCTGGTTTGGGCTTAGTTGGACTATCATTTGTTTTTCAACAGGACAATGACCCAACACACCTCCAGGCTGTGTAAAGGATATTTTACCAAGAAGGAGAGTGATGGAGTGCTGCATCAGATGACCTGGCCTCCACAATCCCCTGACCTCAACCAAATTGAGATGGTTTGGGATGAGTCAGACCGCAGAGTGAAGGAAAAGCAGCCAACAAGTGCTCAGCATATGTGGGAAATCCTTCAAGACTGTTGGAAATTCATTCCAGGTGAAGCTGGTTGAGAGAATGCCAAGAGAGTGCAAAGCTGTCATCAAGGCAAAGGGTGGCTATTTGAAGAATCTCAAATGTAAAATATATTTTTATTGTTTAACACTTTTTTGGTTACTACATGATTCCATATCTGTTATTTCATAGTTTTGATGTCTTCACTATTATTCTACAATGTAGAAAATAGTAAAACACCTGTTGTTTACGAAGCATGCGACAATTAAAATTGGATTTGATCTAAAGACTGTTGTCCTTCTGGCAGGTTCTCCCATCTCAGCCAAGGAACTCTGTCGTTCTGTCAGAGTGGTCATTGTGTTCTTGGTCACCTCCCTAACCAAGGTCCTTCTTGCCTGTTTGCTCAGTTTGGTCGGACGGCCAGCTCTAGGCAGAGTCTGGGTAATTCCATATTTTTTCAATTTCCCAATGATAGAGACCACTCTGCTCTTGGAAACTTTCAACACTAGAAATTGTTTTATACCCTTCCCCAGATATATGCCTCATCACAATTATATCTTGGAGATCTAGGGAAAGTTCATTTTACTTCATGGTATAGTTTCTGCTCTGACATGTACTGTCAACTGTGGGACCTTATATAGACAGGTGTGTTTCTTTCTAAATCATGATCAAACAATTGAATTGGCCACAGGTGGACGCCAGTCAAGTTGTAGTGACGTCTCAAGGATGATCAAAGGAAATTGGATGCACCTGAGCTCAATTTGGAGTGTCATAGGAAAAGGGTGTGAATATTTTAGTAAATGAGATATTTCTGAATTTCATTTTCAATAAATTTACTAAACTTTCTATAAAAATTTTTTTACTTTGTCATTGTGGGGTATTGTGTGTAGATGAGACTTTTTTTATTTATTTAATCCAGCTAGAATATAGGCTGTAACACAACAAAATGTGGAATATGTCAAGGGGTATGAATACTTTCTGAAGACACTGGGAAAGTATTCAGACCCCTTGACTTTTTCCACATTTTGTTACGTTACAGCCTTATTCTACAATGGATTAAATAGATACAAATTCTCATCGATCTACACACAATACCCCATAATGTCAAAGTTAAAACAGGTTTTCAGAAATTTTTGCAAATTGAAATATAACATTTACATAAGTATTCAGACCCTTTACTCAGTACTTTGTTGAAGCACCTTTGGCAGCGATTACAGCCTCGAGTCTTCTTGGGTATAACGCTACAAGCTTGGCACGCCTGTATTTGGGGAGTTTGTTCCATTCTTCTCTGCAGATCTTCTCAAGCTCTGTCAGGTCAGATGGGGAGCGTTGCTGCACAGCTATTTTCAGGTCTCCAGAGATTAGATTGGGTTCAAGTCCGGGCTCTGGCTGGGCCAATCAAGGACATTCAGAGACTTGTCCCAAAGCCACTCCTGCGTTGTCTTGGCTGTGTGCTTAAGGTTGTTGTCCTGTTGGAAGGTGAACTTTCACCCCAGTCTGAGGTCCTGAGCGATCTAGAGCAGGTTTTCATCAAGGAGCTCTCTGTACTTTTCTCTGTTCATCTTTCCCTTGATCCTGACTAGTCTCTCAGTCCCTGCCACTGAAAAACATACACAAAGCATGATGCTGCCACCACCATGCTTCACCGTAGAGATGGTGCCAAGTTTTCTCCAGATGTGATGCTTGGCATTCAGGCCAAAGGGTTCAGTCTTGGTTTCATCAGACCAGAGAATCTTGTTTCTCATGGTCAGAGTCCTTTATGTGCCTTTTGGCAAACTCCAAGCGGGCTGTCATGTGCCTTTCACTGAGGAGTGGCTTCAGTCTGGCCAGCTAGAGCGGCCAGCTCTAGGAAGAGTCTTGGTGGTTCCAAAGCTTTTCCATTTTTAGAATGATGGAGGCCACTGTGTTCTTGGGGACCTTCAATGCTGCAGAAATGTTTTGAAACCCTTCCCCAGATCTGTGCCTCGACACAATCCTGTCTCGGAATTCTACGGACAATTCCTTCGACCTCAAGGCTTGGTTTTTGCTCTGACATGCACTGTCAACTGTTGGACCTTATATAGACAGGTGTATACCTTTCCAAATCATGTCCTATCAACTGAATTTAACACAAGTGGACTCTAATCAAGTTGTAGAAACATCTCAAGGATGATCAATGGAAACAGGACGCACCTGAGCTCAATTTCGAGGCTCATAGCAAAGGGTCTGAATAATTATGTAAATAAGGTTTTTTATACATTTGCAAAACATTCTAAAAACCTGTTTTTGCTTTGTCATTATGGGGTATTGTGTGAAAATATTTATTTGTATCAATTTTAGAATAAGGCTGTAACGTAACAAAATGTGGAAAAAGTTAAGGGGTCTGAATACTTTCCGAATACACTGCATGTGGAAGTCACACATGCATGTTGTCTGTACACGCATGTGTGATCAAATTGCATGAATATGTGGATGTATATTTAAATTACACTTGGCTGTCTGTGTCATTCATTTTCTGCATTGTGTACTCTGCATTCTGTAATTATCCTTATGCGAGAAGAGGGGGATGGTTGTGGTCCTGAGTGATTTGGTAGACAAGGCTTCATCCTTAGTCCTGAGAGACCCTTTGCTCTCATCACCATTCTTCTCCTTCAAGGGCAGCCAGCGTTGAGTGACAGGGCTTAATGTGTATCTCTGCTGAATTAGATTTCATCCTCTGGGCTCTATAACGGGGGCTGCTGTTCAGTAAAAATAGCTGGAATTACACTTTGTTTTTTTCTCCTGTCTCTCCAACAAACAGACTCTTGCCTCTGAGTGCCGCATTATTTGGTGCATTGTGGGGGGATATGAGTCACAACGAAAGGTGACAAGTGTCCAGGTAAAGATAAGGGATGTTTGGGGCTGGGGGAATAGTGAGGGTTGACGCGGATTAAGTTGAGGAGACATTGGGGTGATGGATTTAGGGGGAAGATTAACAGTGTAACACCCTCCGTCATGAACAACTCATTTTGGGAGGATTATGAGGTAATCAGATTCGGCTTCAAAATTTCTCACATACACTTTTGTTCAGCCTTCATCGTTAACCATTCACTCATGTCATCAAGGGAAATCAGAGAGAAAAGGTGAGATGTGGTGCGATCTGGAAGGAGATGTCTAACAAGGAACCCTGGAGCTCATCACCATGTACATTTCATACAACAGGAATAGGCACTCCTCCCTAGTATTTCCCATTCTATTTCACATAGCTTACCCCATTCAAGAGAAAGAGAAGATAGTGTGTAGATGAATTATTAGCATTTTTACTTCACCTCCCTCAACATTGCAATTTGTGAGTAAAGAAAGAATATGATAAGAGGGTGTGATCAAAGTGGACAGTAGAGTGATAATTGTTTTATGTTGTATTGCTGTGCTCAAGGCACTTTTGAAAATGAGACCCTGGTCTCAATGGGTTTACCCTGACTAAATAAAAGTAACATAAATAAATAATATATTACCTGGACAGCCCTTGATATGTTGCAAAGACAACACTATCTGCATTCCCGATGTCTGCTCTTAGAGTCAGCAGTTGTGATGTAGCTACTGTGCATTTTATGATGATATCCCCCTTATCTATAATGGAGCATTAGAGAACAGGTAAATACTGGCACTCTCTTGCCTTTTCCTAATCTCCATCCCTGTATCAGTAATAGCAATGACATGCGCTGCTGAGACAGATGTAACATGCTGCATTATGTTTTTTTGTGTTTGAAATCTGGGTTTTCATTCTTAAATTGCTGATAAGAAAAATCAGTCGGGTGCCATTTGAAATGGTTCACTGTCCATGTTATCTGGCGTTTCCTCCATTCCGTTTTCACTAGAAGTGATGGAAGGCAATGAAGTGCTGGAAGTAATTCAATTTCAATGGAAGGAGAGCAATTTGAGACGATATGTGTAATGTGGCCATAGATGAAACGATTCTTGCGGTGGAGCGACACAGAACAGTTAAGAAAACGTAATGACAGCTATTCTTCCTGGGGTCCGACACATAACGAAAAATACATTACAGACAAAAATCCTTTACAATTTCCATACATTTAAAAACATTAACATAGACAAGCAGACTTACATGCATACATAATACATATGCCTTAACTAGGTCAGATAGGGGATAGGCATTGTGAGGTGTTTTATTTGTTTTTGAAAGCTAATTTTGCTTGAGTATAGGAGAGAGAGCGATGCATCTAAGCTGATGGCCTGTTTTGACAGTAACTGTTGGAGTGGTACATTACATGCTGAGAAAATAGTGTTTCCATAGCATTATAAGAATGCTCCGTTTTTAAATCAGCAAAATGTAGTTTGACGTAGAATACCCTTTACAGTTGTCATTTCCCTTTGGTGATTCACTCTAGAAGTGTTCACTAAGAAACAATCTTCCATACCTTGGTTAGTTAAGCAGCTTTAACCATTCTATATTGAATACTTGATTAACATTGTTATTAAAAATATCAGATTTTCATGCAGACTTGGTTGTGGCCTCTTATTATATTTGATGAAGGGTAAAATGAATGAATGAAATGACAAGTTAATGGGTAAATGTATGTATTCATCATGCAAGTGCATGTCGTAAGTCTTCTTTATAAGGATATATACAATTTAGGCTTTTAGAACGTTATCACATGTTCATATTACCTGACCAGGCAACCATAGATACCGATCGACCATACAACATAGCTATCTGCCGTAAATTTGTCTTCAGAGCAATTTGGCCACATTTTTTCACCACTGGCACCTGCTGTAGTGTATGTTCTGCAAAAGCAGGTAGTGTCTATTGATATCAGTGTGGTAGGTGAGAGCAGACCACCTAGCAGACCCCCATTGCGCATTCTTCACCATCCCAGCACTCTGCCCCAGGGGGCTATGGTGTTCCCTCTCAGCTCCACACAGACCAGGTGCATCAATCACTATTTCATCAACGCTGGCTCCAAATAGGGCACCTAAAAGGCAGATAAGCAGCCACTGAGCTAGGAGGATAGCGCTGGGCGTTTTCAGAACGGACAGAAAGGAGGGCACTGGGCCCCTCTGGTAAAGTGAAAATGTGCGATATGGCCAAGTCCTTTGATTAATCACTGACATCTTTGGATTGATCAGGAAATGTTTGACAGGAGGTAAATAATAATGTTGTACCTGATTCAAAGGAGACACCAAACCCTTCAATTTATAGTTACAAAACATCAAAGTGGTTTAGATACCTTAGTGCTGCATGCATTGTTTGGCACTTGGGGGATACCACTGGGATAAAGCTGTAATTGATCCTTAATAACTTTTCTGCGACAGTCTCCAGTTTGACACAGTGGTACCTCAATGACAAAATTATTTGGCACATTCAATGTCATTTTCATTTCATTTCATGGGAATAACAGACCATGTCCAATTCAATGTAATAATTGAACACACTGTTGGCCTGCTCTAAATAGATGTGATAATGGCTTGCCATACAAAATCCTACCACAATATTTAAGTATCTTTTTGACTTCCAAGCTAGAGCCTTTGTATTATACCTAATAGTGAATATAGTGCATCGAGTGCAAACCACACTCTGAAATTTGCTTCCAAGCAGGGTTGTTTGTATTTTGAGAAAATTGCTTGTATCTATGGAAGCCATTTACATTTTAGTCATTTAGCAGACGCTCTTATCCAGAGCGACTTACAGGAGCAATTAGGGTTAAGTGCCTTGCTCAAGGGCACATCGACAGATTTTTCACCTAGTCGGCTCGGGGATTAGAACCAGAGACCTTTCGGTTACTGGCACAACACTTTTAAACACTAAGCTACCTGCCGCCCAATTAATCAACATGTGTTAGCATGTATTACTCTAACACGTATCCATTAATGCTTTGTTGATATAAATGTTTTCAAGGTCAGCAATGATTGCAGATGCACAACTTAATTAAACTGAAAGAGTCAATAGGACACTGGAATTGATTAGTGGTGGTCTGCTGTGCTGGACACAGCATTACCTCCGTGAAATATAATTTACAGTTTCTGCAGAAAGTATTCAACACCTTCACTTATTCCACATTTTGTTGTGTTACTACGGGGGCGTATTGCTGTCACTCAGAATTGTTGTAATTTTTTAAATCATTATTAAGAGATAAGATAACGTTATTATGAAATAATTCATTAACTCGATATAACGAAATAATCAATTATCTCATTATTATGAGAAAGATAACGTTATAACGAGAAAGATAATGTTATAACAAGAAAGATCAAATTATGACGAGAAATATGACATTATTACGAAATAATCCGGTTGCACATTATAGGCCCTTTTCACGTGACGTCAGACAACTTCCGTTCTGCCGCGATGCAGGTTATGTTTACATCCGGTGTCGCTTAGGAACGCTTAGCTAGTAGCACATCATTATGGAGTTCACCCAGTCCCTTTCACATCTGCCACCAATACGACTTAACGACGTAGAACGACTTGCTGACAAGTGGTCCCTTACTTCAAGATCGAAGCTTGATACTTTTACTTTTTTTGCCAAACAGATACATGGTTACTCTTATTTGTAATACTAACCAGGAGAAGGACGGCAGGCATAGTCGTGATCGTTTGTCACTGCAGGCAAAGCACCCTCTGTGCTGTCAGGCATCTCATGATCAGAATCATCCAGGACAGCAACACCAAGACGCTTTCTTGCTCGCTGGTAAACTGACTCCCGAGCTTGTGAGCCGCCTCCTATATGTGTGAAATTAACCATATGCTTGTCATGATACATTTTGGTAATCACTTTTCAGTCCCTAAAATGACAAAATGTAGCAGCTATATTGCATCAGGATTAAATTATTAAACATTTTGTACAAGTAATATATTATTGGATTACAGTAGTATTACGTTTAACGCTGTCTACCTATCCTTACCCCAATCATTCCAGTGGAATCTAGACGGCACTGATCCCTGTTTAATACGGATCCGTCCACTGGCCGATGTGTATCTATCCTCAGGGGGAAAGTGCTGACTGCAAACAAAGGTGCTCCCACGAAGAATCTTAAAACTTGGTCCCTCATCTCTCCTGATCGCCCTCACCCAACGGGCACGTATTTCTCCATCAACAGGGAAATCGTGAAAACTCAGATACGGGAATTTCTGTTTGTTGTTTGAACAAAATGGTACACTGCAATAGCATCTTCTCGAAGATTGTGCCATGCTTCGGTGTTGGATGGGATACTGTTGCGATACAGACACCGAGAGAAAAGAAACAGCTAAATTAACATTCAGCTTTGACCAGGAATCAATATTTATCTAGCTATCATGCACAACAGTATTTGAATAGGTGAGTTACTATACATTCATGAATAAACTAACTGCCTAACAAAGGGTTAGATAGCTAGCTAAGTAAACTTGTTACATTACAGCCAGGCAGCAATGTAACGCTACCTTTAACGTTATCGGGTATCTGGTACTAAGTTGTTGTTAGCTAACGTTAGCCCACTTTTAAGTAACTAAGGCAGTGAACAATTATGAATTAACAATAACGTTAGCAAGTTACAAACCATTGCATATACGTAAACATTATTACTCTTAACTTTACTAATTTAACTTAAACGTACCTTTTGGAATTTCTTCAAGTAGCTAGCTTGCTAGTTAGTGGTCAACAGTTGTATTTTCGTTGAGAAGTCTCAGGTTACGGGCGAACGGAAGTGAAGTTAACCTGCTACGCGGAAAGGCGGAAGTTAGATGACGTCATCGTGAAAAGGGCCTATTATGAGAAATAGCCTTTATTATGCTGAAATGTTAGCATTGGCTACTTAGCAAGCTTGGCTTCCTCTCCTGCACAGGTTGCCATTATGGCCGGTTTGCTTGAGTTTATCAACTTTTATTTTCTCCTCGGTTTGAGGCATTGGGAGATATTAGTGTCATAGAGCAATCTATATGGGGTTGTCATTAGTTTACCTACATTGCTGAGAAATCTGAGTTCTCTATAGCTCTACAGCAGAAGGAAAAAAGGATTGGAACTCCTTGACATATAGTTATTCCTTCCTGATCAACAGGGCAGACATGGAAAGCTTCATGGATACAAACTAATGCTTCTTAAATGAATCCAAACGGGTTATGTGGTGACCCAAAACATAGTCAGGTGTTTACTTCATATTTTAGACCCCCATGGACTGCACATTTGGGCAGAAGTCTCTGGAAAGGAGATTAGCTAGCTAGCTACCTTATCTTCACAACCAAGAGGACATAGAGGAACAGCTTAGGTAAGTGTCCTTTTTGTCTTGTAATTTCACATTTGAAAGGTGCATTGAAATAATTAGCTAGAATGATTATATAATTTCTAGCACAACCAACTAGTTAGCTAGCAAGCTATATCTGAATGATGCACTGAAATTAGCTATTCTCGAAGGGATCACTATGGTTGCTATGGTTATTCTCAAGAACAAGCAAGCCCCTATCTGAGAAGCATGTCCGACAGATCGAGCATATTCAATAAGCACTGATTTCCTCAAAAGTGCATTACAGTGGCTTGGAAATACATCTACATTGCAAAGGGAGTCAAATAATTAGTAGGAAAACCTTCAGTCATCATTTTGATGTCGCCAGATTGACTTTAGATGCAGTATAATGTTAGCTAGCTGAGGGGAGACCAACTCGGATTTTAGCTAGCTAACGTTAGCATTGCTAGCTATTTTTGATTAACTTTGTTAGCTAATGACAACATTGCCATCCATTTAACAACATGATAATGAGGGCAAAGTTGTTTCCTACTAAACATTTTCCTACTTTAGCAATGTCATCATATTTCCAGGCCACTGTGTTATTTAGACTAAACAGTCGTTAGCCTCCATCTATGACAAATCTTGGGCACCACCAGAGGGTGGCTTGAGAACGTTCACAATAATGCAAAACAAACTCCACCAATGGCATGACGAGACCCAGTGATGGAGGTGCAACCTATAAATAGCAACATTTGTTTTGCATTTGTCTGTTTTGCCCAGCTCTGACTGTGTGTGTGTGTGTGTGTGTGTGTGTGTGTGTGTGTGTGTGTGTGTGTGTGTGTGTGTGTCTGCCTGCCTGCCTGCCTGCCTGCCTGCCTGCCTGCCAGCCAGCCAGCCAGCCAGCCTGTCTGTGTTGGATTTCCAGATGTGGCTGGAGGAGTCGTGGTGGGCAACTTTACAGGAGCTCATCTTCATGAACGTCATCTATAACAGCTGATACAAGTAAGTATCCCATATTAGGTACTACCACAGTGCTAGCTAGTACATGTACATATGGATATTCAGTACTAATCGTAATTCATTAATATTCAGGGTCTACTTTGACCCAAGAGAACAATCCAGACTAAGAATTTGCAAAAGGTAAGATCATAATGAATACTAGTATTATATGGACAGAGTGGACCTGATCCTAGATCAGCACTCCTACTCTGATGGTGGACCCCACCGCATGACATCTTGGTGTAGCCAGGTGAATCAAGAGCTTCACCAGAGATGGAAGAGGAAGCGAGACATCCCACTCCCTATTTTTTTTTTTCTTCAATTGAAGTCAATGAACTAGGTAGACCAGACCCAGCTGCTATCGCATTGGGTGTCTATGGGAGAGCCACCCCCTTAAGTAGACAATGGTAAACGGCCTGAGTGAACTATCTTCATTTATCTACCATCTTTGGCTTCACCCCGACCCAGCCGGGGACTCTGAAACTCCACCCTCAGTGTATCCCCAAAGATGAAGGAAGCCCACCTGCTTTCTCTGCCCCTCCAGTACTGTTTACATCATATTTGTTTGAACAATAAAGCTGTTGCCTGAGTCAATACATCTTACTTCACAAGGGTGAAAATCTTACATTCAATGCATATCAAGTTTTTCCTTGACACAGTCAACATGAAAAGGTGGTGTGAGGTATAATGTAAATAACAATGTTGATATCATTAGTTCATTGATTTGTCATGCCCAATCCGAACACTTAAAACATCACAAGTTATGTTATTAACAATATACCCATGCTGTACCCTTGGGGACCTGTGATGGAGACATTGTCCTAAAGGTTACAAAGTCATTTTTGTCCTAAAAAGCACTGGTGTTCAAGAAACAGGTTAGTGGTGTGCAACTAGGTTTCCGTGAATATGGTTTCCAAAATAAGATGGACAGAACCTCACAAGTACATGTCTGTATTGTAATTATATTTAGAGAATATATTATTGGCCATATGACTATGTAACACCTGCCACCTATAGGGTTACCTAAAATGGCACAACTACCAGACTACGGCAGAGTCAGATTGCGACGGTGAAATGCGGTAGGCAAAGTCAAATGCAGGACACAGAGCTTACTGGAAACGTACTTTACTTGAAAGTAACCAGAGAAGAAAACAACCTCCACACAAGGAGGAAAAACAACCCGCACACGAACACTGCCGATGACGAATACAATAACACACAACACAAAATGAACGACAGAGGGTTAAATAGGGAATACAATACAACGTAATGGGGAACAGGTGTACACAATCAGGACAAAACAAGTCAAACACTGAAACATAGATCGGTGGCAGCTAGTACTCCGGGGACGACGAACGCCGAAGCCTGCCCGAGCAAGGAGGAGGAGCAGTCTCGGCTGATTCCGTGACAGTATCCCCCCCCTTGACGCGCGGCTCCAGCCGTTCGCCGACCCTGGCCTCGGTGACGGCCAGGAGGACGCGGAGCAGGGCAAGTCGGATGACTCTGGTGGAAGTCCCTCAACATGGAGGGATCTAGAATGTCCCTCCTGGGGACCCAGCACCGTTCCTCCGGACCGTACCCCTCCCACTCCACGAGATACTGCAGGCCCCCCGTCCGACGCCTCGAATCCAAGATGGAACGGACTGAGTACGCCGGAGCTCCCTCGATGTCCAACGGGGGCGGAGGAGCCTCTCGTACCTCACTCTCCTGGAGTGGACCAGCCACCACCGGCCTGAGGAGAGACACATGGAACGAGGGGTTAATGCGGTAATTAATGGGAAGTTGTAACCTATACCATACCTCGTTCAATCTCCTCAGGACTTTAAAGGGCCCCACAAACCGCCGACCCAGCTTCCGGCAGGGCAGGCGAAGGGGCAGGTTTCGGGTCGAGAGCCAGACCCGGTCTCTCGGTGCATACACCGGAGCCTCACTGCGGTGGCGATCGGCGCTCACCTTTTGCCGCCTGATGGCCCGCTGCAGATGGACATGCGCAGCGTTCCAAGTTTCTTCCGAGCAACGAAACCACTCGTCCACCGCAGGGGCTTCGGTCTGGCTCTGATGCCAAGGTGCCAGAACCGGCTGGTAACCTAACACACACTGGAAAGGCGTAAGGTTAGTGGACGAATGGCGGAGGGAGTTTTGGGCTATCTCTGCCCAGGGAATATATCCCGACCACTCCTCTTGCCGGTCCTGGCAAGATGACCTCAGAAACCTACCCACATCCTGGTTAACTCTCTCCACCTGCCCATTACTCTCGGGGTGAAAACCTGAGGTAAGGCTAATCGAGACCCCCAGACGTTCCATAAATGCCCTCCAGACTCTAGAGGTAAACTGGGGACCCCGATCAGACACTATATCCTCAGGCACCCCATAGTGCCGGAAGACGTGTGTAAACAGGGCCTCAGCAGTTTGTAGGGCAGTAGGGAGACCAGGCAGGGGAATGAGACGGCAGGCTTTAGAAAACCGATCCAAAATGACCAAGATCGTAGTGTTCCCCTGGGAGGGAGGAAGGTCCGTGACAAAATCCACCGATAGGTGAGACCACGGCCGTTGTGGAATGGGTAGGGGTTGTAACTTCCCCCTGGGCAGGTGTCAAGGTGCCTTACACTTGGTGCACACCGAGCAGGAGGAAACATAAACCCTCTAAAGTGGGCCACCAGTACTTCTCACTAAGGCAGTGCACTGTCCGACCAATACCCGGATGACCAGAGGAGGGTGACGTGTGATCCCAGTATATCAAACGTTCGCGAATCTCGAGCAGCACGTACCTCCGACCCTCTGGACACTGTGGAGGAGTAGGGTCGGAACGTAACGCCCGCTCGATTTCCGCATCCACCTCCCACACCACCGGTGCCACTAAACAAGACTCCGGGAGTATGGGAGTGGGCTCAATGGACCTCTCCTCTGTGTCATATAGTCGGGACAGGGCGTCTGCCTTAGCGTTCTGGGACCCTGGTCTATAGGTGAGCTTAAATACAAAGCGGGAAAGAAACATTGACCACGTTGCCTGGCGAGGATTCAGCCTCCTCACTGCCCAGATGTACTCCAAGTTATGATGGTCAGTCAGAATGAGAAAAGGGTGTTTAGCCCCCTCAAGCCAATGTCTCCACACTTTCAGGGCTTGAACCACAGTCAGCAGCTCCCTATCCCCCACGTCATAATTGCGCTCCGACGGACTGAGCTTCTTAGAATAGAAAGCACAGGGGTGGAGTTTAGGTGGCGTACCCGAGCGCTGAGACAGCACAGCGCCGATCCCAGCCTCGGAAGCGTCCACCTCCACCTGAAATGCCAAAGAGGGATCCGGATGCGCCAGCACCGGAGCCGAGGTAAACAGGTCCTTCAGACGTTTAAACGCCCTGTCCGCCTCAGCTGACCACTGCAGGCGCACCGGACCCCCCTTTAGCAGAGAGGTAATGGGAGCTGCTACCTGTCCAAAGCCCCGGATAAACCTCCGGTAGTAATTGGCAAATCCCAAGAAGCGCTGCACCTCCTTCACCGTGGTGGGAGTCTGCCAATTACGCACGGCAGAAACGCGGTCAATCTCCATCTCTACCCCTGACGCAGAAAACCGATGTCCCAGGAAGGAGATGGACTCCTGGAAGAACAGACATTTCTCCGCCTTCGCATACAGATCATGCTCCAACAGTCTACCAAGCACTCGACGCACCAGGGACACATGCTCGGCTCGTGTAGCGGAGTATATTAGGATGTCATCAATATATACCACAACACCCTGTCCATGCAAGTCCCGGAAAGTCTCGTCCACAAATGATTGGAAGATTGAAGGAGCATTCATTAACCCGTATGGCATGACGAGGTATTCATAGTGACCCGAGGTGGTACTGAATGCTGTCTTCCACTCATCTCCCTCCCTAATGCGCACCAGGTTGTACGCGCTCCTGAGATCCAATTTTGTGAAGAATCGCGCCCCATGTAATGACTCCGTCATACTAGCTATCAGAGGGAGAGGATAGCTGTATTTGATGGTGATCTGATTTAGACCACGGTAATCAATACACGGGCGTAAACCCCCATCCTTCTTCTTCACAAAAAAGAAACTTGAGGATGCAGGGGAAGTAGACGGCCGTATGTAACCCTGTCTCAACGATTCGGTGACGTAGGTCTCCATAGCAGCCGTCTCCTCCTGAGACAGAAGATACACGTGCCTACGTGGAAGCGCAGCGCCTACCTGGAGGTCTATCGCACAATCCCCCTGTCGATGAGGTGGTAATTGAGTCGCCTTCTTCTTACTGAAGGCGAGAGCCAAATCGGCATACTCAGGTGGAATGTGCAAGGTGGGAACTTGGTTCGGGCTTTCCACCGTCGTTGCCCCTACGGAAACGCCTACACACCGCCCAGTACACTGATCAGACCATCCCTGGAGAGCTCTCTGCTGCCATGAAATGTTGGGGTCATGAGCTGTTAACCAGGGAAGCCCCAACACCACGGGAAACGCAGGAGAATCAATCAAATACAAACGTACTATCTCCTCATGACCCTCCTGCGTTTTCATCCGGAGAGGCGCCGTGACCTCCCTAATCAATCCTGACCCCAACGGGCGGCTATCTAGGGCATGAATAGGGAAGGGCACATCAACAGGTACGATAGGAATCCCTAACTTATAGGTGAACTGGCGATCGATAAAATTCCTTGCTGCGCCTGAATCTACTAGCGCCTTATGCGGGGAGTGAGGAGAAACCTCGGGAAACACCACTTGAATACACATATGATCAGAGAGCTCTGGGTGAGTTGGGTGCGTACTCACCTGGAATGACTCATCAGTGCGTCGCCCACTGCCTCGATTCCTAGGAGACCCTCCCCAGCACCGACCAGCAGTGTGTCCTCTGCGGCCACAGTTGGTGCAGGGGACGGCCTCCCTCCTGGTCTCCCTCCTGGTCTCCCTAGCACCAGCACCCCCGAGCTCCATAGGGGTCAGGTCGGAAGTGCTGGGGGATGGAATGGACGGCCCCAGATCCGGACGTCCGCGGGTAGCCAACCGGGTCTCCAGGCGAATCAACATGTCCACCAGTTGATCAAAGCTGAGGTTGGTGTCCCTGCAGGCCAATTCCCGACGCACGTCCTCCCTCAGGCTGCATCTGTAGTGGTCGATGAGGGCCCTCTCATTCCATCCCGTGTTGGCAGCTAGCGTCCGGAAGTCCAGCGCGAACTCCTGCGCGCTCCTCCTCCCCTGTCTAAGGTGGAATAGACGCTCACCCACCGCTTTACCCTCTGGGGGATGATCGAATACTGCCCGGAAGCGGCGGGTGAACTCTGCATAGCTGACCGTAGCGGCGTCTATCCCACCCCATTCGGCGTTGGCCCATTCCAGCGCCTTGCCGGACAGACAGGAGATGAGGGCGGACACGCTCTCGTATCCCGAGGGCGCCGGGTGAATGGTTGCTAGGTAGAGTTCAACCTGGAGTAGGAAACCCTGACACCCGGCCGCGGTGCCATCATAAGCCCTCGGGAGCAAGAGCCGAATCCCACTGGACTCCGGAGATGGAACGATGGGTATGGCTGATGGTGGTGATATCGTAGGATGAGGTGTGGGCAAACCTCCACTCTCCCATCGCCTCAAGGTGTCCATCACCCCTTGGATGGTGGTGCCCAGGTGCTGGATCATGGCCTCTTGTTGGGTTACACGCTCCTCCAGTGCTCCCCTTGGCGCCGCCGATCCTGCTGACTCCATCGTGGTGTGTTATTCTGTCAGATTGCGACGGTGAAATGCGGTAGGAGAAGTCAAACGCAGGACACAGAGCTTACTGGAAACGTACTTTACTTGAAAGTAACCAGAGAAGAAAACAACCTCCACACAAGGAGGAAAAACAACCCGCACACGAACACTGCCGATGACGAATACAATAACACACAACACACAATGAACGACAGAAGGTTAAATAGGGAATACAATACAACGTAATGGGGAACAGGTGTACACAATCAGGACAAAACAAGTCAAACACTGAAACATAGATCGGTGGCAGCTAGTACTCCGGGGACGACGAACGCCGAAGCCTGCCCGAGCAAGGAGGAGGAGCAGCCTCGGCTGATTCCGTGACAGGCAGTTTGTCACGACTTCCTCTGAAGCTGCCTCCTCTCCTTGTTCGGGCAGGCTTCGGCGTTTGTCATCACCGGCCTTCTAGCCACTGCCGCTCCTCATCTCATCATTCCATTTGTTTTGTCTTGTTTATTACACACACCTGGTTCATATACCCCCATCAGTACCTGTATAAGTATTCCCTCTGCCCCCCATGTCTTTGTGTGTGATTGTTTATTGTGGAGGTCACTATAGCTCGGTGGAGCTATATTGTATTTTGTATCGCCGGAATATTCACCGTGTGCCTTGTTTTCTCCAGTGCGCCATATTACAGCACTGGAGTGTTTTATGCATTGCTGCGTACTGCTGTATTGCCGAATAAACCATTTATTCTGTGATTTACCCTCCTGTACCTGACTCCGTCCAAAATCACCCACTACACAGTTCCTGTTTACTGAGGGGGACACCTCAACACCTCAACCATATGAAGATCGGTTCGTGACAGGCTTCCTATTGAGTTGGATAATGAGTTCTGAGCATTACAATGGACCAGACAACACTTTATAAAAAAACTGTTTCACTCTTTGTGATGACACGAGGCTTAGATTTTTGTATTCTCACATTTCTAACGCAAACAACTGGGCAATGGTCACTAATGTCTTGGGCGAAGACACCAATAGAAACATATTTATCTGGTGTACTCGTTAAAATAAGATTAATCAGAGCTGACTTTGAAGGATATTTTGGGTTGGGCCGTGTAGGCTTAGTCAATACCTGGGTTAGGTTAAGATCATTACACATGTCTTTTAGATTATCTGAAGCCTGGATTTCCCCATCATAATTTTGTTCAAATGAAATCAAATCAACTTTTATTTGTCACATGCGCCAAATACAACAGATGTAGACATTACCGTGAAATGCTTACTTACAAGCGCTTAACCAACAATGCAGTTTTAAGAAAATAGAGTTAAGAAAATATTTACTAAATAAACTAAAGTAAAAAAAATACAAAATAACACAATAAAATAACTATAATGGGGCTATATACAGGGTGTAGCGGTACCGAGTCAATGTGTGGGGGTACAGGTTAGTCGAGGTAATTTGTACATGTAGGTAGGAGTAAAGTGACTGAGCATAGATAATAAACATGCAAATAGTCCGGGTGGCCATTTTATTAATTGTTCAGCAGTCTTATGGCTTGGGGGTTGAAGCTGTTAAGGAGCCTTTTGGACATAGACTTGGCGCTCCGGTACCGCTTGCTGTGTGGTAGCAGAGAGAACATTCTATGACTTGGGTGACTGGACTCTTTGACAATTTTTTAGGCCTTCCTCTGACACTGCCTAGTATATAGGTCCTGGATGGCAGGAAGCTTGGACCCAGTGATGTACTGGGCTGTATGCACTACCCTCTGTAGCACCTTACGGTCAGATGCCGAGCAGTTGCAATAACAGGCGGTGATGCAACCAGTCAGGATGCTCTCAATGGTGCAGCTGTAGAACGGTTTGAGGATCTGGGGACCCATGCCAAATCTTTTCAGTCTCCTGAGGGGGAAAAGGTGTTGTCGTGCCCACTATGGTGTTGAACGCTGAGCTGTATTCAATGAACAGCATTCTCACATACAGTTGAAGTCGGAAGTTTACATACACTTAGGTTGGCGTCATTAAAACTCATTTTTCAACCACTCCACAAATTTCTTTTAAACAAACTATAGTTTTGGCAAGTCGGTTAGGACATCTGATTTGTGCATGACACAAGTAATTTTTCCAACAATTGTTTACAGACAGGTTATTTCACTTATAATTCACGGTATCACAAGTCCAGTGGGTCAGAAGTTTACATACACTAAGTTGACTGTGCCTTTAAACAACTTGGAAGATTCCAGAAAATTATGTCATGGCTTTAGAAGCTTCTGATAGGCAAATTGACATCATTTGAGTGAATTGGAGGTGTACCTGTGGATGTATTTCAAGGCCTACCTTCAAACTCAGTGCCTTTTTGCTTGACATCATGGACAAATCAAAAGAAATCAGCTAAGTCCTCAGAATAAAAATTGTAGACCTCCACAAGTCTGGTTCATCATTGGGAGCAATTTCCAAACGCCTGAAGGTACCATGTTTATCTGTACAAACAATAGTATGCAGCATGGGACCACGCAGCCATCATACTGCTCAGAAAGAAGACGCGTTCTGTCTCCTAGAGATGAACGTACTTTGGTGCGAAAAGTGCAAATCAATCCCAGGACAGCAGCAAAGGACCTTGTGAAGATGCTGGTGGAAACAAGTATAAAATTATCTATATCCACAGTAAAACGAGTCCTATATCGACATAACCTGAAAGGCCGCTCAGCAAGGAAGAAGCCACTTCTCCAAAACCGCCATAAAAAAGCCAGACTACGGTTTGCAACTGCACATGGAGACAAAGATCATACTTTTTGGAGAAATGTCCTCTGGTCTGAGGAAACAAAAATAGAACTGTTTAGCCATAATGACCATTGTTATGTTTGGAGGAAAAAGGGGAACACTTGCAAGCCGAAGAACACCATCCCAACCGTGAAGCACGGGGGTGGCATCATCATGCTGTGGGGTTCTTTGCTGCAGGAGGGACTGGTGCACTTCACAAAATAGATGGCATCATGAGGAAGGAAAATTATGTGGATATATTGAAGCAACATCTCAAGACATCAGTCAGGAAGTTAAAGCTTGGTCACAAATGGGTCTTCCAAATGGACAATGACCCCAAGCATACTTCCAAAGTTGTGGCAAAATGGCTTAAGGACAATAAAGTCAAGGTATTGGAGTGGCCATCACAAAGCCCTGACCTCAATCCTATAGAAAATATGTGGGCAGAACTGAAAAAGCATGTGCGAGCAAGGAGGCCTACAAACCTGACTCAGTTACACCAGGTCTGTCAGGATGGATGGGCCAAAATTCACCCAACTTATTATGGGAAGCTTATGAAAGGCTACCCGAAACGTTTGACCCAAGTTAAACAATTTAAAGGCAATGCTACCAAATACAAATTGAGTGTATGTAAACTGACCCACTGGGAATGTGATGAAAGAAATAAAAGCTGAAAAAAATCATTCTCCCTACAATTATTCTGACATTTCACATTCTTAAAATAAAGTGGTGATCCTAACTGACCTAAGACAGGGTATTTTTACTAGGATTAAATGTCAGGAATTGTGAAAAACTGAGTTTAAATATATTTGGCTAAGGTGTATGTAATCCTCCGACTTCAACTGTAGGTGTTCCTTTTGTCCAGGTGGGAAAGGGCAGTGTGGAGTGCGATTGAGATTGCTTCATCTGTGGATCTGTTGGGGTGGTATGCAAATTGGAGTGGGTCTAGGGTTTCCAGGATGGTGGTGTTGATGTGAGCCATGACCAGCCTTTCGAAGCACTTCATGGCTACCGACGTGAGTGCTACCGGGCGGTAGTCATTTCGTCAGGTTACTTTCTTGGGCACAGGGACTATGGTGGTCTGCTTGAAACATCTAGGTATTACAGACTTGGTCAGGGATAGGTTAAAAATGTCATTGAAGACACTTGCCAGTTGGTCCGCTCATGCTCTCAGTACACGTCCTGGTAATCCGTCTGGCCCCGCAGCCTTGTGAAAGTTGACCTGGTTAAAGGTCTTGCTCACATCGGCTACAGAGAGCATGATCAACCAGTTGTCCCGAACAGCTGGTGCTCTCATGCATGCTTCAGTGTTGCTTGCCTTGAAGCGAGAATAAAAGGCATTTAGCCCGTCTCGTAGACTCGCGTCACTGGGTAGCTCGCGGTTGGGTTTCCCTTTTAGTCCGTAATATTTTGCAAGCTCTGACACATCCGATGAACGTGTCACCCAGGATAATAACTGATTTAATAAAACAAGACAACAAACAAGTTAACTCCTCGAGTGCATGAAGGTTAGCTGAGGGAGGACGGTAGACCCCTACAACAGCTATGGATAAATTTTTCCCAAGACGAAGACTTAAAGATAGTAGCTAAAAAAACGTGGCAAGTGAAATGGATTTCAGTAAAGAGACAGAAATAATTTGTATTAAGGATGGCTACTCCACCACCTCTAACCTGTCTGTCATCTCTGAACACATTATAACCCTCAAAATCCAGAATGCCCCCAGAGATCCAAGTTTCAGTCAATACCAGAATGTCCAGATTCGTCTGCATAGCCCAGATCTTGATGTAATCCAGTTTAGGAAGTAAGCTCCTAATGTTCAGATGAATCAACCCAAGTCCTTTATGATTTTTTCTCCAACTCAAACAAGCTACGTTCAATAGGCCATTACAGGCCTTGTCTGTTGGTTGGTATTGATATAGCTGGTATGGCTATAATATTGCATAGAACTGCACCATTTGGTATATCCCTATTAGTAATAGAGGAAGGAGTAGAAATTTGAATAACTTTTCCAAGGTTAGCACCATAGGGCCTGAGGCCGCAGCCAAAGCAATGCTGGAATTAATTCAGAACAAGTATGTGAAAGTCCTTGAGCGGGCCAGCCAAAGTCCAGACTTGAATCCCATTGAAAATCTGTGGAAAGACTTGAAGATTGCTGTTCACCGCTGCTCCCCATCTAATGTCACCTTTTACTGCAGTGGGCTAAATGAGGGTCACAGTGTTTTTTGGTAGTCTTAAACAAATCTACTTTGAAACAAAAGTATACACCTCACACAGCTTATGGGCTTAAAAAAGAAGACACCTGTACCATGACAGATATAGAGTTGAAATGTATTCAATTTTGAGTTTGCATCCCAATATTACACATTATATACTGTAAGGTTATTTATTTGTTTTCTTAGTTCACCTTTTGTTCTTTTACGTAGCCCTGTTTCTTTGTGTTCTTGAATGTAGCCCTGTATTTCATTTTTGTTCATTGATTTCACCTGTGTTAGTTACTCACCTGGTCTCATTATCTCCTTATTTAGTTCAGTTCTTTCTGTTTGTGCCTTGTGAGGTATTGTTTGTTTTGACTCCACTAAGCCTTTTTATAGCTCATTTGTGAGAACCAGTTATAGCCTTCAGTCCTAGTTTTGTTTCACCTGCCTGTTTGCCTACCTGTGTATGACCATTGCCTGCCTGTGACCATGATTCCTGCCTTTTGCGAAGGCAAAATAAACACCTGCCGCGCTCTGAGCTTGAATCTACACCTTTTTCTCCCTGAGTATTAATTACATATACATCACAGAAGACTGAAATATAACAAAACCATTTCACATAAAACAGCAGATTTCCGGCAGCTTTTTGAAATAATGTTTATTCATTATGAAATTATGAAAAATATTAATAACACTTCACCCATGATCCCAAAAAGGGCACTTTTGGTCATTGACTGCAGGAAAGGCTATGAGCTTGAAAAAATCTGCAAGGAAGAATAGGAGAAAATACCCAAATCCAGATGTGTAAAGCTGAAACAGACATATGGGGTATTGTGTGTAGATGGGTGAAAAATGGTTTTTAATCCATTTTGAATTCAGGCTGTAACACAACAAAATCTGGAATAATTCAAGGGGTATGAATACTTTCTGAAGGCACTGTACATACATTAGCCTAGCATAAACACAAACTGGAGATCGATACAGAAGCAGACAAACGGCAACAGCTGTATCCAGGGAGGAGGAGAGCAGACGAGCACACTTCTTTTAAGCCTTCAGGGCTGTAAGTCGTAGCACAAGTGTTGAGAGCATTTCATCACTATCGAGTGACACAGCTGAAGTCACCTTACCCTGTCTTTGGATCACACCACAGTGTTGAGAGTTTAGGATCAGCACGTTATTGCCTTGCCTGTCATTTCAGTCACAACAAGACCTGCATGTTATTAACCTTCCCACTAAATGGAAATGCATTGCCATTAAAGCCTTCAGATAGGACATTTTCCCTTTCCTAAAGTATGATTCCCAATAGCAGATCCCTTTCCCTCGTCCAAGCAAACAAAGAAATCTCTGAAGCACTGGTGATCATGTCTCGCAGAGTAGATATAGGTCTGACATGAACATGTAACATGCTGACTACACCAGGTACGCGCGTTCGTCCGCGTGCGCATGTTGATTTTGTCCATCCACACATATGAAACATTCATGGACATTTAGCTAGCTAGCTTGCTCTTGCTAGCTAACTTGTCCTGTAGTATAAACATTGGGTTATTATTTTACCTGAAATGTACCAGGTCCTTTCTTTTCTGGATCTTTGTAGAATATTGACCAATTTTGAGTCACACAAAATCGTGTGTTCTCTACTCCGACAATTAATCCACAGATAAAAGGGGAAACTTAGTTTGTTTCTAGTAATCTCTCCTAGTTCAGTCTTCTTCTTCTGTGGATTTTATATGGAGTTGGCAATCAACTTTAAGATGCCTTACTGCAACCAACTGGACTGGAGTTTGAACCTCCTTCATCTTTCAATCACCCACGTGGGTATATGCTCCTAAAAACCAATGAGGAGATGGGAGAGGCAGGACTTGCAGCGCGTCAAGCGTCTAAAATAGAACCAAGTTCTATTTTAGCCCCTGGCTACGCAGACTCTTGTTGACTCGCGCGAGCAGTTTGGATGAATTTATTAACATGTATGTGTACATTTATTTTGCACCGTTCGTGCAAGCAACAAGGCCAGTGTGGTCAGCATGTAAGCATGAGAACAGGCTTGATGAAAAATAAGATTGCTGAAATTAACCATTTTATACTGAACAAAAATATAAACACAACATGCAACAATTTCAAAGATTTTACTGAGTTACACTTCATATAAGGAAATCAGTCAATTGAATCCTGAGGCCCATTGTCTATGAATTTCACATGACTGAGAATACAGATATGCATCTGTTGGCGTCACAATGGGCCTCAGCATCTCGTCACGGTATTTCTATGCATTCAAATTGCCATCGATAAAATGCAATTGTGTTCGTTGTCCGTAGCTCATGCCTGCCCATACCATAACCACATCGCCACCATGTGGCACTCTGTTCACAACGCTGACATCAGCAAACCGCTCGCCCACACGACGCCATACACGTGGTCTGCGGTTGTGAGGCCGGTTGGACGTACTGCCAAATTCTCTAAAACGGCGTTATAGTAGAGAAATGAACATTACATTCTCTGGCAACAGCTCTGGTGGACATTCCTGCAGTCAGCATGCCAATTGCACACTCCCTCAAAACTTGAGACATCTGTGGCATTGTGTTGTGTGACAAAACTGCACATTTTAGAGTGGCCTTTTACAAGGTGTACCTGTGTAATGATCGTGCTGTTTAATCAGCTTCTTGATATGCCACACCTGTCAGGTGGATGGATTATATTGGCCAAGGAGAAATGCTCACTAACACATTTGTGTACAAAATTTGAAAGAAATAAGCTTTTTGTGCATATGGAACATTTCTGGGATCTTTTATTTCAGCTCATGAAACATGGGACCAACACTTTATATGTTGCATGTATATTTTTCTTCAGTGTTGTATAATGGTATCAAAATTATATAATTTTACATCAAATGTATATGTCCCATCTCTTTTCTCTGGCCAATACATTAACTATTCAGCAGGCGCCCAGCAGTGCTGTTCCTGCTTGTCCAACACAAGAATCCAATGAGCTCGACCCGGTCCGATTATTTCTTAATTTATCCATGAGAAAGTTAATCTAATGAGCATTATCGGACTCTAATGAGAAATATAATTAGTCAGATGGGAAGATTATCTCTGTATAATTACAGTAGCTGTCTCTGTCTGCTTCAATTAAAATGACGAGAGCGAGAAGCTTATGGTGCCTTGGTGGACTAGAAGTGGGTACTGGGCGGCCTAACCTGACAAAGAATTGTCTCCATTTGTCAAGACAGAGAGTTCAGACTCCACAAAAAGGAGTTTCAATGCCCCCTAAAAACTGAGTGAAGAATATCTCAGAGTTACGGCTCAAAAACAACAGGCACTTCAATAATACAATATACCCAATGTTGGTATACCAACCAAAGCCGTGTTTATCATATAATATTAGGGGTGTAACGATTCGTTTTAACAACGATTCGATTTGTATCACGATTCGTGGTTGTCGATACGATTCAAGGACGATATTGGTTCATTTAGAACGATACGATCCGAAACGATTCAGTGACTTGAAATCGATTCAGTAACCTTTTAGCCAAAAATTCAACCAGTGTGACTGAAATAAATACCTGGATACTGGACAGTGCAGGTGAAGTTTCCTAGATTCCTGTTTCTTGTAAGGACCGCAATGGTGGCTTGATAATTTCTCGCTCGTCGGCTTCTCCTCTGTCGTCCGCCATGCTATGTTTTGTTGTCTTTGCGCCTTTGCGCTGCTGCTGGTGCGGGGCGATGACGTCACGGATAGGCAGACTGAATCGAGTAATGTTTAAAGCCTTTATCATTAAAAGTGCTAAGAAAAAACATCCATATAAAGTCTGACGTGCTTAAATCCAATGGGTTATTTCCTAGTATCGATACAATCGATTTATTACATTTTAAAACGATGTTAGATTGATATATGTTGTCCAAAAGGCCAACTCGCCGAGCACAGATCGATGTAGTTGGATCATAGGAATATAAATCGATACATCGATGTAGTAGATGGATCGTTACACCCCTATATAATATACACTGAGTGTACAATACATTAGGAACACCTTCCTAATATTGAGTCGCATCCCCTTTTGCCCTCAAAACAGGCATGGACACTACAAGGTGTCGAAAGCATTCCACAGGGAGGCTGGCCCATGTTGACTCCAGTGCTTCCCACAGTTGTGTCAAGTTGGCTGGATGTCCTTTGTGTGGTGGACCATTCTTGATACACACGGGAAACTGTTGAGCATGAAAAACCCAGCAGCGTTACAGTTCTACCATACCCCATTCAAAGGCACTTAAATATCTTGTCTTGCCCATTCACCCTCTGAATGGCACATAGTGACATCAATAAGGGATCATAGCTTTCACCTGGATTCACCTGGTCAGTCTACAGTATGTCATGGAAAGAGCAGGCGTCCCTAATGTTTTGTACACTCAGTGTAAATTGTCATAGTTTATTTACACTGCTAAAAAAAATAAAGGGAACACTGAAATAACACATCCTAGATCTGAATGAATGAAATAATCTTATTAAATACTTTTTTCTTTACATAGTTGAATGTGCTGACAACAAAATCACACAAAAATTATCAATGGAAATCAAATGTATCAACCCATGGAGGTCTGGATTTGGAGTCACCCTCAAAATTAAAGTGGAAAACCACACTACAGGCTGATCCAACTTTGATGTAATGTCCTTAAAACAAGTCAAAATGAGGCTCAGTAGTGTGTGTGGCCTCCACGTGCCTGTATGACCTCCCTACAATGCCTGGGCATGCTCCTGATGAGGTGGCGGATGGTCTCCTGAGGGATCTCCTCCCAGACCTGGACTAAAGCATCCGCCAACTCCTGGACAGTCTGTGGTTTAATGTGGCGTTGGTGGATGGAGCGAGACATGATGTCCCAGATGTACTCAATTGGATTCAGGTCTGGGGAATGGGCGGGCCAGTCCATAGCATCAATGCCTTCCTCTTGCAGGAACTGCTGACACACTCCAGCCACATGAGGTCTAGCATTGTCTTGCATTAGGAGGAACCCAGGGCCAACCGCACCAGCATATGGTCTCACAAGGGGTCTGAGGATCTCATCTCGGTACCTAATGGCAGTCAGGCAAGCTCTGGCGAGCACATGGAGGGCTGTGCGGCCCCCCAAAGAAATGCCACCCCACACCATGACTGACCCACCGCCAAACCGGTCATGCTGGAGGATGTTGCAGGCAGCAGAACGTTCTCCACGGCGTCTCCAGACTCTGTCACGTCTGTCACATGTGCTCAGTGTGAACCTGCTTTCATCTGTGAAGAGCACAGGGCGCAAGTGGCGAATTTACCAATCTTGGTGTTCTCTGGCAAATGCCAAACGTCCTGCACGGTGTTGGGCTGTAAGCACAACCCCCACCTGTGGACGTCGGGTCCTCATACCACCCTCATGGAGTCTGTTTCTGACCGTTTGAGCAGACACATGCACATTTGTGGCCTGCTGGAGGTCATTTTGCAGGGCTCTGGCAGTGCTCCTCCTGCTCCTCCTTGCACAAAGGCGGAGGTAGCAGTCCTGCTGCTGGGTTGTTGCCCTCCCTACGGCCTCCTCCACGTCTCCTGATGTACTGGCCTGTCTCCTGGTAGCGCCTCCATGCTCTGGACACTACGCTGACAGACACAGCAAACCTTCTTGCCACAGCTCGCATTGATGTGCCATCCTGGATGAGCTGCACTACCTGGGCCACTTGTGTGGGTTGTAGACTCCGTCTCATGCTACCACTAGAGTGAAAGCACCACCAGCATTCAAAAGTGACCAAAACATCAGCCAGGAAGCATAGGAACTGAGAAGTGGTCTGTGGTCACCACCTGCAAAACCAGTCCTTTATTGGGGGTGTCTTGCTAATTGCCTATAATTTCCACCTGTTGTCTATTCCATTTGCACAACAGCATGTGCAATTTATTGTCAATCAGTGTTGCTTCCTAAGTGGACAGTTTGATTTCACAGAAGTGTGATTGACTTGGAGTTACATTGTGTTGTTTAAGTGTTCCCTTAATTTTTTGAGCAGTGTAGATGTATGGCATTCCATTTTAATAATCCAGGATTTCCTTTCAAATCAAACTCCACTGTAAGCTATTATCAGCACTCTTTGATTTTATGAGAGTCCTTGTTAGACAGCACAGCAAACCAAATTACACAGGAGTGGATGGATGGACAAACCCCCTCCCACTTCCTCCAGCCATACCCTATGTGCTTATGTGTTTACATTTCCAGTACCAGAAGTGTCTCGGTGCAGTTGACAGGGATTTGGTCAAGGCAGAGTTGATACGCCTTTCTTTGCCTAGGGTTATTGATCGAGCACTATGAGGTTGGCGCTATATACTTACAGAATGTGTGCTGCTCTGAGCTGCCATAGGTTACCAGTACCAGTGACCCAAGTGTCATACAGACTCATAACACTCAGTCTATTGAATATACTGAATCACTAGTGATATTGTGATAATGTACTCTGCAGAAGGTTAGGGCACAATGTGGGCAATCAAACACACAAGCACGCATGCATGTACACACACACACACACACACACACACACACACACACACACACACACAGATACTGTATACACATTGATACCCAAACATTATGAGTGGTATATCTCACCCAATGACTTGATGATAATGATGTCCAATGTTCCTCTTTCATCAGCATACTGTCGTTTGTCTCGTGGATAAACCCCTCGCTCTCTCCATCCGAGGCGACATTAATATTAATACCGTTCCCCATCTCCAGCCTTCCATGGCTTTGAAGTTGAATGCCATTAGCGCCACTGCTCTTCGTAATGAAAGACCACAATGGAGGAGCAATTACACACTAATTATTGGTTTGTAATGGAAACAAAAACATTGTTCTCAAGCAGAGGCCCTCCACTTAATTGGTTGTAGCACAAAAGTGTACGCTGAAAAGCAGGTACACTTGCCGTCCAGGGGATGAAATGTTGGGCACGTCACTTTGGTCATTTTGTGTTTCATAAGATCATATTCTGGGGAATATGCATGTGGTTGTTTTTGAAGGTCCTGCGCTGTAGGCGGTCTGGGTTTGTTCTGATACATAGGGTGTTATTTACGGTCACATCACAGCATGGACTTGCATCAAAGATCTGAGATGCATCTCTTGTATCAGTCTAAATGGATGAAAGTACAACACAGACTAAACAGTGTTAACCCTAACTCTAAAATCTTGTAGCAGAGCCTTTGGACTTTCTGAAACTCTTTCAGAAAAGTATGGTCCATTGAATGTGATTGGTCCTTACCAGAGGGAGTGAAGGGGAAGTTGTAAGTTCCTACTGAACTTGAAGCCACAAAAGGACAAAGCAGTCAATATGCTGATTAATGATGATAACATGCGGGCCATGGAGGTAATCTTTTTAAGCTCTTTTTATCTAAACAACAATGAAAGGAAAGCCTCAGACAATCCCAATGCTAACAAACAACTGAATTTGAATGTCTATATTGTGCAGATAGAATTAACAGATAAGGAAATGTGTGTAAAAAAATACAGAACATGCCAAACAAATCCTTTCTTGGAATTTCACCTCTAGGTACACTTTGCTGAGCGTTAAATTATGTTTACATTGTTATTATTCTGTTTTCAGCTTGCTATTGACAGGTTATTTGTAATAACTACATTTTAACAATGGATATAGCACATTTATCTTATCCCGAATGTGGAATCCAAGGGTATTCAGTATATTTCAAACCACTCAAATGCTACAGCCACTTCCCTGTGACTTAGTCATAATGCCTGCTAAATTATGCCCCTGCATAGTCAATGCACCCCATATCTGTTGAGTATTACCAGAAGTAAGAAGGAAGCGCTACATTCTTAGAAAAAAAGGTGCTACGTAGAACCATGTAGGGGTCTTTGGTTTGTCTCCATAGGGAAACCATTTTTGGTGCTAGGTAGAACCCTTTGCAGAGGTTTCTACCTAGAACCCTCTAGCAGGGTTCTTCATAGAACCCTCTATGAAGGGTTTTGCCCAGAACCCTCTATGAACGGTTCTACCAAGAACCCTTTTATCCTCTTAAGGTTCTTCCTAGAAGCCTGTATGAACGATCCCACCAGCCTTAAAAATTTCACCTTTGAGGCCTTTCTTTGAGGGTCTCTTTATACTCCTGGTGGGAGTTAGCAGACGCTCTTATCCAGAGTGACTTACAGGAGCAATTAGGGTTAAGTGCCTTGCTCAAGGGCACAGCGACAGATTTTCCACCTAGTTGGCTCGGAAATTAGAACCAGCGACCTCTCGGTTACTGGCACAATGCTCTTAACCACTAAGCTACCTGCCGCCCCTACATTATGTTGGCTTACAAAGTGATGTGTAATTCCTATTGGAATCCAGCCAGAGTGAGGATATTCAACAATTTGAACTTTTAATCACCTGCAACCTGCATTCAGAATAACTACCAGGGTAAGGAATATTGACTAATGGGACAATCTAAATAATCTGAACTGGAACAACTATCTCAGTAATGGGTGCAATAAATCCAACAGATTGGATTAGTTTAGAAAAATGTATGTTATTTATCTTTGTGTAGCATAAGCTCAATCAACCAATCAATGTACATGAAAAATTACAGATATTGAAACAAGCAATAAAAGAAAATCTACCAGCAATAGTGCATGCTTGGAAATAAGATAATGATTGGTGTGGTTTTGAGTGTTTTACTCAACAGAGCAACACAGAGTAAAAATTACACAATCACACTCAACTCTGGTTATTAACAACAACACTAGGGTTATTTTACACAACTGAGTTTTAAGTTAATTTAACTGTTAAATACACACTAAAAATTGTACACAGAAAAATCAACATTAGGTAAAACTGGCCAATTTTCTGTGTACCCTACAGTACAATACACTGCTGGTTCACACATACTCCCTTCTATTCTCCTACTCTCTGCTCAATAAAATCACAGAAAATACTCATTTGAAAGACCAGTGGTGTGTATTCATGGATGCCAAGGGAAGCCAGGCTTCCCCCAAAAATGGACTAATAAAAAAAGAAAAAACGTATAAAATTGTTTAACTTTCGTCTCTCTGTGTTTCATAATCTTTCTTCAATTCGCCTAGAGGCTGAATGTATCTCTCCAGAGAAAGCATCCGATGAGCAAAACATCACCCCTGTCTCTGTATGTGTAGGCCGTCTAACTGATGCTGTCTGGTCAAAAAGAGTATGACATTGTTGCCGCCCGTAGTATCAAATGCAAGGGAAGCCCTTCATAATAAAAGGTATAAAATAATAGCCAATCAGCATTGAGCTAAACTGAGCAAGCTCAACTGTGAATAGTCCTGGCGCATTTTCTTCAATCCAATCACATCGCATCGAGAGCAATACGTCATTGACGGAAACAACTTGAATTTTTGCATCTCGTTGTGTTGTTGTCCTCTGGTGGCAAGCAAGCTAGCTAAAATTGGTCCTTTCCTAAATTAGCCATGGCTGGAGATAGGGGTTTGGACTTCTGGTTTTACTTAATTCTCCGTACTGACCAATGATTATAACGGTGATTCTGATCCAACCATAAATTCATACATTGTGCCACTGGCCTGAGAGGATGGAGGTTCAGTATGCAGCTAGATGTAGAAGGCTAATGTTAACTAGCTAACGTTGCCCATGAAAGGAAGTTAGCAAGAATTGTAGCCAGGTAGCCTAGGACAACAAAAAATAAAAACGTGTACTGTATGACAGAGTAATACATCAAATCAAAATGAAATCAAATTTATTCATAAAGCTCTTTTTATATCAGCAGATGACACAAAGTGCTTATACAGAATCCCAGCCTAAAACCCCAAACAGCAAGCAATGCATAACGACAAGTTTGATATCGGACGACAATAGAATGTTCATGATGTCACTGCGACAACCATCTACAGACATGTCGATAGACCAACTGTAAACCAGCCTTAATAGTGTACGAGATGGAATCTGTCATGTACATAAACACACACACACACATGCACACACACACACATTCAGCCGTACATTAAACCCTCTCTCATCAGACACCGTCCAGGAGGATCCCTTGCACACAGCAGATTCTGCCGTCAAACACTCAGCTTGCCCCTGATAGCCCCCTCGCCCTAGCAATCATCCACCTGCCATGCAGCCCTTCCCTCATCCACCCACCCCGTTTTTTTTTTATTAATTAGGAAACACAAAAGGGCTTGACGTTGACTGATCCGACGGCACGGCGGATCGATTGGGCTCCCGGGTTAGGGCAGAATGGTAATGTTTGGACCAGCAAGCTGATGGACGCACAATTGAGACAAAGGGCCGGGAGGGGGGAGGAGGAGGGGGGCATCGATGGAAACATTGTTGAGCACAGATAAGAGGGCAGCTCATCACCCTGTCTCTGAATGCCTCTCCCCTTTACTGATGAGGGTTTAGGGGCACCATTATGTTGGAGCTCTCCCTACTTTTCCCTCATCCCCAGCACTCGTTTGCTGTCCAACCTCCATGACCAATAAAAATCACTATTTTTTGTCACATGCGCTGAATACAATGGGTGTAGACTTGACTGTGAAATGCTTGCGTATGAGCCCCTCCCAACGATGCAGAGTTAAAAAATGTATAATAAAAAGAAAAATAGTAACACAAGACTAATAAAATACACAATAAGGTGCTAGATACAGGGAGAACCAGTACCAGATCAATGTGCAGGGGTATGAGGTATGAAGCGGGATGCAGTGAAGGAGAGAGAATGTTTTTGAGAAAATAAGGTATTTAAAAAGACAATGTTCAACAGGAACCTGTGTGTGTTGGCTCACCTGGTGTCCACACTAAGTGGCTGCAGAGTACTTTATACTGAAAAACATGCACAGACACACAAGGACAAACAATATAGCTTAGTTATATAAATATAAATAATGAAGTGTCTTACTATTCTCCATGGTTGGTCCTCTTGCCTATTCTTTGAAGGTGGAAGGAGCCACAGTTATCCACCTGAGCTTGCTTACTGCACAACACAATCCATCAATCTGATTGATACACAAGTGTGTGGGTGTGGGTTATAGGGTGGCTGAATGTTTTCAATATACTATAATTATTTTTGCACAGACATCTCCCTTACCTAAACAGCACCCTCACCTGAGAAGTAGAAATCAAAGGGAGATAAACTGGGAATTGAATAACTGCAGTTGATATAGCTAAGTAAATGGAAGAATACTCTTATTGCAATGTGGATGGCTCTTAAAAGAGCCTTTGGTTGTGCATAGTGTAGTCTATGGTGTTGCCAGGGAACAGCACCCTCTTTGAAGAATTAGGAGATGAAGATCTCCCACATACAGATTGCCTCCCGTGCTGCGTTGCTGGCCCCCATCCTTGAAATCCTGCAGAGCAGCAGACCTCTCCTCTGGCACGCGACGGCGAGCTGCAGATCCCCTCCTGTTACTCGTGTCCATCCTCATGAAGTTATGCAGGACACAGGTAGCCTTCACCCACCTGAATTCCCCCATGAGGCAGTCCCAGATGGCCCTGGTCACCCAACCTTGCAGTGCACTGCACGGTAACTGTAGGCAATCGTTTTGAAGGAATCTCCAGTTGCAAGGTATCTGTAGGAATATGGAAGATAATGTCATTATTAGACTTTTACATCATCAGGTCATTGTGGATTACTAAAGCAAAATATCTCTTATAACAAATCATGATAACATTGGATAGATAGATGCATGTGCAAACACATGTGCATGTGTAGCATGTGACAACAGCAGGATCATATCAATGATAGCATCACAAATGAATACATAAATACCACTTGATGAGTTGATCATTTGAATCAGCTGTTTAGTGCTAAGGCAAAACAAAAAATTTGCAACCCTTTGAGTCCCCAGGACCAGGACTGAGAACCACTGCTCTTCATTGGGACCTCTTCATCTGCAGACATGTTTCCCAGCTCTCTGTATCTGAGGACAGAAACATCACAAGAAACAAACTTCATTATACTCAAATTAGACAGCACAGAATATTATGTTACTATTATCTCCGTCTTCACTTCTAGGGACTAGAAATACACAAAAGTACCTGCCCTATCCAGAATACAGTGAGGGAAAAAAGTATTTGATCCCCTGATGATTTTGTACGTTTGCCCACTGACAAAGACATGATCAGTCTATAATTTTAATGGTAGGTTTATTTGAACAGTGAGAGACAGAATAACAACAAAATAATCCAGAAGAACGCATGTCAAAAATGTTATAAATTGATTTGCATTTTAATGACGGAAATAAGTATTTGACCCCTCTGCAAAACATGACTTAGTACTTGGTGGAAAAACCCTTGTTGGCAATCACAGAGGTCAGACGTTTCTTGTAGTTGGCCACCAGGTTTGCACACATCTCAGTAGGGATTTTGTCTCACTCCTCTTTGCAGATCTTCTCCAAGTCATTAAGGTTTCGAAGCTGACGTTTGGCAACTCGAACCTTCAGCTCCCTCCACAGATTTTCTATGGGATTAAGGTCTGGAGACTGGCTAGGCCACTCCAGGACCTTAATGTGCTTCTTCTTGAGCCACTCCTTTGTTGCCTTGGCCATGTGTTTTGGGTCATTGTCATGCTGGAACCCATTTTCAATGCCCTGGCTGAGGGAAGGAGGTTCTCACCCAAGATTTGACGGTACATGGCCCCGTCCATCGTCCCTTTGATGCGGTGAAGTTGTCTTGTCCCCTTAGCAGAAAAACACCCCCAAAGCATAATGTTTCCACCTCCATGTTTGACGGTGGGGATGGTGTTCTTGGAGTCATAAGCAGCATTCCTCCTCCTCCAAACACGGCGAGTTGAGTTGATGCTAAAGAGCTCGATTTTGGTCTCATCTGACCACAACACTTCCACCCAGTTCTCCTCTGAATCATTCAGATGTTCATTGGCAAACTTCAGACGGGCCTGTATACGTGCTTTCTTGAGCAGGGGGACCTTGCGGGCGCTGCAGGATTTCAGTCCTTCACGGCGTAGTGTGTTACCAATTGTTTTCTTGGTGACTATGGTCCCAGCTGCCTTGAGATCATTGACAAGATCCTCCCGTGAAGTTCTGGGCTGATTCCTCACCGTTCTCATGATCATTGCAACTGGGTGAGATCTTGCATGGAGCCCCAGGCCGAGGGAGATTGACAGTTATTTTTTGTTTCTTCCATTTGCGAATAATCGCAAATCACAACTGTTGTCACCTTCTCACCAAGCTGCTTGGCGATGGTCTTGTAGCCCATTCCAGCCTTGTGTAGGTCTACAATCTTGTCCCTGACATCCTTGGAGAGCTCTTTGGTCTTGGCCATGGTGGATAGTTTGGAATCTGATTGATTGATTGGTTCTGTGGACAGGTGTCTTTTATACAGGTAACAAGCTGAGATTAGGAGCACTCCCTTTAAGAGTGTGCTCCTAATCTCAGCTCATTACCTGTATAAAAGACACCTGGGAGCCAGAAATCTTTCTGATTGAGAGGGGGTCAAATACTTATTTCCCTCATTAAAATGCAAATCAATTTATAACATTTTTGACATGCGTTTTTCTGGATTTTTTTGTTGTTATTCTGTCTCTCACTGTTCAAATAAACTACCATTCAAATTATAGACTGATCATTTCTTTGTCAGTGGGCAAACGTACAAAATCAGCAGGGGATCAAATACTTTTTTCCCTCACTGTACAAATGCATTTGGAGTTTGTTTTTTACAATGATGAATACATCAAGATAGCTAGCTAATATGAAGTTAAGCAGCTGGTGATATTTAATTCACTTAGCTAGCTAGCTATACAGTATGTAAATTTTGCTAGATTGCTAGCTAGCTACGTTAGCAGCTCATTTGAGTTAGCCTGCACTGTAGCTAGTTAGCTAGTAATACATTGTTTTCTTTACATTTTCGAAATGTATTTACTTACTTGAATAGGTTCTCCCAGCCATGTGGACGATTGAAAACAGGGCAGCAAAGTTTGTCAACAGAGCGGTTTAGAGCATATTACTATTTACCTGTGAATAAATTCATGAAATGGAGAATGGATTAAACTGTTTACCCATTTAATAACCAGACTTTCATACATACTTGCTATGCTGAATTCTTGATGCACAATCAAACGTGCTGCTATACGCTGCCAGCACACCCACAAGCGAGCCACTCTGGGCGGCCGGAGCGGCACGCGTCAATTTACCTCGTACTAATGTACACCTAACGTTAGCCATCCTCGCACTCTCTCGCAGCTTGGGGGGGGTCGCTCTTATTAGCGCCACTGGCGGTAGTCAGGTTTTCTGGGAGAGGAGGAGAAGAAGGGCCCGCACTCTCACCAGAGGAACTGGCACTATTCTAGAGGGGAGGAAGAAGAGGAGGAGCAAGGCCACTGTCATTGCTGGGCAATGAGGTCTCTGTCGAGACTGGGAGGCTGCTAGTGCTAGCTGCTGTATAAGTAGGCCTACTAGCTTCCACCTGTGATGATGTTTTGTCAGTCTAGGACGAGGTGGTAGCTTTGCTGATGTGGTTATCTTAGGTAATTTGATCAGATAACTTTTGTGCTGCGTTTTTGTGCACCACCATTAAAAAAAAACTTGATAGCCAATTAGGTGAGGAGGCCAAGGCGTGCTGCCGCCGGTGCCGCTGAGAAATAGGCTAATTAGATGCATGACAACTACACTACCAGTCAAAAGTTTGGACACACCTACTCATTCAAGGGTTTGTCTTTATTTTAAAAAAATATATACATTGTAGAATAATAGTGAAGACATCAAAACTATGAAATAACACATATGGAATCATGTAGTAACCAAAAAAGTGTTAAACAAATCAAAATATATTTTATATATGAGATTATTCAAATAGCCACCCTTTGCCTTGATGACAGCTTTGCACACTCTAGTAAAAAAGAAAAACCCTTGAATGAGTAGGTGTGTCCAAACTTTTGACTGGTACTGTATATTGTCTGTCTGACTCACCTACTACCAATGTAGATTGGAGAACAACACTTTGCTTGCTACATGTGGAAATTAAAAAGGAGGGTTACTCTCAAAATGATTTATATAAAACAATTATAATAATTGATATAGGTGTGAGATGATGGGCGCATGGGTCCCCAGAGCAGTAGTCTATGAACAGCATTCTCACATAAATTGAGTTACTTCCCCTCTTGTCCAGGTGGGAGAGGGCCCCTTGCAGTGGCTGCGGGGGGTTCGCTACGCCAGTGCAGACTGGTAGTGCATGTGATTCACCTCCTTGCAGAAATGCAACAGCAGTATAAACCACACTTTCAGAAGTGCATTTGATTTGCACAGCAGCATGGCCTGGATGGAGGCAGTTGACACTTGATTTAAAAACCGATAGTCCCGTGGCTTCTGAAAGAGCAGTGTGGAAATCCACTATCTGCATTGAATGGATTCCCACCTTATACTCAACAAAAATAACGTAAAATTCAACAAACAATTAGTTGCCTCAATACCAAGCAATTATTATCCTAAAATGTACTATACTTTACAAGACAATTCAGCGTTATTTGATTGCTCAATAATATGACAAAGTAATGTATAGTGAAAAAAGTTTAGCGTTCATTAAAACCTTCTCCCACCTTTGAACTACTTTTCATCTGTGGAAAGTCCTTGGGGGGTTGATTGACAATGTGTTAATTAGCCAATCAGGGAGTGAAAGGGACCCGACACCTGTGTAGCCAGTCCAACCGCAATTACCTTCTGCCTCCCTCCCCTGCTCCCTATTAGAGCCAATCTGTTAGCGATAGAGAGCCTAATGGCCCAGTAATAAGACAAGTGCTCCGAGTCTATCTTAATGAAAATCACTGGACCTACCTCAGTCTCTCTCCTGTGGCATACGCATGCAGAGGTTGTCACTCTTACTGATGGTACTGGAGGAGAGGCAAATGTTTGAGGACAATCACTACTTGAGTAGATTTAAATAATGTCATTTTCTTGTTTCCTTTCCTTCATTGATCTGACAAGGTTTGTTAGGTGAAAGCAGTGATATCTATCCACAAATCTACCAGTAGTCTCCAAAGAAAGGATGGGAGGGGGGAATGTGAAGATAATGGGACACAGCAAGAAATACATCCTTCCTCATCATCATTAATCCTTCCCCTTCTCAAAAAGATAATTAGTGAATATGATTGGACAAATCCAAAGAATGGAAACCTTGTCAGGACAGGAAGGATGCATTTCTTCTTTAGTCCTACAGTTCTGGCCACAGCACTAAAATAGTATGAGAGTAGTATTGACATTATGAGTCATTGAATCAATATACTTGAATATGCCACCACCATCCCCACCTTCTCAAACACACAGCCCAGAATGGTTTGACAGTATGTCCCCCCCCCACACACACACACACTCCTTCCCCCATTCTCGCTCTCCCTTCCCAAAAGCAAGACGATAAGCAGTCATTCCGAAGCTGTTGTACCGGATTTGCTGAGGAGGGTTTGAAATGACACTGACAAATGCTCTGTGTCCCCCTGTGACAGTTGTGACATTCTGAATCCTATTTACTGTCGACCGGAGGAGATGCGGCAATATACAGTGAATATTTATACAGGTCTGATACCAGGGCACAACCAGTTGATGTTCTTTATCCCATCTTTATCCATGCAGGACTGTCTGCCCTGGACCATTGATACCATTGTGGCTGCCCCGTGCTGCTGTTTCACAGCATCATGTGTGAGAATTGATTGGTGACAACTACCTGGTTCGTCGTTGCTCTCACAGTCTACATAATATAATGTAAACAACATTTGTACCTAAAAGGACCCTTCAGCTCCAATTACAAACCATGTTGACTGTAGACGATCAATCGGTGACCCACAAGGTTCACAAGGTGTCAAGAATCAAATCAAATTGTATTGGTCACATACACATATTTAGCAGATGTTATTGCGGGTGTAGCGAAATGCTCCTAGCTCCAACAGTGCAGTAGTATCTAACAATTCACAACAATACACACAAATCTAAGTTGAATGCACCTATTTGTAAGTCGCTCTAGATAAGAGCGTCTGCTAAATGACTTAAATGTAAATGTAAATCTAAAAGTAAAAGAATGGAATTAAGAATGAGCAATGATACATTTATGTCCTTTGATCAATAAAACCATGCAAAATTTAACTCTTGGGCTTTAGGTTTCTTTTCAGACGAGGTACAAATCATATAATGGACTCAATATTGTAACACGATTTCAATACTCTGTCAAAAGAACACAGACACAACAAACATTATAAATTGGCCTTTAGGCAAAAGATTGTTATAGATTTTAGGCAATGTCTGATAGATCAGCTTGAGTTTCTCAAAACATAACTAATAGCATGTAAATAGTCCTCCACAAGAAAATTATTTACATTTTAATTTACAGACATGCATTTCCATGACAATTTGCATCTACTAATGGTCTTTAATATATTAACATATCTTCAGATGATGGATATTTACATTAATGATATCAAACAAAGAGACTCATATAGTTGTAACTGTCACGGATTCTGCCGAGACTGCTCCTCCTCCTGGTTCGGGCAGGCTTCGGCGTTCGCCGTCCCCGGAGTACTAGCTGCCACCGCTCTATGTTTCGTAGTGTGATTGCTTTTGTCTGTCTTTTACACCTGTGTCCATTTGTGTGTTGATTACTTGTCTTATAAGTTCCTTGTTTTGCATTAGTCTGATTGTGTGTTGTTATTTTCTGCCTGTCGTGCAGAGCTGCGTGTCTGCACTCTTTCTATGTTTGGGATTATTGTTTACGCGTGTTTGCGTAATTGCCTCGCCTCCGTCTGTTTTCGAGGTCGTGTTTTGTTTGTTGCTCTTTGGACTATTAAAGTCTTTTGGACGTATCCTCTGTGTCCTGCGCCTGACTCCTCCACCACATCCACATCGGAACTACTGACAGAACAACACACCTAAACTATGGAGTCAGCAGGAACAGCGGCGGATGCGGGGTGGAATGAGAGGGCCCTCATCGACCACTACCGGTGTAGCCTACGAGAGGACGTTCGTCGTGAGCTGGCCTGCAGGGACACCAACCTGTCGTTCGACCAGTTGGTGGACATTTCCATCCGTCTAGACACCCTGCTGGCTACCCGCGGACGTCCCGAGTGGGGGTCGTCCATTCCACCCTCCAGCACCTCCGAGCCGATTCCCATGGAGCTCGGAGGTGCTGGCGCTAGAGAGAGGAGGAGAGAGAACCCGAGGGGGGCCATCCCCTGCACCAACTGTGGTCGTGGAGGACACACCGCGGCCAGGTGCTGGGGAGGGTCTCCTGGGAGAGGGGACAACAGGTCACGCACTGGGGGAGTCATTTCCAGGTGAGTAGGCGCCCCACTTACCCAGAGCTTTCTGTTGGTCACATGAGTATTCCTGTGAGATTTCCACAGGTGGCACCTCATTCCCAGCATAAGGCGCTAGTAGATTCAGGCGCAGCTGGGAACTTTATTGATCGGGCATTTTGTTGTAGGTTAGGAATTCCCCCTTCGGCCGGTAGAAGCTCCATTTCCTGTCCACACCTTAGACAGCCGGCCGTTGGGGTCGGGCCTGATCAGGAGGTCACAGCACCACTGACGATGACGACGCAGGGGGGTCATGAGGAGATCATTCAGTTTTATCTGATTGACTCTCCTGCGTACCCCGTGGTGTTGGGGCTTCCCTGGTTAAGCACCCATGATCCTACCATTGCGTGGCAAAAGAGGGCTCTTATGGAGTGGTCTGCCCAGTGTGTAGGGAGATGTCTAGGTGTTTCCGTAGGGGCGACCTCGGTAGAGAGTCCGAACCAAGTGCCCGCACTGCGCATTCCCCCTGAGTATGAGGACTTAGCACTTGTGTTCAGCAAATCGAGGGCAACACGGCTACCTCCTCATAGACAGGGGGACTGTGCGATAAATCTCCAAACAGGAGCGGCTCTTCCACGGAGTCGTGTGTATCCCCTGTCTCAAGAGGAGACAGCGGCTATGGAGATGTACATAGCCGAGTCCTTGGCACAGGGATACATATGGTCCTCCACTTCCCCGGTTTCCTCGAGTTTCTTCTTTGTGAAGAAGAAGGACGGGGGATTGCGCCCGTGTATTGATTACCGTAGTCTCAATCAGATCACAGTTAAGTACAGTTACCCACTTCCACTGATTGCGACTATGACGGAGTCGTTACGCGGAGCGCAGTTCTTCACAAAGTTGGATCTCAGGAGCGCGTACAATCTGGTGCGCATTAGGGAGGGGGGATGAATGGAAAACAGCATTTAGCACCACCTCGGGTCATTACGAGTATCTCGTCATGCCATACGGGTTAATGAATGCTCCTTCAGTCTTCCAATCCTTTGTTGACGAGATTTTCCGGGACATGCATGGGCAGGGTGTAGTAGTGTACATCGACGACATCCTAGTGTACTCTTCTACACGAGCCGAGCATGTAGCCCTGGTGCGCCGAGTGTTGAGAAGACTGTTGGAGCATGACTTGTATGTCAAGGCAGAGAAATGCCTGTTCTTCCAGGAGTCCGTCTCCTTTTGGGTTATCGGTTGTCCGCGTCTGGTGTGGAGATAGAGGTAGACCGTGTATCGGCCGTGCGTAATTGGCAAACTCCAACCACTGTAAAAGAGGTGCAGCAGTTCTTGGGTTTTGCTAATTACTACCGGAGGTTTATTCGGTGTTTTGGACAAGTTGCAGCTCCCATTACGTCCCTGCTAAAGGGGGGTCCGGTTCGTTTGCAGTGGTCGGCTGAGGCGGACAGGGCATTTGTCAAACTGAAGAACCTGTTCACCTCGGCCCCGGTGCTGGCGCATCCGGATCCCTCTTTACCATTCCAAGTAGAGGTAGACGCGTCCGAGACCGGTATTGGGGCAGTCCTGTCACAACGGTCCAGCACGCCACCTAAACTCCGCCCCTGTGCGTTCTACTCCAAGAAGCTCAGCTCGGCGGAGCGCAACTATGACGTTGGGGACAGGGAGCTGTTAGCCGTAGTCCCTAAAGGTGTGGAGGCATTGGCTTGAGGGGGCTCAACACCCTTTCCTCATTCTGACTGATCACCGTAACCTGGAGTACATCCGGGCAGCTAGGAGATTGAACCCTCGTCAGGCTAGGTGGAACATGTTCCTAACCCGGTTTGTTTTTAAGATCACATACATCCCAGGGTCCCAGAATGGTAAGGCAGACGCCCTGTCCCGGTGGTATGACACAGAGGAGAGGTCCAACGAGCCTACTTCCATACTGCCGGAGTCTTGTTTGGTGGCTCCGGTGGTATGGGAGGTCGATGCGGAAATCGAGCGGGCACTGCGTATCGACCCTACTCCCCCGAGTGTCCTGTGGGGTGGACGACGCTCCACTCGAGGTTCGTGATCGTCTTATTTATTGGGCTCATACATCACCCTCCTCTGGACATCCAGGTATTGGCCGGACCGTGCACTGTCTTAGCATGAAATACTGGTGGCCAACGTTAGCTAAGGATGTGAGGGTTTATGTCTCCTCCTGCTCGGTGTGTGCCCAGTGTAAGGCGCCTAGACATTTGCCCAGGGGTAAGTTACATCCCCTGCCCGTTCCACAACGACCATGGTCCCACCTATCGGTGGATTTTGTAACTGACCTACCCCCTCCCAGGGGAATACCACCATTTTGGTCGTTGTGGATCGGTTTTCCAAGGCCTGTCGTCTCCTTCCAATGCCGGGTCTCCCTACTGCCCTACAAACCGCTGAGGCCCTATTTACCCATGTGTTCCGGCACTATGGGGTCCCCGAGGATATTGTGTCTGACCGAGGTCCCCAGTTCACCTCCAGAGTTTGGGGGGCGTTCATGGAACGATTGGGGGTCTCGGTAAGCCTTACCTCGGGGTACCACCCAGAGAGCAATGGGCAGGTGGAACGTGTCAACCAGGATGTGGGTAGGTTTTTGAGGTCCTATTGCCGGGACCGGCCGGAGGAGTGGTCTAGGTTCATCCCCTGGGCAGAGATGGCCCAGAACTCTCTCCGCCACTCCTCCACCAATTTAACACCTTTCCAGTGTGTTTTAGGTTATCAGCCGGTCCTGGCACCATGGCACGAGAGCCAGATCGAGGCCCCTGCGGTGGACGAGTGGATTCGGCGCTCGGAGGAGACGTGGGGACGCTGCCCATGTCCATCTGCAGCGTGCCATCCGTCAACAAAAGGCGAGCGCCGATCGCCACCGCAGTGAGGGACCGGTGTACGCACCGGGAGATCGAGTCTGGCTCTCGACTCGAAACCTGCCCCTCCACCTGCCCTGCTGGAAGCTGGGTCGGCGGTTTGTGGGGCCCTTCAAAGTCCTGAGAAGATTGAACGAGGTGTGTTACAGGTTACAACTGCCTATAGAGTACAAAAATATTAACCCCTCGTTCCATGTGTCTCTTCTCAGGCCGGTGGTAGCTGGCCCACTCCAAGAAGATGAGATAGGAGAGACCCCTCCGCCCCCTTTGGACATCGAGGGGCCCCGAGGCGTACAGGGTCCGAGACCATCTTGGACTCGAGGCGCCGGATGAGTGGTCTCCAGTATCTCGTGGAGTGGGAGGGGTACGGTCCGGAGGAACGGTGCTGGGTGCCCAGGAGGGACATCCTCGATCCATCCCTCCTGACTGAGTTCCACCGTGGGCATCCCACGCGCCCGGATCCGCGTCCTCCTGGCCGTCCCCGAGGCCGGGGTCGGCACACGGCTGGAGCCGCGCGTCAAGGGGGGGGTACTGTCACGGATTCTGCCGAGACTGCTCCTCCTCCTGGTTCGGGCATGCTTCGGCGTTCGCCGTCCCTGGAGTACTAGCTGCCACCGCTCTATGTTTCGTAGTGTGATTGTTTTTGTCTGTCTTTTACACCTGTGTCCATTTGTGTGTTGATTACTTGTCTTATAAGTTCCTTGTTTTGCATTAGTCTGATTGTGTGTTGTTATTTTCTGCCTGTCGTGCAGAGCTGCGTGTCTGCACTCTGTCTATGTTTGGGATTATTGTTTACGCGTGTTTGCGTAATTGCCTCGCCTCCGTCTGTTTTCGAGGTTGTGTTTTGTTTGTTGCTCTTTGGACTATTAAAGTATTTTGGACGTATCCTCTGTGTCCTGCGCCTGACTCCTCCACCACATCCACATCTGAACTACTGACAGTAACTGAAGAGCATGCCAATTAACACATTCATTTGTTGTCAGATTACAGATCCAGTAGTTGATCTCAGGGGCGTCAATACCCTAGCTCAAGACCAACATTTTTACAGTAAGTAGGCAACAAAAAAAAGTTGACTTAATTCATTCCAATCCCGATTTAAAATGCAACGGCTGTTTAGCATATTGGCAGCTTTAGAACCATTCAGAGCATGGCTTGGAGAGCAGCTGCCAGCCTGCACTCTTTTACTTTTAGAGAGCAGAGACAGTGCTAGTTTGCTTTGCCGGTCAGCTGTTTAGGCAGTGCACCGATTTCAATTTGATGTCGGCATTTGAACTCGGCCTTGTAAGGCTTGTTCTAATCTTATAGCCAGGTGTTAATTGAATTGGGAAGTGGGGGATCCCTTCTTTTTTGTGACTATTTGAAACCAAAAGCTATTTTACTGTTATTAAAATATAGATTGTGATAGTTGTAGCCTAATTTATATTTTCATTAAGTCGCCCAGTAGGCTAGTACAATTTTGGGTTCATGTATTGGTATGAAAATAAATACAACTGAACAACTTGCAATTTAGAGCATTTCCCCAAAATACATGTCCTGTTAAAAAATAAATAAAGGCTAGTTACAGTTTTCAGTACGCTGCAGTTGTGTGCTCTCCTCCTGTGTCATTGAAGACACTGCCTGTCCTCTTCTCACCAACAGTCTTTATAGAAAGCGAGAAGCGCAAGAGACAATGTTGGTGGGATACACTATTACATTAGGGTGGCTTCATGTAGCCTAAAGCAGGGCGTCAGCAACCTTTTTCATTGGAGTGCCAATTTACAATTGATCCTACCATTTCTAAAGTTCTGCATTCCAGTTATGATTTTCATATATGCATTATAGGCTACTGAATAGTGCCCAAAAAATGTCTAACTGCCCACAAACGAAATAACTAGACAAAGGCGCTGTCCATTCAGCACCATGCTACGGAGCTCAACTATGCCTACCTGTCCATTCAGCGGTGCTGAATCACAGACGTGGCCTTCGCTCCCTTAAAAAATGCATGTGTAAATTGTCCTTTTGTATTTCGTGATTTTCGTCATTCTTTGGTTGAGTTTGTCTTCATGCTTACTTGTCGATTGTAGGCCTAAGTAAGTTCTTTGATGTATGCATTTTATTTCAATGCATGTTTATGATTTATCTGGCATAGTTTGCATTCGCGGTCAGCTGTTTTATGCACCAGTTACTTTCACATTGATGTCGGCATTTGAAGTATGCCTTGTTGTGACTTGATAACGTGTATTATGCATCTATTTCATGTTGCACTATATGCGCCGTTCCACAAGTAATTGAGTCACTTTATGATGAGGTGGAGTAGTGGTTGACATTGTACACATCGTTCCACAGACCTTTAAACCTAATATTGCAATGATAATTAATGGCTGGGGTCATTTTTGTTTGTTTTTGCTCTTCTCCAAATAGCATTTTAGAGTTTTTAAAGTGTTTAGAAATGCAGCAAATGAGCTTCAATTTCCCCAAAATTCCTTGGAATTTGCCATACCCTAGGTTTAGCTGAACTGACACCACAGGTTGATCTGGGTCAGGCACAGCAGGCTCTATTGCCCTGAGGAGTTTGCATTGTATCGACCCCTTGTCTTGTTAAACCATTATGTTTTTTCCAGGCCCTTTCTTGCTGTGACCCATCATGTCTTATCTGAACCCCTGAGGGATTGGTTGTTGCCTGTCCACCAACTTCCGTATGCGGCCTCTCTCATAGACGGCCTGCACAGATGGGCCACACTCTTTTATTAATCTTGGTGACCAGGAGAGTCCAGAGTCAAGGGCTGTGGATGTGGATACAGCCTAACAATCAATCAATCAATCAATCAAATTTTATTTATAAAGCCCCTTTTTACATCAGCAGATGTCACAAAGTGCTATACAGAAACCCAGCCTAAAACCCCAAAAAGCAAGCAATGCAGAAGTACAGTAGCTAGGAAACCTAGGAAAAAACCTAAAGAGGAACCAGGCTTTGAGGGGTGGCCAGTCCCCTTCTGGCTGTGCCGGGTGGAGATTATGACAGTACATGGCCATTAAGGCCAGATCTTTCTCCAATCAGAGCCTCTAGGGAATTCCCTTAAAGCCTTACACAGCAAATCGGCCAGTGTTAACTAGTGTTTTTTTTTTTCCCAGTGTAACATTTCTAGTGTTGATTCATGAGTTAAATTAACTCTGTGGTGTAAAATAACCCCAGTCAGTGTTGGTGTCAATAAGCAGAGATTAACCAAAACCACACCCATCATTATCATATTTCCCAGTATGCTCTATTGCAGGTAGATTTTTAGAATTGTTTGTTTTAATATAATAAGCCATTTAGCAGACACTTTTATCCAAAGCGACATACAGTCATGCGTGCATAATTTTTTTTATTTGTGTATGGGTGGTCCCGGCGATCGAACCCACTACCTTGGCGTTACAAGCACCGTGATCTACCAGCTGAGCTACAGAGGACCATATGATTTTCCATACATTATGTGTACATTGATTGATTAATTAATGTTATGCTACTCAAATATAAATAACATACATTTTCTATACTAATCCAATCTGTTACTTGGACTTGCACCCGTTACTGAGATGGTTGTTCCAGTTTAGTCATTCTAAATGCAGGTTGTGGGTAAGTAAAAATATTGGAAACCCCCCACTCTGACTGGATCACTTTGCAAGCCAGCATAATGTTACTTGCAGGCCTGATGTCCCACTTTCAGGCCACTGTGTTAGAGAAAAACTAGGCCCTGAAAATAAGGCCTTATGAAATATGTATTACATTGTCGTAAATAATTTAATTGGAATGATAATATATTAGGATCTCACTTGGTGAAGGCCACAGGACTGAACATGAATGAATGCAACAACCATGTCTTTGTCACTAACGATACAGTCCTGGGTGGTAACTCTATAATTCACTCGAAAGGCAAGGCACACTGGGAAAAATGCAAATTAGGCTTTACACTAAGCAAAGTGTTAATTTAACACTGAAAAGTGTGGACCTGTGCAGACACTGGAACAGTTTTAAATGTAACACTCTGTGTTGATTCAAGGCTATGTTCTTATAGTCTTAAATGGTCTCCTCCTCCCGAGTGGCGCAGTGGTCTAAGGCACTGCATCGCAGTGCTAGCTGTGCCACTAGAGATCCTGGTTCAAATCCAGGCTCTGTCGAAGCCGGCCGCGACCGGGAGACCCATGGGGCGGCGCACAATTGGCCCAGCGTCGTCCAGGGTAGGGGAGGGAATGGCCGGCAGGGATGTTGCTCAGTTGGTAGAGCATGGCATTTGCAACGCCAGGGTTGTGGGTTCGATTCCCACGGGGGGCCAGTATGAAAAAAAAAAAAAAATATATATATATATATATATATATATACAGTGGGGAAAAAAAGTATTTAGTCAGCCACCAATTGTGCAAGTTCTCCCACTTAAAAAGATGAGAGAGGCCTGTAATTTTCCTCATAGGTACACGTCAACTATGACAGACAAAATGAGAAAAAAAAATCCAGAAAATCACATTGTAGGATTTCTTATGAATTTATTTGCAAATTATGGTGGAAAATAAGTATTTGGTCAATAACAAAAGTTTCTCAATACTTTGTTATATACCCTTTGTTGGCAATGACACAGGTCAAACGTTTTCTGTAAGTCTTCACAAGGTTTTCACACACTGTTGCTGGTATTTTGGCCCATTCCTCCATGCAGATCACCTCTAGAGCAGTGATGTTTTGGGGCTGTCGCTGGGCAACACAGACTTTCAACTCCCTCCAAAGATTTTCTATGGGGTTGAGATCTGGAGACTGGCTAGGCCACCCAGGACCTTGAAATGCTTCTTACGAAGCCACTCATTCGTTGCCCGGGCGGTGTGTTTGGGATCATTGTCATGCTGAAAGACCCAGCCACGTTTCATCTTCAATGCCCTTGCTGATGGAAGGAGGTTTTCACTCAAAATCTCACGATACCTGGCCCCATTCATTCTTTCATTTACACGGATCAGTCGTCCTGGTCCCTTTGCAGAAAAACAGCCCCAAAGCATGATGTTTCCACCCCCATGCATCACAGTAGGTATGGATGCAACTCAGCATTCTTTATCCTCCAAACACGACAAGTTGAGTTTTTACCAAAAAGTTATATTTTGGTTTCATCTGACCATATGACATTCTCCCAATCCTCTTCTGGATCATCCAAATGCACTCTAGCAAACTTCAGATGGGCCTGGACATGTACTGGCTTAAGCAGGGGGACACGTCTGCACTGCAGGATTTGAGTCCCTGGCGGCGTAGTGTGTTACTGATGGTAGGCTTTGTTACTTTGGTCCCAGCTCTCTGCAAGTCATTCACTAGGTCCCCCGTGTGGTTCTGGGATTTTTGCTCACCGTTCTTGTGATCATTTTGACCCCACGGGGTGAGATCTTGCGTGGCGCCCCAGATCGAGGGAGATTATCAGTGGTCTTGTATGTCTTCCATTTCCTAATAATTGCTCCCACAGTTGATTTATTCAAACCAAGCTGCTTACCTATAGCAGATTCAGTCTTCCCAGCCTGGTGCAGGTCTACAATTTTGTTTCTGGTGTCCTTTGACAGCTCTTTGGTCTTGGCCATAGTGGAGTTTGTAGTGTGACTGTTTGAGGTTGTGGACAGGTGTCTTTTATACTGATAACAAGTTCAAACAGGTGCCATTAATACAGGTAACGAGTGGAGGACAGAGGAGCCTCTTAAAGAAGAAGTTACAGGTCTGTGAGAGCCAGAAATCTTGCTTGTTTGTAGGTGACCAAATACTTATTTTCCACCATCATTTGCAATTAAATTCATTAAAAATCCTACAATGTGATTTTCTGGATTTTTTTTCCTCAATTTGTCTGTCATAGTTGACGTGTACCTATGATGAAAATTACAGGCCTCTCTCATCTTTTTAAGTGGGAGAACTTGCACAATTGGTGGCTGACTAAATACTTTTTTTCCCCACTGTATATAATGTATGCACTCACTAACTGTAAGTCGCTCTGGATAAGAGCGTCTGCTAAATGACGTAAATGTAAATGTAATATCCTTTCCTTCCTGACCCCCAAAGTTGAGGACTTGGTTAAATTATTACAGTGGACACCTATCCAGACTCACATTTGCATTTCCATTAAACTTGATGTGCGCAGACCCCTGCAACAGGTTCCATTCCATTTCCAGTCACTCAACAATAACTTCTGTAACCTTCCCTTCACACTGAAGAAACTAATATCCACAGTTTCCAATGCCTGTTATTACACTTGTCTGCAACAAGGACCAAGGTCGAGCAACCTTCATGGTCTTTCCCTGACCATTTTCTCTGTTGTATTTATTAGTTGTTTTCTGGTTGCCGTCCAACTGTATCTCCACTTCCTGGTGCGACTCAGGCTCAGGTGTCCTCGGAATCTTGACGGACAGGTTCCATTATTTTTTCTGTGAGGGAATTCAGCCGGTGAGGAGCATGGAGGAGTAGGTGTTGTTGAGGGAATCATCAATCTCACTTTGGTTGTTAATGGTAACGTGTGACAGAGACAGCTGGCATTTCCCTGACACGTTGCACTCGCTTATGATAATCCCTCATCTTCGCTGAGCTGACAGAGAGAAAATGAACCATTTCCACAGAGACAACATTGATAAGGCTCTTTCTCCGCTACACTCCGTGCCGGTTGTTCTTACTACCATACCATAATTAAAGATGGAGTGTTGATCTGCCATGTATGTGCCCTAATATATAAAACAATTATACAGTCAGCCATTTACAGAGGGCCAGAAATTGCAGTTCTTATAATAGGTCAATTTTCTTGGTTTAGTTGGAAAAAGGAAAGGTTGGTGTCTAAAACAGTGACGATGCCATCTGGTTTTATTACGAAATGCATATCATAATGTCACAATATCCAAAGGAAAATAATAATATAATGCTTCAGTGTAGATGAAAATTTATGGAGCATGATATTGCCCTAGAAGTTTTTGCTTTGCTTGAAGGAAAATGTCAAACATGCTATTGGAATTCGACAGATAGTAAACTCCAAGGGGGGCAACGATGTGATGTGAGATGACTATGACAAAGAACTGGTTCCAGTTGTTGTCATTCTGTTCCTTGCAAAACCATGTTTCTTTTGACAACTTAATCAACATGTTGTTGATTAGTGGTCAAAATCAAGCGGTTGACATTAGCATAGTTATTCAAATTCTTCAATGCCTCATCAGTATTTTTGGTGATAAATGATAGTGATCCCTGTCACTCTTTGTTTTGGTGAATAAGAAGGTGACAGTATGAGCAAAGGTCAAGAAACTGAGAACTGGCATAGATGGACTGAACAGAAGGGAATAAGAAATAGGGGAGGAGTAGGCAGAGCAAATATGATACATTTACTCTCTATAACCTCTCTGCCAGGGTCATGTATTGGGCAGCACCTTTGACCTTGTGTATTTTCTACTACTAATGCTTCACACCTGTAAAACATGCTGCTGCTTGTCCTCGCTGCATGAGCACCCCTGGTCCAACTTTTCAATATGGACACTTTTTGTAAGAGTAGTTGTCAATACATTTATTAAAGCCAGATTACCTCTGTAAACCAAACTACTTCTTGTAAATACTTGCCATAAAAGTAGTAGAACTACAATTTCCTTGCCATCAGAAATCTATTTTCTGTTTTAGTAAAAATGTAATTTGGCTTAAATCTTTACTGAGCAGCAGAATCAATACCTAGATTCAATTAGATCAAGCATTAACTAGTGTTAGCCGACACACGCATAGCTGGTGTTTTGGCGGTGTTGGAGGTATTACTGCGTTAGATCAAATAAAATACAATTGTATTTGTCACATGAGCCGAATACAACATGTGTAGACTTTACCGTGAAATGCTTACTTACGAGCCCTTTCCCAACAATGTAGAGTTTAAAAAGTAAATAAAATGAGCAAATACAAAAAAATATTAACACAATAAAATAACGAGGCTATATACAAGGAGTACCGGTACTGAGTCAGTGTGCAGGGGTACGAGGTAGTGGAGGTAATTGAGGTAATATGTACATGTAAGTAGGGGTTAAAGTGACTTGTCAATCAGGATAGATAATAAACAGTAGCAGCAGCTTATGTGAAGAGTGTGAAACAGGCCTGGCGCCCCCTCAGTTCAAGCCCTATCAGTTTGAGTTTTATGTCCCTATATGAAAATAGCAAAACAGCAGGGGGGCTATGGAAAGCCACTGGAGGGTTAGGTATGACTCTTTTGGGTTTCTGTAAAAAGCAGGAAAAACACTTCTCATCTCTGTGGTAGGCTAAGTGAATAATGTGACACGTCTCCGCCTGTAACATTTGATTTTGATTTAAAAGGGCAGGGTCAAGTTTACAGTTGAAGCTGCTTCATTCTTAGCTATAGCTATTCCATTAGGAAGGTACTATGGTCCCCCCACAGCAGGCACGCTCTGAAGCCTCCAATTCTGTGCTTGCAGAGTCTCTCCCGAGTCCTGGGTTGTGTTGCACTGAGTTAAAGACTTAGATTCTGTCAGCAGATGGCAATGTTGCGCTGAGGCACTGTAGGCCTAATAAAATACCTCCAAAATACTGCTCCAAAAATGATTAAACAAAATCACAATAAACCACAATTGTAAAGGAATACAATATTATCCAAGCAAAAACAAACGATAAGGGAAAAAAGTAAATAAATTCACACAACTCAATGGGGAATTCAACAATGCTTGGTAAGGTATCAAAAGTAAATGGAGAGGCAAGGATATCTGGCTCTGGTAACGTTATCAGGTATCATGTAAAGGCCAATGTCTATTCCCAATAAATAATGTATTCAATTGTCTTTAGCCCTATCCAGATGGAACTAGTATTACTAGAGACGTTGTTTTATTTAATTATTACCCCAGCATGTACGTTATTCCAGAGGATGATTTGCATGGGATTCCTTTTTCCAAACTCCCCCATGACGGAAGCCTGGAGGTTTTATATCTAGGCGTGAATATATTCGACATAATTTCTAGATGATAATAAGCTACACTGATAACTGATGTTAACTTGCACTTGAGATGCATTTATGGATGAGAAAGTGAACTTGCCATTTCCAAAAGGTTTATCTAAGTGGGGAATCTGGAATGCCCTGCTTTGCGATCTATTGTCTACATTTACAGCCAGGGCTTCATTAAATAGGACCAGGCACGTTGTATTGCATAAGAATACGATTCCATCAATGAATCTATCTATCGATCGATCCATCTTCTGTATCTATCTACAGTAGGGCCACGTTTGGTAGCCAAACATTGTTGAGCATTGCAGCTAGATCACACGAATACAGCCACCGTATTCCATATTCTACATGTCAGAGAGGGGTGTTTGTTGTACATGTCGCTCTTACTGCTGGTGACTCTCAGATCCACCTCTACGCAGACGACACCATTTTGTATACATCTGGCCCTTCATTGGACACTGTGTTAACAAACCTCCAAACGAGCTTCAATGCCATACAACACTCATTCTGTGGCCTCCAACTGCTCTTAAACGCTAGTAAAACTAAATGCATGTTCTTCAGTCGAATGCTGCTTGCACACGCCCGCCCGACTAGAATCACTACTCTCGGCGGGTCTGACTTAGAATATGTGGACAACTACAAATACCTAGGTGTCTAGTTAGACCGTAAACTCTCCTTCCAGACTCACATTAAGCATCTCCAATCCAAAGTTAATCTAGAATCGGCTTCCTGTTTCGCAACAAAGCCTCCTTCACTCATGCTGCTAAACATGCCCTCGTAAAACTGACTATCCTACCGATCCTTGACTTCGGCGATGTCATTTACAGAATAGCTTCCAACACTCAACTCAGCAAATTGGATGTAGTCTATCACAGTGCCATCCGTTTTGTCACCAAAGCCCCATATACTACCCACCATTGTGACCTGTACGCTCTCGTTGGCTGGCCCTCACTACATATTCGTCGCCAAACCCACTGGCTCCAGGTCATCTATAAATCACTTCTAGGCAAATCCCTGCCTTATCTTAGCTCATTGGTCACCATAGCAACACCCACCCGTAGTATGCGCTCCAGCAGGTATATCTCACTGGTCATCCCCAAAGCCAACACCTCTTTTGGCCGCCATTCCTTCCAGTTCTCTGCTGCAAATGACTGGAACGAACTACAAAAATATCTGAAGCTGGAGACACTTATCTCCCTCATTAACTTTAAGCATCAGTTGTCAGAGCAGCTTACCGATCACTGTACCTGTACACATCCCATCTGTAATTAGCCCACCCAACTACCTCATCCCCATATTGTTATTTACATTGTTATTTATTTTGCTCATTTGCACCCCAGTATCTCTTCTGCACATCTATCACTCCAGTGTTAATACTAAATTGTAATTATTTTGCACTATGGCCTATTTATTGCCTTACCTCCATAACTTACTACATTTGCACACACTGTATATAGATTTTCTATTTTCTATTGTGTTATTGACTATACGTTTTTATCGCACTGCTTCGCTTTATCTTGGCCAGGTCGCAGCTGTAAATGAGAACTTGTTCTCAACTGGCTTACCTGGTTAAACAAAGGTGAAAAAAAAAGAAAGTTGTTAAAACATTTGGTTAATCACTCAGAATTAAGTAGCAGAGAAAGTCTGAGGACATTTCTGTGACCAATAACTGCCAGACAGTTTAATGTTGCACGGGCACACTAACTAAACTGAAACAGGATTCTATTTGAAATTGTTTTAGGGTTGGTATTAGTGAGAGTAATTCAACAAAGTTAGATGTATTATTGGGAACTACACAGGTATAAAGGTATTCAAGGGTGAAGGGTGGTTAAAAAAAAAGGTGTCATATTGTATATGACTTGACATACCTGATAATGGGTAGAATTATTTCATCAAAAGTGTGGATCATTATTTATTTATATTTTTTTCATGCAGAGATTAATGTTTGACAGGTCGGTAAAGGAGATAATAAAATGAGAGGGAGGAAAGGGGTGGAAAGAAATGGAAAGAGGGAGTGAGAGAAAAAGAGTTGCGCAAATAATCAGCAAAGGTCAGATTGATGCTGGCAGAGTGCTTCTCTCTGATGGGGCCTTTTAAATTAGATAAATAAAAAATTGAAAATGAGCTATTTCATTATCCTCTCGTCAGGGGCTTCGGTGATGCATGGAGAACACTGGGCTTTTTGTGTTGCACACCACTTTATTCCGTTACAGAGGAGTAGATGGGATGCTGCCAGGCAAACAGAGCAGGTCACTGCTGGAATATCCAAATATGACAGGGAGAGCTGCAAGGTGGACAATGTCTTTTAAAAGACTACAGGTTGACTTCCAGTACGTTCGAGGTTTCTGTAATCGTTATCACCTCTGGGTGTGTAATCTCAACGAAAGGGAGCTTTTAGAGTGTATCTACATGGCTCTTTTTGAGAAGCAGGGTATATCAATGGAAATGGTGTGTTCCAGAGGAGTGCAGGGCTTATGGGATGAAACTGATTACATGTATTTACCACAGAGAAGGCATCTTGGAAGCAGGCAACGGTTTGTTGGCAGCAAAATGGAGATCTAAAACCGCCAAACAACCTGGGAGCCGTCGCCATGACAATGACAAACAAGCTGATTTAAATAAAAGCTTGCTAACTGTCCAATGTGCTGAAGGCTACTCAAGATCCATTCCTTGAAATCCTTCAATCTGACAAGCCTGAGAGGGTACTCAGAACAAATGACCGCTTCATCAAGGCTTGTCCTTTTGCAGTAATCCAACTACATGACTCACTGTTAAATAATCCACTGTTTAAATACATGTATAATGGTGCCATGTTGAAATATATAAAGCAAGCACAATTATTATTTTCAAAATCCACCTGTTAATAATTGGTAGTGATCATTAGCCAGTGAGACATTGAGTGATATTTAAAGCATTCCCCGTACTCAGACAGAGATAAGTCAAATATCCCGAGGCGTTGTCGAAGATTACAAATTATTTAGCAATCTTTTTATAAAACATCCCCCCTCACACAAAAAGTCCCAGTCGTTTATCTGAGCACAAATTTAATTTAAATCGGATAAATCGTAGATGTGATAAGGAGATTATTCACTGAGATGAGAGTGTACGATTGAAATGGAAATGAGAGAGGGAGATTAACGCTTGGCGCTCTGTCAATCCAAATGGCGAGTTACGGTGGTAATTAATAATTGGCAACCTGAGAGATGAAGGCTTCTCATTAGAGACCTTCTCCTGTGTCACTGAGGTGTTTCCTAATTGGGGTTTTAACGGCATAGTCACTCATCACTCTATAAGGGATATAGGATGCCTGTTGTGAGACTGAAAGTGATTTTCAGTCTGACAGGTAGTTGAAGATAGTAAGTAACTTTCTATGTGTGGAGGTATTTCAGTGAGGGACGAGATTCTGCAATGGATTTGACAGTTAAGAATGTGCAGGTGTGAAGCACTCCATGGTAGTTACAATAAAATTCCTGTGCAAATCAAAGTCATGCAACTCTGCAACTTCAAATCTCATTGATATCGCCATAGACAAGAGGATCTACTGACATCTCTACAGCATATCATGGTGCCCTGATCAATAGGGTTATGCTCCCTGGCACATACAGTGCCTTCAGAAAGTATTCATACCCCTTGACTTACTCCAAATTTTGTTGTGTTACAGCCTGAAATCAAAATGGATGAAATATATTGTTTTTCTCACCCATCTACACACAAAACTAAAGCAGGAAACACCAGTGACTCGGTTAATAAGGACAGATGACGCAGATGCTAAGCTACAGGACTGTTTTGCTTGCAAAGACTGGAATATGTTCTGGAATTCTTCCGATGGCATTGAGGAGTACATCATATCAGTCACTGGCTTCATCAATAAGTGCATCGATGACGTCGTCCCCACAGTGACCGTACGTACATACCCCAACCAGAAGCCATGGATTACAGGCAACATCCGCACTGAGCTAAAGTGTAGAGCTGCCACTTTCAAGGAACGGGACTCCAACCCGGACTCTAATAAGAAATCCCGCTATGCCCGCTATGCCCGCCGAAGAACCATCAAACAGGCAAAGAGTCAATAGAGGACTAAGATTGAATAGTACTACACCGGCTCCGATGCTCGTCGAATGTGGCAGGGCTTGCAAGCTATTAAAGACTACAAAGGGAAGCGCAGCCGCAAGCTGCCCAGTGACGCAAGCCTACCAGACGAGCTAAATCAATTCTATGCTCGCTTCGAGGCAAGCAACACTGAAGCATGCATGAGAACATCAGCTGTTCCGGATTACTATGGGATCACGCTCTCCGTAGCTGATGTGAGTAAGACTTTTAATCAGGTCAACATTCACAAGGCCGCAGTGCCAGACGGATTACTAGGACGTGTACTCCGAGCATGCGCTGACCAACTGGCAAGTGTCTTCACTGACATTTTCAACATGTCCTTGACTGAGTCTGTAATACCAACATGTTTCAAGCAGCCCACCATAGTCCCTGTGACCAAGAACATTAAGATAACCTGCCTAAATGACTACCGACCCGTAGCACTCACATTTGTAGCCATGAAGTGCTTTGAAAGGCTGGTCATGGCTCACATCAACACCATTATCCCAGAAACCCTAGACCCACTCCAATTTCCATACCACCCCAACAGATCCACAGATGATGCAATCTCTATTGCACTCCACACTGCCCTTTCCCATCTGGACAAGAGGAACACCTACGTGAGAATGCTATTCATACACTACAACTCAGCGTTCAACACGCCATTGTAGGATACCATTTGAAACAATAAATATGTTAAAATGATGATATCACTCGAGTCATTGCAAATCAATTTGTGCCACTTGTGTAGCCTACCTAGAGCTGGCAAACCAATTTAATAAATAGCCTATAACTTCAGATTATTGTTGTTGTAGCCTTGTGTTGTTATGCAATTATTAATATACATGTTTAGTTAATTAAATTGGAAATTGTTAGAATGCATTAGATTGACGGTAACAGTAGTCAGATTGGGCTACAGGTAAAACAAATTTAAAAAATAAACACTGGATGTTGTTGATAAACATATTCAGTTCATATACATATTTTTTATATTTATTTCAGTGATTGAAATTATGACCCCATCCTCAGTAGCCTATTCCAGCAGGCTATTGGGAAACACAAACACTTCTTACCTCTTAATCACCTCGCTATTCATGTTGAATAAATTAGTCTGTCAATTTGAACTAAGCAAGCTGCTAAATCGTTCAGCTTACATCTTGCCTACATCTTGTCTAGGCTACTGTAGACTATCTGAAATTAGGTGTAGGCCTATCAGGGGCTATAGGCTACCTGCCTTTATATAAGCAAACCATGGCTAAATGTAACTACAATCATAAACCCAGATTTTAATCTGTAGCCTATGCCTATTGAAATGGTCAATCTCGCAAATGGGCCATCATAATAACAGCACAATTGCCAGAAAATATCTTAACAATAGTTTTTTTTAATGTACATCCAAGTGTTTCTTGTAGTCTTAACATTTGGCACATAACAGCTCAATTGCCAGAAAATATCTTAACAATATTTTTTTTTTATGTTCATCCAAGTTTTTCTTGCTCAGAAATTTCGAGATCCTCTGTCCAACTTTCATCACTCAAACTCTCCTGTCAGATTTATCTATAGTTATGCACATGCGCAAAGGGGATTTATTTACAATTATAAACCTGGTTCGAGCCCTGAATGCTGATTGGCTGAAAGCCGTGGTATATCAGACCATATACTATGGGTATGAAAAAACATTACTTTTTACCGTTGTAATTACAGTGCCTTGCAAAAGTATTCATCCCCCTTGGCGTTTGTCCTATTTTGTTGCATTACAACCTGTAATTTAAATGGATTTTATTTGGATTTCATGTAATGGACATACACAAAATAGTTCAAATTGGTGAAGTGAAAAAAAAAATGTATTCACCCCCTTTGCTAAATAAGATCTGGTGCAACCAATTACCTTCAGAAGTCACATAATTAGTTAATTTAAAGTCCACTTGTGTGCAATCTAAGTGTCACATGATCTGTCACATGATCTCAGTATATATACACCTGTTCTGAAAGGCCCCAGAGTCTGCAACACCACTAAGCAAGGGGCACCACCAAGAAAGCGGCACCATGAAGACCAAGGAGCTCTCCAAACAGGTCAGGGACAAAGTTGTGGAGAAGTACAGATCAGGGTTGGGTTATGAAAAAATATTAGAAACTTTGAACATCCCACGGAGCACCATTAAATCCATTATTAAAAAAGGGAAAGAATATGGCACCAAAACAAACCTGCCAAGAGAGGGCCACCCACCAACACTCACGGACCAGGCAAGGAGGGCATTAATCAGAGAGGCAACAAAGATACCAAAGATAACACTGAAGGAGCTGCAAAGCTCCACAGCGGAGATTGGGGTATCTGTCCATAGGACCACTTTAAGCCGTACACTCCACAGAGCTGGGCTTTACGGAAGAGTGGCCAGAAAAAAGCCATTGCTTGAAGAAAAAATAAGCAAACACGTTTGGTGTTCGCCAAAAGGCATGTGGGAGACTCCCCAAACATATGGAAGAAGGTACTCCGGTCAGATGAGACTAAAATTGAGCTTTTTGGCCATCAAGGAAAACGCTATGTCTGCCGCAAACCCAACACTTCTCATCACCCCGAGAACACAATCCCCACAGTGAAGCATGGTGGTGGCAGCATCATGATGTGGGGATGTTTTTCATCGGCAGGGACTGGGAAACTGGTCAGAATTAACTTGACCTGGCAACCCTGCCCGTGAAGAACCTACTAAACCCCCCCCCAAAAAATAAATGTGCGTGTATGCTAGTGTTTGTGGTAAAACGTACGGGCAAAAACGAACAAATGGCCAGGCCATACTTAATCGGGAGCTCCCTTAACAGCCATTTCCGAGTACCTTTATACTTACTTTCCATTTTAACGTTATATTTAACTTTCCATTTCCTTTCTTTCTCACTTTCACTAGTCTACATATCTGTTTACTTCAACTCTGACTATTCCATCCCTTTCCAACAAGAAAGCCCTTAATCACCATCACCTACATCTCTCGTCCACTCTAACACTTCTTTCCCTCTACAATCTCTACTATACTCTAGCTGTCTCTCGGTGTGAGTCGCCTCTCGCCCTCCGAGATGTGGTGTCCTAGGTATAAGACGGTTTTCTGGCACAGCTGTAACTTATTTTTGGAGGCCTTGAAACCATTATTCGCTAGTTTAGTTACGACGGTGATAACGTCTCTCTCGTGAGTATCTTTATCTGGGGAGGCGATTAGGATATCATCCATATAAATGACAATGTTGGTGTTTTCATCTAATTTTAGGTCTCTAAGATCTTCCTTTAGTGCTGCCGAAAAGAGGCACAGACTTTCGGTAAACCTCTGGGGAAGAATGCACCACATCATCCGTTCATTTTCAAAAGTCAAAGCAAAAAGGAATCTGCTTTCTGGGGCAACAGCTACAGAGAAAAACGCTACATAAATCAACCACGGTAAACCATTTTGATTCTGGGCGGATTGAGGATAGGATCGTGACAGGGCTCGGAACAACCGGGAAAGTGGGTATGACTATTTTATTTACAGCACGCATATCCTGGACCAATCTCCACTTCTTTGTCTTTGGTTCCCCGACTGGAAAAATAGGCGTTGCAGGGGCTCTTAGTCTTTAATAAAGACTGTATGATTGGCCTAACCCCCTCGACACCTTCTTCACTTATGGGGTATTGGCGTATGTTGGGTAAGGGTTTTGTTTCATCTGTATAACAACTGGAGTAGCATTTTTAATTAGCCCACTATCATTATCGTGTATCGTCCATAAGTTTGGAGGGACCTGTGAGAGGGTTCTATCTTTAGCTGAAATATCGGAACCAGGAGCTTTTTCATCTAACATGAGACTGGTGTACTGGTTATAGGTTTGCACATCCGGGATGTCGACAAACATTCCTTCAGGGGTGCAGTAGATGGTTGCACACAGTTTAAACAATACATCTCTGCCTAGTAGATTAAATGATTGCTGGGGAAAAAATAGTAACTGGTGATCTACCTCTACACCTCCCAGAGAGCATGCGGCCGGTTTAGTTTTGAGATGCAATACCATAGGCTTTTATTGTTTCTTTACTGAGTTTTAGATCTAAATCGGGGTGTTGATTAGCTATTGAGGAGCAGGTTTCTCCGCAGTCTACTAGCATTGGGATGGTTTTTCCATTAATTAGAATGTTGACGTTTGGGCTTGATTTGTCCACGGGGATTAGAGCTAGCTGTGTTGTTGTTTCATCTGATGGGCAACCCTATTCGTCTTTGTCCTGCCAGTCGCACATTCCACTAGGGTCAGGAGTAGGGCGATATCTAAGTTCTGGGCCGTCGCCTCTTCCGTGGCCTCTACCTCTGTCTCGACCTGCCTGTTGTCTTTTTTTCAATTCAGGGCAGTTTGCTTTCCAGTGGGAAAAGTCATGGCAGTAGAAACATCCTCTGTTACTCTGTCCTTTATCCTGTCCTCTACCCTTTCCTCTGCTGTTAATATTGCTTCCCCCTCTAGTTCCTCCCAGGTTTTTGCCATAAAAACTAAATTGTGCTGCCTGTAGAGCTTAGGTAGTTTTTTTTGGTATCGAGGATGTGTTGCACAATTATTACGACCTCATATGGTCTGAGTGTCTTTTTTGTGTTACCTATTTGTGTTTTAACTTCTTCCATCTGTTCTTTGAGTTGTTCATATGAGTTCTGAATGGTGTCATAGTTTGGCTGTGGATCTTTTAGTAGATCTAGGTTTGGGTAGACTGATGGGATTTCGTCTCCTCCTGCTGTCTCGTGGGACTGGAGCTGAGCTTGGTGTAGAAACTGATTCCTATTGGAACGAGATCTCTGGCTTGCCATAAGATCCTCTGTTGCTGGGGGAGAATAGTCAGGGGGTGCTGTGGGGGGAGAGCTTACAGCCTGACACATTTTTGGCACAGCGTTTTTCTTTTTCTGTAGAATTAGTTCCTGTCTCAGTTTATCTTCCCTACGCTGACGTTTATTTTGATCTATGTTGGTGTTTCCTAATGCAGCCTGTATTTTTCCCGCTGGGGTGTCGGGTGGTATCCGGGAGGAACTATTTTTGTTTCCCATTATTCCTAACTATCAAGTCTAGGCATGGATTATTAGTCCTTATGGGAATATTTCTATTAAATACAGTTATCTTTCTTTCAAAACATATACAGTGCACGTGGTCCTCTGTAGCGTGGTCCTCTGTAGCTCAGCTGGTAGAGCACGGCGCTTGTAATGCCAAGGTAGTGGGTTCGATCCCCGGGACCACCCATACACAAAAAATGTATGCACGCATGACTGTAAGTCGCTTTGGATAAAAGCGTCTGCTAAATGGCATATTATTATTATTATTATTATTATTCGGAAAGTATTAAGACCTCATTACTTTTTCCACATTTTGTTACGTTACAGCCTTATTCAAAAAAAAAATCCCCTCATCAATCTACACACAATACCCGATAATGACTAAGCAAAAACAGGTTTTTAGACAATTTTGCAAATGTATAAAAAAACGAATAACAGAAATACCTTATTTACATAAGTATTCAGACACTTTGCTATGAGACTCGAAATTTAGCTCAGGTAAATCCTGTTTCCACTGATCATCCTTGAGATGTTTCTACAACTTGATTGGAGTCCAGCTGTGGTAAATTCAATTGTTTGGACATGATTTGGAAGGCACACACCTGTCTATATAAGGTCCCACAGTTGACAGTGCATGTCAGAGCAAAAACCAAGCCATGAGGTTGTAGGAATTGTCCGTAGAGCTCCGAGACCGGATTGTGTCATGGCACAGATATGGGGAAGGGTACCAAAACATTTCTGTACCATTGAAGGTCCCCACAAACACAGTGGCCTCCATCAATCTTAAATGGAACCACCAAGACTGTTTGGAACCACCAAGACTCTTCCTAGAGCTGGCCGCCCGGTCAAACTGAGCAATCGGGGGAGAAGGGCCTTGGTCAGGGAGGTGACCAAGAACCTGATGGTCACTCTAACAGAGCTCCAGAGTTCCACTGTGGAGATGGGAGAACCTTCCAGAAGGACAACCATCGCTGCAGCACTCCACCAAACAGGCCTTTATGGTAGAGTGGCCAGACGGAAGCCACTCCTCAGGAAAAGGCACATGACAGCACGTTTGGAGTTTGCCAAAAGGCACCTAAAGGACTCAGACCATCAGAAACAAGATTCTCTGGTCTGATGAAACCAAGATGGAACTCGTTGGCCTGAATGCCAAGCGTCACGTTTGGAGGAAACCTGGCACCATCCATACGGTGAAGCATGGTGGTGGCAGCATCATGCTGTGGGGATGTTTTTCAGTGGCAGGGACTGGGAGACAAGTCAGGATCGACGCAAAGATGAACGGAGCAAAGTACAGAGAGATCCTTGATGAAAACCTGTTTCAGAGCGCTCAGGACCTAAGACTGGGGCAAAGGTTCACCTTCCAACAGGACAACGACCCTAAGCACACAGCTAAGACTACGCAGGAGTGGCTTTGGGACAAGTTTCTGAATGTCCTTGAGTGGCCCTGCCAGAGCCCGGATTTGAACCCGATCTAACATCTCTGGAGAGACCTGAAAATAGCTGTGCAGCGACGCTCCCTATCCAACCTGACACAGCTTGAGAGGATCTGCAGAGACAAAAGGGAGAAACTCCCCAAAAGCAGGTGTGCCAAGCTTGTATCATCCTACCCAATAAGACTCGAGGCTGTAATCTCTGCCAAAGGTGCTTCAACAAAGTACTGAGTAAAGCGTCTGAATACTTATGTAGATGTGTTATTTCAGTGTTTTATTTTTAATCAATGTGCACAAATTTATAAAAACCTGTTTTTGCTTTGCCATAATGGGTATTGTGTGTAGATTGATGAGGGGAAAAAAACACTTAATCAATTTTAGAATAACGCTGTAACGTACTAAAATGTGGAAAAAGTAAAGGCGTCTGAATACTTCCCAATGCACTGTACATTCTTCCCTTTGTTTTACCCATTCTATGAACTCTCTGCTATCAGCCTACTTATTCTAACCTTCAATTGTCATATAATCTGGAATCAATTTCCTTAGATTCCAATTCAGATGCCAATTAACCTTAGGCTTCCTAACCCTGGAACAAATTTCCTTATGTTCCAATAATCCGGAATCAATTTCCTTAGATTCTAATTCAGGAGCCAATTAACCTTAGGCTTCATAACCCTGGAGCAAATGTCCTCATGTTCCAAAAGTCCGGAATCAATATCCTTAGATTCCAGTTCAGGAGCCTAATAACCTGAGGTTTCCTGCCTGAACAAGTTAATTTGTGTGTGTGTATATATATATATATATATATATATATATATATATATATATATATATATATATATACACACTACCAGTCAAAAGTTTGGACACACCTATTCATTCAAGGGTTTTTCTTTATTTTTACTATTTCTTACATGGTACAATAATAGTGAAGACATCAAAACTATGAAAAACCACATATGGAATCATGTAGTAACCAAAACGTGTTAAACAAATAGAAATATATGTTATATTTGATATTCTTCAAATAGCAACCCTTTGCCTTGATGACAGCTTTGCACACTATTGGCATTCTCTCAACCAGCTTCATGATGTAGTCACCTGGAATGCATTTCAATTAACAGGTGTGCCTTCTTAAAAGTTAATTTGTGGAATTTCTTTCCTTAATGCGTTTGAGCTAATCAGTTGTGTTGTGACAAGGTAGCGGGGGTATACAGAAGATAGCCCTATTTGGTAAAAGACCAAGTCCATATTATGGCAAGAACAGCTCAAAGGTCAGTCAATATGGAAAATGTCAAGAACTTTTTAAGTTCTTGCAGTCGCAAAAACCATCAAGCGCTATGATGATACGGGCTCTCATGAGGACCGCCACAGGTGCAGAGGATAAGTTCATTAGAGTTACCAGCCTCAAAAATTGCAGTCCAAATAAATGCTTCACAGAGTTCAAGTAACATCAATTGCTCAGAGGGGACTGTGTGAATCAGGCCTTCATGGTAGAATTGCTGCAAAAAAAACACTACTAAAGGACACCAATAATAAGAAGAGACCTGCTTGGGTCAAGAAACACGAGTAATGGACATTAGACCGGTGGAAATGATTTGATTTGATGTGTCCTTTGGTCTGGAGTCCAAATTGGAGATTTTTGGTTCAAACCGCCATGTCTTTGTGAGATGCGGTGTGGGTGAACAGATGATCTCCGCATGTGTAGTTCCCACTGTAAAGCATGGAGGAGGAGGTGTTATGGTGTGGGGGTGCTTTGCTGGTGACACTGTCAGTGATTTATTTAGAATTCAAGGCACACTTAACAAGCATGGCTACCACAGCATTCTGCAGCGATACGCCATCCCATCTGGTTAGGGCTTAGTGGGACTATCATTTGTTTTTCAACAGGACACTGACCCAAAACACCTCCAGGCTGTGTAAGGGCTATTTTACCAAGAAGGAGAGAGATGGGGTGCTGCATCAGATGACCTGGCCTCCGCAATCCCCAGACCTCAACCCAATTGAGATGGTTTGGGATGAGTCGGACGGCAGAGTGAAGGAAAAGCAGCCAACAAGTGCTCAGCATATGTGGGAACTCCTTCAAGACTGTTGGAAAAGCATTCCAGGTGAAGCTGGTTGAGAGAATGCCAAGCGTGTGCAAAGCTGTCATCATTACTTCGTTGAAGCACCTTTGGCATCTACAAGCTTGGCATACCTGTATTTGTGGAGTTTCTCCCATTCTTCTCTCTGCAGATCCTCTCAAGCTCTGTAAGGTTGGATGGGGAGCGTCGCTGCACAGGAATTTTCAGGTCTCTCCAGAGACGTTAGATCGTGTTAAAGTCCGGGCTCTGGCTGGGTCACTCAAGGACATTCAGAGCCTTGTTTGGAAACCACTCCTGCGTTGTCTTAGCTGTATGCTTCGGTCGTTGTCCTGTTGGAAGGTGAACCTTCACGCCAGTCTGAGGTCCTGAGCGCTCTGGAGCAGGTTTTCATCAAGGATGTCTCTGTACTTTGCTCTGTTCATCTTTGCCTCAACCCTGACTAGTCTCCCAGTCCCTGACGCTGAAAAACATCTCCACAGCATGATGCTGCCACCACCATGCTTCACCGTAGGGATAATGGCAGGTTTCCTCCAGACGTGACGCTTGGCATTCAGGCCAAAGAGTTCAATTTTGGTTTCATCAGACCAGAGAATCTTGTTTCTCATGGTCTACAAGTCTTTAGGTGCCTTTTGGCAATCTCCAAGAGGGCTGTTATGTGTCTTTAACTGAAGAGTGGCTTCCGTCTGGCCACTCTACAATAAGGGCCTGATTGGTGGTGTGTTGCAAAGATGGTTGTCCTTCTGGAAGGTTCTCCCATCTCCACAGAGGTACTCTAGAGCTCTGTCAGAGTGACCATCGGGTATTTGGTCACCTCCCTGACCAAGGCCCTTCTCCCCTGATTGTTCAGTTCCGCCGGGCGGCCATATCTAGGAAGAGTCTTGGTGGTTCCAAACTTCTTCCATTTAAGAATGATGGAGGTCACTTTGTTATTGGGGACCTTCAATGCTGCAGACATTTTTTGGTACCCTTCCCCAGATCTGTGCCGTGACACAATCCTGTCTCGGAGCTCTACGGACAATTCCTTCGACCTCATGGCTTGGTTTTTGCTCTGATATGCACTGTCAACTGTGGGACCTTATATAGACAAGTGTGCACCTTTCCAAATCATGTCCAATCAATTTAATTTAACACAGGTGGACTCCAATCAAGTTGTAGAAACATCTCAAGGATGATTAATTGGAACAGGATGCACCTGAGCTAAATTTCGATTCTCATAGCAAATGGTCTGAATACTTATGTAAATAAGGTATTTCTGTTGTTTTATTTTTTTATACATTTGCTTTGTCATTATGGGGTGTTGTGTGTAGATTGCTGAGGAATTATTGTTTTTTAATCAATTTTTGAGTAAGGCTGTAACGTAACAAAATGTGGAAAAAGTTAAGGAGACTGAATGTGGGGAACAGTGGGGAAAAAAAGTATTTAGTCAGCCACCAATTTTGCAAGTTCTCCCACTTAAAAAGATGAGAGAGGCCTGTAATTTTCATCATAGGTACACGTCAACTATGACAGACAAAATGAGAGAAAAAAAATCCAGAAAATCACATTGGAGGATTTTTAATGAATTTATTTGCAAATTATGGTGAAAAATAAGTATTTGGTCAATAACAAAAGTTTCTCAATACTTTGTTATATACCCTTTGTTGGCAATGACACAGGTCAAACGTTTTCTGTAAGTCTTCACAAGGTTTTCACAGACTGTTGCTGGTATTTTGGCCCATTCCTCCATGCAGATCTCCTCTAGAGCAGTGATGTTTTGGGGCTGTCGCTGGGCAACACAGACCTTCAACTCCCTCCAAAGATTTTCTATGGGATTGAGATCTGGAGACTGGCTAGGCCACTCCAGGACCTTGAAATGCTTCTTACGAAGCCACTCCTTCGTTGCCCGGGCGGTGTGTTTGGGATCATTGTCATGCTGAAAGACCCAGCCACGTTTCTTCTTCAATGCCCTTGCTGATGGAAGGAGGTTTTCACTCAAAATCTCACGATACATGGCCCCATTCATTCTTTCCTTTACACGGATCAGTCGTCCTGGTCCCTTTGCAGAAAAACAGCCCCAAAGCATGATGTTTCCACCCCCATGCTTCACAGTAGGTATGGTGTTCTTTGGATGCAACTCAGCATTCTTTGTCCTCCAAACACGACGAGTTGAGTTTTTACCAAAAAGTTATATTTTGGTTTCATCTGATTCTGGATCATCCAAATGCACTCTAGCAAACTTCAGACGGGCCTGGACATGTACTGGCTTAAGCAGGGGGACACGTCTGGCACTGCAGGATTTGAGTCCCTGGTGGCGTAGTGTGTTACTGATGGTAGGCTTTGTTACTTTGGTCCCAGCTCTCTGCAGTTTATTCACTAGGTCCCCCCGTGTGGTTCTGTGATTTTTGCTCACCGTTCTTGTGATCATTTTGACCCCACGGGGTGAGATCTTGCGTGGAGCCCCAGATCGAGGGAGATTATCAGTGGTCTTGTATGTCTTCCATTTCCTAATAATTGCTCCCACAGTTGATTTCTTCAAACCAAGCTGCTTACCTATTGCAAATTCAGTCTTCCCAGCCTGGTGCAGGTCTACAATTTTGTTTCTGGTGTCCTTTGACAGCTCTTTGGTCTTGGCCATAGTGGAGTTTGGAGTGTGACTGTTTGAGGTTGTGGACAGGTGTCTTTTATACTGATAACAAGTTCAAACAGGTGCCATTAATACAGGTAACGAGTGGAGGACAGAGGAGCCTGTTAAAGAAGAAGTTACAGGTCTGTGAGAGCCAGAAATCTTGTTTGTTTGTAGGTGACCAAATATTTATTTTTCACCATAATTTGCAAATAAATTCATTAAAAATCCTACAATGTGATTTTCTGGATTTTTTTTCTCATTTTGTCTGCCATAGTTGACGTGTACCTATGATGAAAATTACAGGCCTCTCTCATCTTTTTCAGTGGGAGAACTTGCACAATTGGTGGCTGACTAAATACTTTTTCCCCCCACTGTATATATATATATATATATATATATATATATATATATATATATATATATATATATACAGTGAGGGAAAAACATATTTAATCCCGTGCTGATTTAATCCCGTGCTGATTTTGTACGTTTGCCCACTGACAAAGAAATGATCAGTCTATAGTTTTAATGGTAGGCTTATTTGAACAGTGAGAGACAGAATAACAACAAAAAAATCCAGTAAAACGCACAAAAATGTTATACATTGATTTGCATTTTAATGAGGGAATAAGTATTTGACCCCTCTGCAAAACATGTGTCACGACCTGACGTATAGAACTCTTGTTAGTTGAGTCAGGGTGTGGAAGTTCTATGTTATTATTTCCAGGTTTACGATCTAGGATTTATATTTCTATGCTTGGCCAGGTATGGTTCCCAATCAGAGGCAGCTGTCGCTCGTTGTCTCTGATTGGGGACCATACTTAGGTAGCCCAGTTGCCTACTATGTTTTTGGGATCTTGTTCCTGTGTTAGGCTTGTATTGTGTATAGCCTTGGACTTCACATTACGTTGGTTTGTTTTGTGTTTATTATTAATAAACATGTTCGCATACCACGCTGCACCTTGGTCTGACCCGTCTCTCAACGATCGTGACAACATGACTTTGTGGCAAAACCCTTGTTGGCAATCACAGAGGTCAGGCGTTTCTTGTAGTTGTCCACCAGGTTTGCACACATCTCAGGAGGGATTTTGTCCCACTCCTCTTTGCAGATCTTCTCCAAGTCATTAAGGTTTCGAGGCTGACGTTTGGCAACTCAAACCTTCAGCTCCCTCCACAGATTTTCTATGGGATTAAGGTCTGGAGACTGGCTAGGCCACTCCAGGACCTTAATGTGCTTCTCCTTGAGCCACTCCTTTGTTGCCTTGGCCATGTGTTTTGGGTCATTGTCATGCTGGAATACCCATCCACGACCCATTTTCAATGCCCTGGCTGAGGGAAGGAGGTTCTCACCCAAGATTTGACGGTACATGGCCCTGTCCATCGTCCCTTTGATGCGGTGAAGTTGTCCTGTCCCCTTAGCAGAAAAACACCCCCAAAGCATAATGTTTCCACCTCCATGTTTGATGGTGGGGATGGTGTTCTTGGGGTCATAGGCAGCATTCCTCCTCTTCCAAACACGGTGAGTTGAGTTGATGCCAAAGAGCTCAATTTTGGTCTCATCTGACCACAACACTTTCACCCAGTTCTCCTCTGAATCATTCAGATGTTCATTGGCAAACTTCAGACGGGCATGTATATGTGCTTTCTTAAGCAGGGGGACCTTGCGGGCGCTGCAGGATTTCAGTCCTTCACGGCGTAGTGTGTTACCAATTGTTTTCTTGGTGACTATTGGCCCAGCTGCCTTGAGATCATTGACAAGATCCTCCCGTGTAGTTCTGGGCTGATTCCTCGCCGTTCTCATGATCATTGCAACTCCACGAGGTGAGATCTTGCATGGAGCCCCAGGCCGAGGGAGATTGACAGTTATTTTGCGTTTCTTCCATTTGCGAATAATCGCGTTTGGAATCTGATTGATTGATTGCTTCTGTGGACAGGTGTCTTTTATACAGGTAACAAGCTGAGATTAGGAGCACTCCCTTTAAGAGTGTGCTCCTAATCTCAGCTCGTTACCTGTATAAAAGACACCTGGGAGCCAGAAATCTTTCTTATTGAGAGGGGGTCAAATACTTATTTCCCTCATTAAAATGCAAATCAATTCATAACATTTTTGACATGCGTTTTTCTGGATTTTTTTGTTGTTGTTATTCTGTCTCTCACTGTTCAAATAAACCATTACAATTATAGACTGATCATTTCTTTGTCAGTGGGCAAATGTACAAAATCAGCAGGGGATCAAATACTTTTTTCCCTCACTGTATATATTATAATATATCAGCAATGGGAGTTCAAACCGTAAAATCAGAGAACAAGTGAGGACTGTAGAGACAAATCCATGGTAAAAACCAAAAGCTGAAATGTAATTAAAAATAATATATCAAATATAAATGATGAGCTAAAATAATTGAATGACTAAAAAACTAAGACCACCCTAGGAAAAAGCAAAGCTAAAAAGTTATGTTTTAGAATGTCTTTAAAAAATATTCCACAATTTCGGCTCCCCTTAGGTTCTCTGGCAGGCTGTTCCAGAGGCTGGGGGCATAAAATATAAAGGCTGCCTCTCCATGCCTCTTGGTCATAAGATTTGGGATAGTTAAAATGCCAGTGGCAGAGAACTTTAGGGACCTACTGGGTGCATACCTTAAAAGCATGTCTGTCATGTATTGGGGTGCACGATCGTGAAGTGATTTAAAGACCAATAGAATAATCTTAAAATCAATTCTAAGACTCACAGGCAACCAATGCAGAGACTTTAAAACCGTTGTAATGTGTGCTCCCTGTCTGGTCTTGGACAGTCTGGTCTTCATCAGTAGTTAATGATTCCGAAACGTACGGAATGCCAATGTAGCCCACAAAGGTATGCACACACGCGCGCGCACACACATACACACATACAAGACTGCATTTTAAACAGCATTTGAGCCACATTTCGCCCTAAGCTCAGACAGCGCCCAGTAAAGATACTATCACACCTTTAGCCAGCTGCCATACAATCATATGCCACAAATAGGTGTCAGCTCATATTACCGTGGAGAGACGAGGGAAATGAAAACTGACTTATCAGACAGCACATAGCTGAGACATCTCCCCTCTGTCGGAAGGTCCATTTGTGGCCACTGTAATGGATTTTTTTAAAATATCCTTAAATCCTAATCATTCATTCATCAGGGGATGTTATATACCAGGCCAGGTGTTGTGTAGATTTTTTTATGTAATTCAGTGTTAAACACTATATGAGGTGAGATAGCCTGTGTTTTATGACTGTCCTTCCAAGGCGTTCATTATGTAAATGTTGGAAGGGACATCGGTAGAACAACAGAGATAAAATAAATAACACAGTTATATAAAAGGGACATATCCCTGAACAGGGGTGTAATTTGTATCAAGTACAGACAGAAACAACAAAAGCAGTAAGTCACAACATAAGCAGTGAATTCCCTCTTGCCTTGCTTCTTGCTGTCTTACTTATGTCACTAGTTCCTACATACACTACATGACCAAAATTATGTGGACACCTGCTCGTCGAACATCTCATTCCAAAATCATGGTTAAACTTACAGAAATTGAATAATACGTTTTTATCTTGAGGCATTCTGCACAGCTGCCTTCAGTCCGCCACTCCTGGTCTTGACTTGAACCACAGCACTTCTAACATTATGAATTACAATACTTATTTATTATACATTTCTTTAATGGTCTAGACACACTACATGACCAAAAGTCTGTGGACACCTGCTTGTCAAACTCATTCCAAAATCATGGGAATTAATATGGAGTTGGTCCCCCCTTTGCTGCTATAACAACCTCCACTCTTCTGGGAAGGCTTTCCACTAGATGTTGAAAGATTGCTGCGGGGACTTGTTCCATTCAGCCACAAGAGCATTAGTGAGGTCGAGCACTGATGTTGGGCGATTAGGCCTGGTTTGCAGTCGCCGTTCCAATTCATCCCAAAGGTGTTCGATGGGGTTGAGGTCAGGGCTCTGTGCGGGCCAGTCAAGTTCTTCAACACCGATCTCGACAAACCATTTCTGTATGGACCTCGCTTTGTGCAAGGGGGCATTGTCATGCTGAAACAGGAAAGGGCCTTCCCCAAACTGTTGCCACAAAGTTGGAAGCACAGAATTGTGTAGAATGTCATTGTATGGTGTAGCGTTAAGATTTCCCTTCACTGGAACTAAGGGGCTTAGCCCAAACCATGGGGCGCTGTTTCCCTCGCTCTGATGATTTCTCCAGTGAGATTCAGCCACTTGCTAATTGACTGAAAATTATGAAAATACAGAGAGACGAAAGATAAATTATATTAAATATATATTTTTATTGGTCAAATATTGGCAGCCATGAATACACGCCACTGGTGGCGGTCATCAAATGTTGTCAGACGGTTATTGTCATGCAAAAGATGCCGGTCTCATGGTAATTGCCCATTAATTAATATAAACACGTTTAAACACTCCATACTAGCCGCACACTAGCCGCGGAAAATCTGCATTTAAAAAAGTCTGATAAATCTATTTAATATGCACCATCACAATAAATCCATTATTTATTTTAGGCAGGTCTAAAGAAACATTATGATATGAAGAAAATGTATTTCAGAAGAACAGAATATGAGTTGGCCTACTGTATGTTCATTTAGCAGACAAGATATGTTTATAAGTCCCATGCCATTATTTTAAATTATATGATTTTATAGCAAGAAGAATATAATTTAATTTAGCTGAATAAAATAGAAAGGGGATATTTTTCCCATTCAGGAGCGAGTGCGCATATGAAGTGGCTATGTTGAGCGTAAAAGTGATCAACTTGAGTTGTGAATGATACAAACCGTAGAATGTCTTAGAAATCAAAACATATATGGGCTGCATGATGCGACTATAGGCTATTGATGATTTGAGAAAGTCACAATAAAAGCTTGCACTCTGTTCCTTGCCTCAGGCTGCAAATGATGTTCTCTCATGAAGTGATCATATTTTTACCCATCAGACTATTCTCAATTGAATCTTGTCTTTACTAATACGTTTTTTTTTAAATCGATTTAGAATGGCCCATTATCAAATGGGCAGGAACCGGGGCAGGGGAAATCAGTCATGTCTGTATGCACTGGAATTGCGAATGGAGGCCGCTTTCCCGCCAGTTCATTTTTCGGTCCCACTTTAAATTATGGTCAGTTTATAAAGGCTTCATAAAGCCTTAATAAGCACTACATGAATCTGTTACAAAGCATCTATAACCGTATGTCATGCTTTATAAAGGGTTCATAAATGTGGTATAGCTGTGTGACATAATCACCAATATCAAATGTGACATAACCCACTATGTCAAAGATTATATAAACATGTGCTTTATAAAGGGTGACATGGCATATGCTCTAAAATGATGTAGGCCTAATGTTAGCTACATTACACCTAATCTCGTTCCCAGACACTTCCGCCCAAATGCGCGTAAGGTCTGGTGGACCAACGCATCAAACTTGGCCTTCATTAGTTGTGTGGCCCGTGTAGCTCAGTTGGTAGAGCATGGCGCTTGCAACGCCAGGGTTGTGGGTTTGTTTCCCACTGGGAGCCAGTATGAAAAAAATTAATGCACTCACTAACTGTAAGTCGCTCTGGATAAGAGCGTCTGCTAAATGACTAAAATGTAAATTAGTTAGGGTTAGGTTTAAAATCACATTTTAAGAAGATAATTTGTGGAAATGGGCAGGGTTTAGTAATAATTATGACTTTTTTATTGACTCTGTTAAGTAGTGACGATGACAAATACTTTACTCAATAAGGTCACTCCTATAGAATTCTATGGTCACTTCCACTAATATTATGCCGTTGCAATGCTCTACCAAGATGCATGACAGGGATATAAATGCTTTTTGGAAACCAAGTAAAACCTGTTCGGGAACATTGATAGTAACGTCTTTTCAAAAAGAAATATATTTTGTTAAACTGTTGACAGCCCGTCTCTCTGCGCGGTTGAGAAAGGAATGAAGGAGAAAGGTGAGGAGATGGAAACGCTCAGTGGTGAGATATTCTGTAGCTAAAGTTACTGTGTCAGCCTATTAATTATTAAAATATATAAAATTCAATAATTTAGGCTAACTCTGTAAGCCGCCCTGCACAATCAACGAACCAACAGCATCGCCTAGGCCTATAAGTTCTTTCCCAGACTCATGGATAGAAAGTTTGGAGTATAGCATAAGGTAACCAGTCCATCCGGTATGAATAATAATGCAGTCCACACTCAAAAGCGATTACTAAAATGTTATTTTTTTTGGAGTATAGGCTAGTACCAAAGACATCTTAAATCAGTTTTTTTAAATGTTTTTTCTGCAGTACGTAATATGCGGTAGGCTATGTATTGTATAATGGCACAATCATTATTTTAATTTGTTTTTTTTTGGGGCTTGAGCTCATATACTGTATAGGCCCATACGGATGCATAAGCTCTATTATGCGTATGGGTGTTTTGAATTCATCTTCACCTTAGAAAGCGCTGTCCATTTCCTTGTGTTAGACTTTTTAAACAACATTCACAACAACCATGTTTTCCACTCAGTTTCAACTTGTTGTTGAACTTCTTCAAATTGATCAATCACAGTGAGGTGAATTTTAAAAGCACAATACTGTTTTCGATTGCATTTGCATTGATGTTAGAGGGACAATAGAGCCCTGAGTACCAAGCCAATAGTGAGATGGGTATTACCAATGCATATCCAGACAGCATAAGAGGTGATTACCATGACTTAACGGTCACATGGAATTTTACTGCGGTCATGACTCATGACTGCCGTTGTGGCGGTAATACGGTCACCGCAACAGCCCTGGGTATGATCGTTGGTGCCAGGCACGCCAGTTCAAGTATCTCCGAAATGTCCTGCCTCCTGGGCTTTTCACGCACGACAGTGTCTAGGGTTTACAGAGAATGGTGCGACAAACAAAAAAAAGCCAATCAGTGACAGTCCTGTGGGTGAAAACAGCTCGCTAAGAGAGAGGTCGAAGGAGAAAGGCAAGAATCGTGCAAGCTAATAGGCGGCTCACAAACAGTACAACAGTGGTGTGCAGAAAGGCATCTCGGAACGCACAACTCGTTAGTCCTTGTCACGGATGGGCTACTGCATCAGACGACCACACCGGTTTCCACTCCTATCAGCTAAAAACTAGAAGTAGCGGCCCCAGTGTGCATGCAATCACCAACACCATACAATTGGGGAGTGGAAAAACATCGCCTATTCGGACGAATCCCGGTTCGTGTTGCGTCATGCTGATGGCAGAGTCAGGATTTGCCATAAGCTGCATGAGTCCATGGCCCCATCCTGCCTGGTGTCAACGGTACAGGCTGGTGACGGTGGTGTAAAGGTGTGGGGAATGTTTTCCTGCCGCACATTAGGTCCCTTGATACCAATTGAGCAACATTTGAGCGCCACAGCGTATCTGAAAATAGAATTCATGCCCAAAAGAATTCAGGATGTTCTGGAGGCAAAGGGGGTCTGACCCGGTACTAGATGGGTGTACCTAATAAACTGTGTGTATAATTGAGTGTATAATTGATGCATTTACACCACTAAAATATTTTGCAGGTGATTGTTCTTTGTGTGCATTATAATATGGTCACAATAACAGCAGTATTGTTTGCCATGTTTTTAGACTTCTCTACAAAGGTCCCCCCTTTGCTGCTATAACAAACTCCACTCTTCTGGGAAGGCTTTCCACTAGATGTTGGAACATTGCTGCAGGGACTTCCATTCAGCCACAAGCATTAGTGAGGTCGGGCACTGATGTTGGGCGATTAGGCCTGGCTTGCAGTCAGCGTTCCAATTCATCCCAAAGGTGTTCGATGGGGTTGAGGTCAGGCCACACCGATCTCGACAAACCATTTCTGTATGGATCTCGCTTTGTGCAAGGGGGCATTGTCATGCTGAAACAGGAAAGGGCATTCCCCAAACAGTTTCCATAAAGTTGGAAGCACAGAATCTTCTAGAATGTCATTGTATGCTGTAGCTTTAATATTTCCCCTCACTGGAACTAAGGGGCCTAGCCGAACCATGAAAAACAGCCCCAGACCATTATTCCTCCTCAACCAAACTTTACAGTTGGCACTATGCATTGGGGCAGGTAGTGTTCTCCTGGCATCTGTCAAATCCAGATTTGTCCGTCGGACTGCCAGATGGTGAAGCGTGATTCATCACTCCAGAGAACGCGTTTCCACTGCTCCAGAGTCCAATGGCGGTGATCTTTACACCCCTCCAGCAGATGCTTGGCATTGCGCATGGTGATCTTAGGCTTGTGTGTGGCTGCTCGGCCATGGAAACCCATTTAGTGAAGCTCCCGACGAACAGTTATTGTGCTGACGTTGCTTCCAGAGGCAGTGTTGCAACCGAGGACAGACGATTTTTACGCACTATGCACTTTAGCACTTGGCGGTCCGTTCTGTGAGCTTGTGTGGCCTGCCACTTCGCGGCTTAGCCGTTGTTGCTCCTCGACGTTTCCACTTCACAATAACAGCCGTTACAGTTGACCGGGGCAGCTCTAGCAGGGCAGAAATTTGACGAACTGACTTGTTGGAAAGGTGGTATCCTATGACGGTGCCACGTTGAAAGTCACTGAGCTCTTCAGTAAGGCCATTCTACTGCCAGTGTTTGTCTATGGAGATTGCATGGCTGTGTGCTTGATTTTATGTCAGCAACGGGTGTGGCTGAAATAGCCGAATCCACTAATTTGAAGGGGTGTCCAAATACTTTTGTATATATAGTGTACATTGACTTCCATCCTTGAAAAGCCAGGGGTAGCCAATATTTAGAGTAGGGTTGCTGATATACACTGAACACTGCACGTTGACCATAGTCACTATACTCATAACTTCAACTCTTTCTCCCACGTCTTATTTTCCATATCTCCCTTTCATTCTATTTCAGCTGCTCTGTTAGAATAGCCTACCCTATTCTATCTGGCCTCTTGGCTTGACATTGGGGACATGGGGGATTCTGTCAAATAAACTGTGTCAACAATCAATCTCTTCTCATGCTCTGTCTCAATGGGCCTCTAGTGTCAATATGGCAATATGACAACCCAGCTGGCTTATCTGTGACCAACATGATGACCCATCAGCTGGCCTACATCTGGTTCAAAGACACCACAGTAGCAACTCACTGAAAACATGAATGACACAGAGGTTCTTATTCAATCAAACCTAGTGTCTAGGCTTCCTTGAAGGCCCCAAAAGTCTCTCAGTAGCCAATTGCAAACTGCAGTGTATTCAACAATGCAATAAACAAACAAAGTAAACAATTTTACTTGATAGGCATTTAATCGACTCTGCAGGGGTAGAGATAATAAGTTGATAGTGGCTCAGGCTTGGCTCAAATTTCTATGGACAGAGCACGTCCTACCAGGGTGACTGCCTTTGCGTTTGTAATTTCTTAAAGGTCCAATGCACCCGTTTTTATCTTAATTTCAAATAATTTCTGGGTAACATTTAAGTACTGTATCATACTATACAAAGAGGGATTTCTCAAGCAAGAATTTTGCTAGGACTGTCTGGAGGTGGTCTGAGTAGGGAGGGGAAAACTGAAAACTAGCTGTTATTGGCAGAGAGGTTTGGAATTCTTTCTAATTGGTCTATTCACTTACCGTCTGGTGATGTCACCAGGTAGCTGAAAACTGCATCCCACCAAAACAGGCTGAAATTTCAGGTGGTCTTTTCAAACAGATCTTTAACTAAAAGGGAATTATCATAATTTTCAAAATTTTACAGTATTATTGCAAGCTCATAGTGTGGAAATGTATATAAAACACATGAAAATCATGTTTTTGACTGCACTGGGCCTTTAAACACAGCAGGGATAATGGAGTCCTTTTGCCACAAAGGCATTTGAAAAATATTGCATTCCAGTGATACATTTTTGTCTATTGTGGAGTTATAGTTAAGCTGAACACTTACACCAATTTTTCAAAGCCAATTAACTGTCTTCTAAGAGCCCATGGAGACCAACTGAGATGGAAGCGATTATCCTGAAGTACATAGCCTGCAGGGTGTTTGTTGTTAATCCTTAAGAGTTAATCCGGTGCGTCAGTCTAAGTAACATAATAAACAAATCCCCATCAACATCAGTCAGTTTAAGCTAGAGATATCAGGTGCGTCTCCATCCACCACATCTGCCTATTTTGGCCTTCCGCATCTGCGGTGGAAGGTGGCAGAGCTACAGCAGTGTTTGTCAGACCATGAGACCTCCCGAAAATTGGTCTGCTCACGAAAACGTCTGTAGCGTCTGAGCGGTTTGGCCTACTTTTTATGACCACTCTGTGGAAAAGGGAAACTCTCACGAACACAATGGTGTTCTCCGTTTTGCTCTACGACCCCCACAAGTGTCACGGGACACGTCTGACGTCGGTAACGCTGATGTGCCAACTTCTGTCTGTAGCGTCCAAACCGTTTGAGCTACGGACTAATATGACCCCACTATGGAAAGGGGAGACTCACGAACACATTGGTGTTCTCCGTTTTGCTCTACGACCCCCGCAAGTGTCACGGGACTTGTCTGAAGGTAACCCATACAAACAAATGGAAGTATGGAGGTAGTTTTGTGGCCAAGAAATATGGGATTAAATATGTGTAAAAAAATATATATATACTGTATATATATTTCCTGAGCTTTCTTAGGACAGACACTTCAAAACCGTATTTTTATTTAACCTTTATTTTAACTAGCCAAGTCAGTTAAGAACAAATTCTTATTTACAATGACGGCCTATCCCGGCCAAACCCGGGCGATGCTGGGTCAATTGTGCGCCCCCTTATGGGACTCCCAATCACGGCCATATTGGGAGACAGCCTGGAATCGAACCAGGGTCTGTAGTGATGCCTTTAGCACTGAGATGCAGTGCCTTAGACCACAGCGACACTCGGGAGCCTTATTCCTTTTGATAATTTTTTTAACTGTGTATTTTGCCATTCATTCTATGTGTTTCTATGGGCTATAGTAGTAAAGGCCAAATTCAATACTTTATCAAATTATATTTTTTAATTTTTTTGAGATACCTAAAGGGGTCCTACAATTCTAAATCAAATAGCTAAATGATCCATAGTATGACCATCTTCAAACAATTCCATATGTTAGCTTAGTACCCCCAACTCCCCCACAATGGCTTAGACTTTTAGAGGTTTTAATATGCCATGTATTCCAACATGCTGTGCATCTCCCACTTCTACTGACTGTCGTTTAAGCTTTTTGACCCAGAGCATGTTCCAGTACAACTGTTTTGATCATTTATAACCTGAACTGAATTCCTGCTTTTGTCTTTGTATCTGCAAACTCAGAAGCAAACCTATGTTTGCTGTTCATAATGTGTAATTTTGTTGTTTGTGGTTTTGTCTTTTTTTGCGTGAAAATTGAACCGAATTTGCACCACCATGTTTACAGTTAGACTTTCCCCCTTTTGTTATTTACTCCACAATGTTCATAGATTAATCTGTTGCTGTCAACCTTTCCATCCAAGGTTTCCGAGGCTTAGCCAACAGAGAAGAAAATGACATTTAATTACTAGTGGGCAGTCATGCCGTACACCTAATTAGGATCCCCCGAGTTTAGTCATCATAGCTAATTAACTTTTACTTACCAGAAGACTTTATGGCTTTATGTAGAGCCATGTTAGTAGGCAGCATGCCATGCTATAGCAATATCCACAGCATTTGGCTGGTAATCCAAGTAACAACTGGCCAACCATCTGGTCAGAAATGCAGCAGTTATATGTAAAGTAATGGACAATGTGCCTCTGTTATACTCTGGATACCAGTCTTTTTAGCTAACATTCCACTACTTGCCACTCCTGTCATTTGCCAAAGAGACTGGCCTTTCGGCAATCTCAACAAATCAAATCAAATTGTATTCATCACATGCGTCTTAAACAACAGGTGTAGACTGACAGTGAAATGCGAGAGAAAATAGAGAAATAATAGAAAAGTAATAACACGTAATAACAAAAGTAATAATAAATACACAATGAGTAAACTATAACTTGGCTATATACACAGGGTATCAGTACCGAGTTGATGTGCAGGGGTACGAGGTAATTAAGATAGATATGTACATATAAGTAGGAATAAAGTAACTAGGCGACAGGATAGATAATAAACAGTAGCAGCAGCATATGTGATGAATCAAAGTTAGTGCAAAAAGGGTCAATGCAGATAGTCTGGGTAGCTATTTGATTAACTATTTAACTAACTATTTAGCAGTCTTATGGGTTGGGGGTAGAAGCTGTTCAGGGTCCTGTTGGTTCCAGACTTGGTGCATTAGTACCGCTTGCCGTGCGGTAGCAGAGAGCACAGTCTCTGACTTGGGTGGCTGGAGTCTTTGACAATTTTTAGGTCCTTCCTCTGACACCGCCTGGTTTGGAGATCTTGGATGTCAGGGAGCTTGGCCCCAGTGATGTACTGGCCCGTATGCACCACCCTCTGTAGCGCCTTGTGGTTGGATGCCAAGCAGTTGCCATACCAAGTGGTGATGCAGCCATTTAAGATGCTCTCTATGGTGCAGCTGTATAACTTTTTGAGGAGCAGAGGGCCCATGCCAAATCTTTACAGCCTCCTGAGGAGGAAGAGGCGTTTTTGTGGCCTCTTCACGACTGTGTTGGTGTGTGTGGACCATGATATATCATTAGTAATGTGGACACAGAGAAACTTGAAGCGCTCGTCCCGCTCCACTACAGCCTTGTCGATGTGAATGGGGGCATGCTCGGCCCTCCATTTCCTGTAGTCCACGATCAGCTCCTTTGTCTTGCTGACGTTGAGGGAGAGATTGTTGTTCTGGCATCACACTGCCAGGTCTCTGACCTCCTCCCTATAGGCTGTGTCATCCAGTGACGGTCAGTGCTGTTTAAGATTAGGCAGGACAATTCATTTTTTTATGAGCATGGCCTTATTTCAATTACAGTATATTGGATGACTCTCATTAAGGTTGATAGATAAATTGGAGTAAACAAGGTGACAGACAGTGACACATTCAACACCGCCTTGCACGCTCTTGCCTGCATCGAGCTGATCTAGGGTGTAATCATTAGTCCGAACAGTTGCAAAAGAGAGTTTCTATTGTATAAATTCAGGTAGGTTTATCCATGCTTTGTACCGTTTGCTTCCGTTTAAGAAATATTTCTCAACAGAATCGGCATTATGAATACACCCATGATCCCCCGCACACACAGCAAACAGCAACATCACTTTGCTCGTTGTAATTCCTTCTCGCACTCCTCCTATCACCTTTTCCCTTCGCTTGTAGACTTCAGTACACAACACAACAACAAAACCTTTCCAAGACAAACCTTCATACCATAACCTTTAACCGCTAAACAAAGCCTACGTCGTTGTCACCATATTAGCTAACGTCACAGTCAACATAAAATGCATTCGGAAAGTATTCAGACCCCTTGACTTTTTCCACATTTTGTTACATTACAGCCTTATTTTAAAATTGATTAAATTGTTTTTTTCCCCTCATCAATCTACACACAATACTTCATAATGACAAAGAAAAAACAGGTTTTTATACATTTGCACACATTTATTAAAAATAAAAAACGGAAATATCACATTTACATAAGTATTCAGACCCTTTACTCAGTACTTTGTTGAAGCACCTTTGGCAGCGATGATAGCCTCGCATTTTCTTGGGTATGAAGCTACAACCTTGGCACACCTGTATTTGTGGAGTTTCTCCCATTCTTCTCTGCAGACCCTCTCAAGCTCTGTCAGGTTGGATGGGGTGTGTCGCTGCACAGCTATTTTCAGGTCTCTCCAGAGATGTTTGATCGGGTTCAAGTCCGGGCTCTGGCTGGGCCACTCAAGGACATTCAGAGACTTGTCCCGAAGCCACTCTTGCGTTGTCTTGGCTGTGTGCTTAGGGTCGTTGTCCTGTTGGAAGGTGAACCTTCGCCCCAGTCTGATGTCCTGAGCGCTCTGGAGCAGGTTTTCACCAAGGATCTCTCTGTACTTTGCTCCCTTAATCCTGACTAGTCTCCAAGTCCCTGCCGCTGAAAAACATCCCCACAGCATGATGCTCCCACCACCATGCTTCACCGTAGGGATGGTGCCAGGTTTCCTCCAGACATGACAGTTGGCATTCAGGCCAAAGAGTTCAATCTTGGTTTCATCAGACCAGAAAATCTTGTTTCTCATGGTCGTAGAGTCCTTTAGGTGCCTTTTGGCAAACTCCAAGCGGGCTGTCATGTGCCTTTTACTGAGGAGTGGATTCTGTCTGGCCACTCCACCATAAAGACCTGATTGGTGGAGTGCTGTAGAGAACTCTGGAAGAGGAACTCTGGAACTGACAGAGTGACTATTGAGCTCTTGGTCACCTCCCTGACCAAGGCCCCTCTCCCCTGATTGCTCAGTTTGGCCGAGTGGCCAGCTCTACGAAGAGTCTTGGTGGTTCCAAACTTCTTCCATTTAATGATGGAGGCCACTGTGTTCTTGGGGACCTTCAATGCTGCAGAAATTTTTTGGTACCCTTTTCCAGATCTGTGCCACAACACAATCCTGTCTCGGAGCTCTATGGATAATTCCTTCGACCTCATGGCTTGTTTTTTTCTCTGACATGCATTGTCAACGGTGGGACCTTATATAGACAGGTGTGTGTCTTTCCAAATCATGTCCAATCAATTAAATGTACCACAGGTGGACTCCAATCAAGTTGTAGAAACATCTCCAGGATGATCAATGGAAACAGGATGCACCTGAGCTCAATTTCGAGTCTCATAGCATAGGGTCTGAATACTTATGTAAATCATGTATTTCAGTTTTTTATTTTTAATACATTTGCAAAAATGTCTAAAAACCAGTTTTCGCTTTGTTATGATGGGGTATTGTGTGTAGATTGATGAGGAAAATAAATAAAATAATCAATTTTAGAATAAGGCTATAATGTAACAAAATGTGGAAAAAGCCAAGGAGTCTGAATTCTTTCCGAATGCACTGTATATACATTTTATGGGCACAGTTTATTTTACTTTAGTAACTTGTTGTTTTTAGTCCAACACTTCAGCTCCACTCAACCCCTCCCATCTATCTCTGAACACCATTCAGTTTTGATTTCTATTTGCCACATATTTTTCAACTGTGCTGTGATGTTCCAAAAAAGTCCTGAACCTTTCTATTCTCATAGTTTCTACAGATTGTAAATTAAAGATAAACATTTTTGCTAAAAGTATTATTATATTATTGATCAATTGACTATGACTTTTCAAATTACCCAGCAGTGCTATTTGCAGAGTTAGCTCAAGGTAAATGTTGCAATTCTTCAGCCATTCCTGCACCTGCGACCAAAAAGAAGCTATATATGGACAGTACCAAAACAAATTATCTTATGATTCTGTCTCTTCGCAGCAAAATCTGCAGAGCTGGGATGGCTGTATCCCCCATATACAGTGGGGAGAACAAGTATTTTATACACTGCCGATTTTACAGGTTTTCCTACTTACAAAGCATGTAGAGGTCTATACTTTTTATCATAGGTACACTTCAACTGTGAGAGACGGAATCTAGAAAAATCCAGAAAATCACATTGTATGATTTTTAAGTAATTAATTTGCATTTTATTGCATGACATACATTGGGGGAAAAAAGTATTTAGTCAGCCACCAATTGTGCAAGTTCTCCCACTTAAAAAGATGAGAGAGTCCTGTAATTTTCATCATAGGTACACGTCAACTATGACAGACAAAATGAGAAAAGAAATTCCAGAAAATCACATTGTAGGATTTTTAATGAATTTATTTGCAAATTATGGTGGAAAATAAGTATTTGGTCAATAACAAAAGTTTCTCAATACTTTGATATATACCCTTTGTTGGCAATGACACAGGTCAAACGTTTTCTGTAAGTCTTCACAAGGTTTTCACACACTGTTGCTGGTATTTTGGCCCATTCCTCCATGCAGATCTCCTCTAGAGCAGTGATGTTGTGGGGCTGTCGCTGGGCAACACGGATTTTCAACTCCCTCCAAAGATTTTCTATGGGGTTGAGATCTGGAGACTGGCTAGGCCACTCCAGGACCTTGAAATGCTTCTTACGAAGCCACTCCTTCGTTGCCCGGGCGGTGTGTTTGGGATCATTGTCATGCTGAAAGACCCAGCCACGTTTCATCTTCAATGCCCTTGCTGATGGAAGGAGGTTTTCACTCAAAATCTCACGATACATGGCCCCATTCATTCTTTCCTTTACACGGATCAGTCGTCCTGGTCCCTTTGCAGAAAAACAGCCCAAAAGCATGATGTTTCCACCTCCATGCTTCACAGTAGGTATGGTGTTCTTTGGATGCAACTCAGCATTCTTTGTACTCCAAACACGACGAGCTGAGTTTTTACCAAAAAGTTCTATTTTGGTTTCATCTGACCATATGACATTCTCCCAATCCTCTTCTGGATCATCCAAATGCACTCTAGCAAACTTCAGACGGGCCTGGACATGTACTGGCTTAAGCAGGGGGACACAGCAGGATTTGAGTCCCTGGCGGCGTAGTGTGTTACTGATGGTAGGCTTTGTTACTTTGGTCCCAGCTCTCTGCAGGTCATTCACTAGGTCCCCCCGTGTGGTTCTGGGATTTTTGCTCACCGTTCTTGTGATCATTTTGACCCCACGGGGTGAGATCTTGCGTGGAGCCCCAGATCGAGGGAGATTATCAGTGGTGTTGTATGTCTTCCATTTCCTAATAATTGCTCCCACAGTTGATTTCTTCAAACCAAGCTGCTTACCTATTGCAGATTCAGTCTTCCCAGCCTGGTGCAGGTCTACAATTTTGTTTCTGGTGTCCTTTGACAGCTCTTTGGTCTTGGCCATAGTGGAGTTTGGAGTGTGACTGTTTGAGGTTGTGGACAGGTGTATTTTATACTGATAACAAGTTTAAACAGGTGCCATTAATACAGGTAACGAGGGGAGGACAGAGGAGCCTCTTAAAGAAGAAGTTACAGGTCTGTGAGAGCCAGAAATCTTGCTTGTTTGTAGGTGACCAAATACTTATTTTCCACCATAATTTGCAAATAAATTCATTAAAAATCCTACAATGTGATTTTCTGGATTTTTTTTTCTCAATTTGTCTGTCATAGTTGACGTGTACCTATGATGAAAATTACAGGCATCTCTCATCTTTTTAAGTGGGAGAACTTGCACAATTGGTGGCTGACTAAATACTTTTTTCCCCCACTGTATGTATTTGATCACCTACCAACCAGTAAGAATTTTGGCTCTCACAGACCTGTTAGTTTTTCTTTAAGAAGCCCTCTGTTCTCCACTCATTACCTGTATTAACTGCACCTGTCCACACACTCAATCAAACAGACTCCAACCTCTCCACAATGGCCAAGACCAGAGAGCTGTGTAAGGACATCAGGGATAAAATGGTAGACCTGCACAAGGCTGGGATGGGCTACAGGACAATAGGCAAGCAGCTTGGTGAGAAGGCAACAACTGTTGAAGCAATTATTAGAAAATGGAAGAAGTTCAAGATGACGGTCAATCACCCTCGGTCTGGGGCTCCATGCAAGATCTCACCTCGTGGGGCATCAATGATCATGAGGAAGGTGAGGGATCAGCCCAGATCTGGTCAATGACCTGAAGAGAGCTGGGACCACAGTCTCAAAGAACAGCATTAGTAACACACTACACCGTCATGGATTAAAATCCTGCAGCGCACGCAAGGTCCCCCTGCTCAAGCCAGTGCATATCCAGGCCCGTCTGAAGTTTGCCAATGACCATCTGGATGATCCAGAGGAGGAATGGGAGAAGGTCATGTGTTCTGATGACACAAAAATAGAGCTTTTTGGTCTAAATTCCACTCGCCGTGTTTGGAGGAAGAAGAAGGATGAGTACAACCTCAAGAACACCATCCCAACCGTGAAGCATGGAGGTGGAAACATCATTCTTTGGGGATGCTTTTCTGCAAAGGGGACAGGACGACTGCACCGTATTGAGGGGAGGATGGATGGGGCCATGTATCTCGAGTTCTTGGCCAACAACCTCCTTCCCTCAGTAAGAGCATTGAAGATGGGTCGTGGCTGGGTCTTCCAGCATGACAAGGACCCGAAACACACAGCCAGGGCAACTAAGGAGTGGCTCCGTAAGAAGCATCTCAAGATCCTGGAGTGACCTAGCCAGTCTCCAGACCTGAACCCAATAGAAAATCTTTGGAGGGAGCTGAAAGTCCGTATTGCCCAGCGACAGCCCCGAAACCTGAAGGATCTGGAGAAGGTCTGTATGGAGGAGTGGGCCAAAATCCCTGCTGCAGTGTGTGCAAACCTGGTCAAGACCTACAGGAAACGTATGATCTCTGTAATTGCAAACAAAGGTTTCTGTACCAAATATCAAGTTCTGCTTTTCTGATGTATCAAATACTTATGTCATGCAATATAATGCAAATGAATTACTTAAAAATCATACAATGTGATTTTCTGGATTTTTGTTTTAGATTCCGTCTCTCACAGTTGAAGTGTACCTATGATAAAAATTACAGACATGCTTTGTAAGTAGGAAAACCTGCAAAATCGGCAGTGTATCAAATACTTGTTCTCCCCACTGTATGACCAAAGAGTTAATCAGGGTGATTTTTCCACAAATAGACAGGTATTTTCCTTTCCACGGTAGCAAGATCTTATCTATTTTTGCTGACTTTATATTAAAATGTATTGTAGTAAGATCATTTCATTCTTTCGGGATATGAATACCGAATATGTCCATATCACCGTCAGACCATTGTATTTGTAATGTTTGTAAAAGTTGTATTTTTTTGTGATCCAATACGTAATATAGAACACTTAACAAAATGTGGTTGTAATCCAAAAAGGTTAGAATAATTATCTAAATCATCTATGAGGCTGTGGAGGGATCCAAATTGTGGATTTAAAAGAAAACATGAATCATCAGAATAAAACGACACCCTTGTTTTTAAGCCCTGGATTTCAAGCCCCTTGATACTATTGTTGGATCCGATTTTCATAGCTAACATTTCAAAGGCCATAATAAATAGATATGCCGATAGTGGACAACGTTGTTTTACTCCTCTTGACAGCTTAATACTTTCTGAGATGTAGCCATTATTTATTATTTTACACCTAGGGATACTATACATAACTTTAACCCATTATATAAGACATTCTCAAAATTGAAATATTTCAGGCATTTACAGTGGCTTGCGAAAGTATTCACCCCCCTTGGCATTTTTCCTATTTTGTTGCCTTACAACCTGGAATTAAAATAGATTTTTTTGGGGTTTGTATCATTTGAATTACACAACATGCCTACCACTTTGAAGATGCAAAATATTTTTTCTTGTGAAACATTACACAAAAAAAACAGAAAACTTGAGCATGCATAACTATTCACCCCCCCAAAGTCAATACTTTGTAGAGCCACCTTTTGCAGAAATTACAGCTGCAAGTCTATTGGGATATGTCTCTATAAGTTTGGCACATCTAGCCACTGGGATTTTTGCCCATTCTTCAAGGCAAAACTGCTCCAGCTCCTTCAAGTTGGATGGGTTCCACTGGTGTACAGCAATCTTTAAATCATACCACAGATTATCAATTGGATTGAGGTCTGGGCTTTGACTAGGCCATTCCAAGAGATTTAAATGTTTCCCCTTAAAACACTCAAGTGTTGCTTTAGAAGTATGCTTAGGGTCATTGTCCTGCTGGAAGTTGAACCTCCGTCCCAGTCTCAATCTCTGGAAGACTGAAACAGGTTTCCCTCAATAATTTCCCTGTATTTAGCGCCATCCATCATTCCTTCAATTCTGACCAGTTTCCCAGTCCCTGCTAATGAAAAACATCCCCACAGCATGATGCTGCCACCACCATGCTTCACTGTGGGGATGGTGTTCTCGGGGTGATGAGAGTTGTTGCATTTGCGCCAGACATAGCGTTTTCCTTGATGGCCAAAAGTTCAATTTTAGTCTCATCTGACCAGAGTACCTTCTTCCATATGTTTGGGGAGTCTCCCAGATTTCTTTTGGCGAACAATATATGTGCTTGCTTATTAATTTTTTTAAGCAATGGCTTTTTTTCTGGCCACTTTTCTGGCCACTGTGGAGTGTACGGCATAAAGTGGCCCAATGGACAGATACTTCAATCTCCGCTGTGGAGCTTTGCAGCTCCTTCAGGGTTATCTTTGGTCTCTTTGTATCCTCTCTGAATAATGCCCTCCTTGCCTGGTCTGTGAGTTTTGGTGGGCGGTCCTCTCTTGGCAGGTTTGTTGTGGTGCCATATTCTTTCAATTTTTTATAATGGATTTAATGGTGCTCCGTGGGATGTTCAAAGTTTCTGATATGTTTTTATAACCCAACCCTGATCTGTACTTCTCCACAACTTTGTCCCTGACCTGTTTGGAGAGCTCCTTGGTCTTCATGGTGCCGCTTGCTTAGTGGTGCCCCTTGCTTAGTGGTGTTGCAGACTCTGGGGCCTTTCAGAACAGGTGTATATATACTGAGATCATGTGACAGATCATGTGACACTTAGATTGCACACAGGTGGACTTTATTTAACTAATTATGTGACTTCTGAAGGTAATTGGTTGCACCAGATCTTATTTAGGGGCTTCATAGCAAAGGGGGTGAATACATATGCACGCACCGCTTTTCCGTTATTTATTTATTTGAATTTATTTAAACAAGTAATTTTTTTAATTTCACTTCACCAATTTGGACTATTTTATGTTTGTCCATTACATGAAATCCAAATAAAAATAAATTTAAATTACAGGTTGTAATGCAACAAAATAGAAAAAACGCAAGGGGGATGAATTATTTTGCAAGACACTGTACAGTGAGGGAAAAAAAGTATTTGATCCCCTGCTGATTTTGTACGTTTGCCCACTGACAAAGAAATGATCAGTCTATCATTTTAATGGTAGGTTTATTTGAACAGTGAGAGACAGAACAACAACAAAAAAATCCAGAAAAACGCATGTCAAAATGTTATAAATTGATTTTTTTTGCATTTTAATGAGGGAAATAAGTATTTGACCCCCTCTCAATCAGAAAGATTTCTGGCTCCCAGGTGTCTTTTATACAGGTAACGAGCTGATATTAGGAGCACACTAATGGTCCTCTGTAGCTCAGCTGGTAGAGCACGGCGCTTGTAACGCCAAGGTAGTGGGTTCGATCCCCGGGACCACCCATACACAAAAAATGTATGCACGCATGACTGTAAGTCGCTTTGGATAAAAGCGTCTGCTAAATGGCATATATTATATTATTATACACACTCTTAAAGGGAGTGCTCCTAATCTCAGCTTGTTACCTTTATAAAAGACACCTGTCCACAGAAGCAATCAGATTCCAAACTTTCCACCATGACCAAGACCAAAGAGCTCTCCAAGGATGTTAGGGACAAGATTGTAGACCTACACAAGGCTGGAAGGGCTACAAGACCATCGCCAAGCAGCTTGGTGAGAAGGTGACAACAGTTGGTGCGATTATTCGCAAATGGAAGAAACACAAAATAACAGTCAATCTCCCTCGGCCTGGGGCTCCATGCAAGATCTCACTTCGTGGAGTTGCAATGATCATGAGAACGGTGAGGAATCAGCCCAGAACTTCAAGGGAGGATCTTGTCAATGATCTCAAGGCAGCTGGGACCATAGTCACCAAGAAAACAATTGGTAACACACTACGCCATGAAGGACTGAAATCCTGCAGCGCCCGCAAGGTCCCCCTGCTCAAGAAAGCACATATACATGCCCGTCTGAAGTTTGCCAATTAACATCTGAATGATTCAGAGGAGAACTGGGTGAAAGTGTTGTGGTCAGATGAGACCAAAATTGAGCTCTTTGGCATCAACTCAACTCGGCGTGTTTGGAGGAGGAATGATGTCTATGACCCCAAGAACACCATCCCCACCGTAAAACATGGAGGTGGAAACATTATGCTTTGGGGGTGTTTTTCTGCTAAGGGGACAGGACAACTTCACCGCATCAAAGGGACGATGGACGCGGCCATGTACCGTCAAATCTTGGGTGAGAACCTCCTTCCCTCAGCCAGGGCATTGAAAATGGGTCGTGGATGGGTATTCCAGCATGACAATGACCCAAAACACATGGCCAAGGCAACAAAGGAGTGGCTCAAGAAGAAGCACATTAAGGTCCTGGAGTGGCCTAGCCAGTCTCCAGACCTTAATCCCATAGAAAATCTGTGGAGGGAGCTGAAGGTTTGAGTTGCCAAACGTCAGCCTCGAAACCTTAATGACTTGGAGAAGATCTGCAAAGAGGAGTGGGACAAAATCCCTCCTGAGATGTGTGCAAACCTGGTGGCCAACTACAAGAAACATCTGACCTCTGTGATTGCCAACAACGGTTTTGCCACCAAGTACTAAGTCATGTTTTGCAGAGGGGTCAAATACTTATTTCCCTCATTAAAATGCTAATCAATTTATAACATTTTTGACAAGCGTTTTTCTGAATTGTTTTGTTGTTATTCTGTCTCTCACTGTTCAAATAAACCTACCATTAAAATTATAGACTGATAATTTCTTTGTCAGTGGGCAAACATACAAAATCAGTAGGGGATCAAATACTTTTTTCCCTCACTGTATACTCATTTTCTAAAGTTCAAAGTTTGTTTAAGAATAAGAGAATATCAGCACTGTGCAAAGAATCCTCAACAAGACAAACTGATGCAGACGATTTCTGCTCTTTGACGAAATGAGATTGTCAGTGATGGACTGCCGGTGAAAGAGTTCCTAGAGAACTGGCCAGCCCTTTGCATGGAGTCTCAGGTAAGACAGCTGATCTCTCACTATGTGTGTGTCTCCCTATGTCTTTTTCTCTTATTCTTTCTTTGTCTCGCTCTCTCTCCCTTTAACCCTCTTTCCCTTTGTAAGATCTTTCTTTAAGTCAACATTGTGTTAAATGTGGCTTTTGTTTGTGGTTTATTGTATTTCTGTGCAGGTGCGTGCAGAGCTCCACCGCATAACAAACATACACCTGAAGATCCGATTCTACGCCGAGGTAGACAGACACACCCCCGACTGATGGCCTTGTTCAGGCAGAGGGCAGCATGGACAGGCCATGCAGCAGAGGCTATGAGAAGCATTTTAAGGATCTATGATCTCCAGATAGGTTAAAAAGGAATACCACTCTGAGCATTCAAACATTCATTTTATTGTATTCACCATAACAGTGCATGACTATAGACAAGCTATATTTTAAACTTCTTAAACTCTACTCTGCACCGTGTGTGTGTGTGACTCTTAAAAGGAGCAACTTGAGAAACTTGACGTGAACACCAGGCGCACTGCTGCCCTTCGTGTTCTCCCCATCTATCATCGTAAGGAAACCACTGGATTCCTCAAGACCTGGAATGTAAATATTTCCTGCATACAGTCTTAACAGTTAACATCTCAAGTTTGTTCAATTTATGCCTGTTTCAGGTGGAGGAAATTGAAGAGCTAGACATTACAGACACACCTCCTTACAGTCGTGAGCGAGAACTCAATGGATTATGTCCAGTTCAACCCAGCGAAGATTGTTGTTGTGCTAGAAGGTTACATTGTAATGAATGATCTCCCAGGTTGGCTGATGCATTTCTGTTGTTATTTGGTTTGATTTATGCCTTGCATCTGAGTTATCCCAAGCAGCTGATACACACTTTTGACTTCATACAAAAAGTCCTGAGGGGCTTGGATGATGGCAAAATGCTTAAACCCAAGCTTCTGTCTCTGAACAATGACCTTATGGAGCAAGAGTAATGATGTATGGGTATGTGTGGGTATTTGCCTTTAGGTGTATTTACCATCATCATTGAGGTTTTAGACGTTGTCTCCAACTGATGTCCTCACATGGCTGCAAGGCCTTTCTCACAGATCCGTCTTTAATGTGTGGCTCCAAATTGTCCCATCATTGTCTTGTTAATTGCAGTATAGCCTCACACAGACAATGTTTTCAATAGAAAACCGTACATTCTTAAGAAGTTCTAAATGTTTTCCTTTCGTTGTCATTAATGTCTAATATAAACCACATCCAGTGGGTGTTACTTTGGACCACACACATTTTACAGCAGTTCCACTCTTCAGTAGAACTCAATAAAAACAGAGATGGCTCTTTCAGTCAGCTGTAAACAATGTGGAGTGCTTGATGAGATAAGCGAGAGTTGAGATTTGATATGCAGACAAAATAAAGTTGGAACATACAGTATGTTCTGAAATATGTAATAGAGGTAAGTGAGAGAGTTCACATACACAAAAAAATAAAGCTGGAACATATTTTCTAAAATGTATGTATTACAATGGTTATAACAGTTAATGGTTTTTGATCATGGCTGCAGCTTTAATGTGTGGCTCCTCATTTTCCCATTATTGTCTTATCGCTGCACCCTCATATACGGACAATGTTTCCAATAGGAAATTCAGTTCCACTTTATTTGGATAGTCCATCTGTAGATGCTCAATTAACTATCAACAAATATTAAATTCCCATAAACTAACCCTAACCAGTTGGTACATATCAGCGGAGATGCAGTTGACATTTTCTTAGTTTCTTGATACACTATATATACAAAAGTATGTGGACACCCCTTAAAATTAGTGGATTCGGCTATTTCAACCACACCCGTTGCTGACAGGTGTATAAAATCGAGCACACAGCCATGTAATCTCCATAGACAAACATTGGCAGTAGAATGACCTTACTGAAGAGCTCAGTGACTTTCAACGTGTCACCGTCATAGGATGCCACCTTTCCAACAAGTCAGTTCGTCAAATTTGTGTCCTGCTAGAGCTTCCCCGGTCAAATGTAAGTGCTGTTATTGCGAAGTGGAAACATCTAGGAGCAACAATGGCTCAGCCGCGAAGTGGTAGGCCACACAAGATCACAGAGTGGGATTGTCAAGTGCTGAAGCGTGTAAAAATTAATCTGTCCTCGGTTGCAACACTCACTACGGAGTTCAAAACAGCCTCTGGAAGCAACGTCAGCACAATAACTGTTCGTCGGGAGCTTCATGAAATTGATTTCCATGCCCGAGTAGCCGCACACAAGCTTAAGATCACCATGTGCAATGCCAAGCGTCGGCTGGAGGGGTGTAAAGCTTGCCGCCTTTGGACTCTGGAGCAGTGGAAACGTGTTCTCTGGAGTAATGAATCACGCTTCACCATCTGGCAGTCCGACAGATGAATCTGGGTTTGGCGGATGCCAGGGGAACGCTGCATGCCCCAATGCATATTGCCAACGGTAAAGTTTGGTGGAGGAAGAACAATGGTCTGGGGCTGTTTTTCATGGTTCGGGCTAGGCCCCTTAGTTCCAGTGAAGGGAAATCTTAACGCTACAGCATACAATGACATTCTAGACAATTTTGTGCTTCCAACTTTGTGGCAACAGTTTGGGGAAGGGCCTTTCCTGTTTCAGCATGACAATGCCCCTGTGCACAAAGCGAGGTCCATACAGAAATGGTTTGTCGAGATCGGAGTGGAAGAGCATGACTGGCCTGCACAGAGTCCTGACCTCAACCCCATCGAACACCTTTGGGATGAATTGGAACACCGACTCCAGGCAGGTCTAATTGCCCAACATCAGTGCACGACCTCACTAATGCTCTTGTGGCTGAATGGAAGCAAGTCCCTGCAGCAATGTTCCAACATCTAGTGGAAAGCCTTCCCAGAAGAGTGGAGGCTGTTATGGCAGCAAAGGGGGTACCAACTCCATATTAATGCCCATGATTTTGGAATGAGATGTTCGACGAGCAGGTGCCCCCATACGTTTGGTCGTGTAGTGTCGTTTGAGCATGTACAGGGGACTATCCAAATAGTGTTACAGAAAATTCTAAATTCTTTAAAAGTTTGAAATGTTTTCCTTTCATTGTCATTAACCATGTTTCCATTCAACCATTTCATGCAGATTAATTACCCGACGCATGAAAAAAGTTTACAGACAATTTGTTCATTTGACATGATGGGATCTTTTTGTGTATGTAAAATTACATTGAACAAAAATATAAACACAACATGTAAAGTGTTGGTCTCATATTTCATGAGCTGGAATTTCTCTTGAATGTTTTGCACAAAATAGTTTACATCCCTGTTAGTGAGCATTTTTCCTTTGCCAAGATAATCCATCCATCTGACAGGTGTGGCATATCAAGAAGCTGATTAAACAGCATGATCATTACACAGGTGCACCTTGTTCTGGGGACAACAAAAGGCCACTCTAAAATCTGCAGTTTTGTCACACAACACAATGTCACAGATGTCTCAAATGTTGAGGGAGCGTGCAATTGGCATGCTGACTGCAGTAATGTCCACCAGAGCTGTTGCCAGATAATGTAATGTTCATTTCTCTACCATAAGCCGCCTCCAACGTTGTTATAGAGAATTTGGTAGTACGTCCAACTGGCCTCACAACCGTAGACAACGTGTATGGCGTTGTGTGGGCGAGTGGTTTGCTGATGTTAACATTGTGAACAGAGTGCCCCATGTTGGCGGTGGGGTTATGGTATGGGCAGGCATAAGCTAAGGACAACAAACACAATTGCATTTTAAGATCAAGGCACGATGGCAATTTGAATGCACAGCGATACAGTGACAAGATCCTAAGGCCCATTGTTGTGCCATTCATCTGCCGCCATCACCTCATGTTTCAGCATGATATTGCACAGCCCCATGTCGCAAGGATCTGTACACAATTCCTGGATGCTGAAAATGACCCAGTTCTTCCATGGCCTGCATACTCACCAAACATGCCACCCATTGAGCATGTTTGGGATGCTCTGGATTGACGTGTACGACAGTGTTCCAGTTTCCGCCAATATCCAGAAACATCGCACAGCCATTGATGAGGAGAGGGACAACATTCCACATGCCACAATCAACAGCCTGATCAACATCTGTGGCATTGTGTTGTGTGACAAAACTGCACATTTTAGTATGGCCTTATATTGTCCCCAGCACAAAGTCCACCTGTGAAATGATCATGATGTTTAATCAGCTTCTTTATATGCCACATCTGTCAGGTGGATGGACTATATTGTCAAATGAGAAATGCTCACTAACAGGAATGTAAACAAATTTGTGCACAGAACTTGTGCGTATGGAACATTTCTGGGATCGTTTATTTCAGCTCATAAAACTTGGGACCAACACTTTACATGTTGCGTTTCTTTTTTTGTTCAGTGTATATTATTCAAGCCTTAGACTGAAGATTCATTGAATGCCTGAAAATTGACTGACTATGATTTGTGTGTACTAAGAATATAGTATGATTTCGGACGTTTTCAGTTAAATTGAGGTAATCAGTTTCCATAAATGGTTTAAGTAAGGTCATAGGAATTTTTGAGTGTCATTAAAGTAATTATGTTGGGTTGGTACGACTATTGCACTACTCAACAAAGTTGAGTACAGGTAAAGCATAGAAATTCAATATGCAGCAATTACATGTATTAAATGAATTAAACAATATTTTGAAGTTAAGTACAGTTTAAAACATTTAGTTTGCATAAAACCATTAGGCTAACTACAAGTAATTCAAAATAATTAGTGTACCTTACTTTAAACTTTTGAGTTTGTTAACAAACCATTTGAGGTAATAGGTTTCCTAAAAACTGTTGACTTTACAGAACTTATCAGGTTTTACAGTGTGTGCATGCTACAGGGCGCTAGTCATTTAGAAAGGTTACCTTGGCTTTCTTGGGCACAGGGACAATGGTAGTCTGCTTGAAACGTAGGTATTACAGACTGTCAGGGAAAGGTTGAAAATGTCAGTGGAGACACTTGCCAGCTGGTTAACGCCTGCTCTGAGTATGCGTCCTGGTAATCCATCTGGCCCTGCGGCCTTGTGAATGTAAACCTGATTAAATGTCTTACTCACATCAGCTACGGAGAGCGTGATCACACAGCCGTCTGGAACAGCTGGTGCTCTCATGCATGGTTCATTGTTGCTTGCCTCAAAGCAAGCATAGAAGGCATTTAGGTTGTCTGGTAGCTTGTGTCACAGTGCAGATGTTGCCTGTAGTATTTATTATTATTATTTATATCCCCAATTACCTGCTGCCAAAGCAGTGGCTACTCTTCGGGGGTCCAAACAGGAAACAAAGCATCAAATAAAAGACATAATATACATAAAACTACTTAATCTCCTGAGTCTGCCTCACACTTCAGAAACATGAGATGGCTCCTGACGTATGAGCCGTTCCAGCTCGCATAAGTCAAGGCTCGTGCAAGGCCACCCTCCTACATACTACAATACATCATTCAGTGCAAATTACAATACAAAATATATAGAAATGGCTGTGTTTCTTCAATTTTGGTAATTGGAGTTGAGTATTTGGAATTTAGCCAGTAGGTGCTTTTAACATTTTTAGAGAGGGAGCCACTTTTGACTAGAGATAAATTGACTGGAATTGACTTGTACACCTCTGAGAGGGCAGTTAACAGACCACAGTAAACAATGCCTCACCCTGTGTTAATAATTAACCTTGAATAAGTCAATCCAGAAGGTGGAACTGTTTAGCTTTCATTAAAGCTAGAATCCTTAATTGAAACAATAACAAAAGGTCACCCCACCTGTGTTTTGGTAAAATGCTGAGGGATGGGCCTGGAGAAATGTAACCACTCTCAAATTCATAGACAGAGCTATGGATGCAAGGACTGACCATCCATGATATCACAGTTATAGTTTTAACCATTTTCTGAGGCTATACAGTGTTTCTTTACAGTGACATTGTTTACAAACATTGGAATAAAACAAGCTTGTTTTTTGGGTTCTGATGTGGTACGACAGTTGATCTAAGCTCTTGAGGCATTTATATTAATATTCTTCAAGATTCAAGGGGTATATATAATTAATTTAGAAGTCCCAAAAATTTATGTAGCAACTAAGGATTCCAGCTTTATATTATTTTTAGATTAACATTAAAAGATGCCTCTTTGTTTACTCAGGGGGTCACTATCTAATATTATCCCACACCCTTTTAACCCAAGGCTATGTCTCTGTTGTCTTATATCAATCCATTGATGTGGCACCTGTGCCGCGGCCAGTGACCAATCCTTTCTGCCACAGCAGCAGCATATTAATGGCCTATGGGTGGCTTTTTTTTGGTCACCTCAGCACTGATCGACTCTTCCCCCATCCCAGAAAAGATGGATGGCTTGTCACATCTTGAGAAAGGACACTGGATCTGTCCCTCATGGTGTATCAGGCCAGTACCATCTAATGCAAGACCATACTTAGGTGACTGCTGTAGGCCAATGTTAGCATAAGGGGATATGCAGTTGAGTTTTCCCTCTCTCAGTGAACATTGTTCTAAAGTGGTATTCTCAACATTAGTGAAATAATGTTTTTTTTTGGATGAAAAGGGCTCTTTGCTATAATTTAATTATTAATGGTAATATTTCTGATACTTTACCAGCGAGTGCATGCATGTTTAAGTCACTGAATGGAAAAGAAAAGCACTTGCAGAACCAATGCAACCTCAAAAGCAAATGGAGACATTTGTCATAACTGCAGGCAACAGAGATTATGGAGTGTGTTGCCCTTTTAATTATGGAGGGCTGTGCATAACACAAACTACATAGCAATAATTACTGATAGCATCCTAGCTTCATCATGCTAAAAAAACATTATATACTGTATATCTCACAATAATGCTAGCCAATTTCTATACATTGAAAGGCCACTTTAAAATGTTCCTCTCAAAATCTACTCAACTACCCCATTAAAATAAATTGTGGTCCTAACATAATGTGTTTCTAGCTACATATACGACCTTGGGAGAGCTTCTGTTACCCATTTTTTAAATGTCTTCACTATTATTCTAGAGTGTAGAAAATAGTAAAAAAATAAAGAAAAACCCTAGAATGAGTAAGTGTGTCCAAACTTTTGACTGGTACTGTAAAAAAAAATATAATGCAGGCTTTGGGAACATTTTCTAGCTAGCTAACATTTAGAAGGATGGTTGAATACAGCAGGGCCCAGCAAAGAGAAAAATCCCTTGACAGTTCCACAGGGCCGACTTCCTTAGTCACATTCCCCCCACATTGCCTCAGCTGTTGAGTACAGCATGGGGGGATGGTAGTCTACTTTACTGAAGAGGATAATTGGGTTTTGGTATCTGTTGTGATGTTCAAGTCATAATAGTCTGTTGTTGCAGAGCCTGTTTCAGTATCAATGACCGCAGAGGAAAAAGCATGAAATTATAGTAGTACAGTATATACAGTTGAAGTCGGAAGTTTATATACACCTTAGCCAAATACATTTAAACTCAGCTTTTCACTATTCCTGACATTTAATCCTAGTAAACATTCCCTGTCTTAGATCAGTTAGGATCACCACTTTATTTTAAGAATGTGAAATGTCAGAATAATTGTAGGGAGAATGATTTATTTAAGCTTTTATTTCTTTCATGACATTCCCAGTGGGTCAGAAGTTTACATATACTCAATTAGTATTTGGTAGCATTGCCTTTAAAGTGTTTAACTTGGGTCAAACGTTTCGGGTAGCCTTCCACAAGCTTCCCACAATAAGTTGGGTGAATTTTGGCCTTTCCTCCTGACAGAGCTGGTGTAACTGAGGTTAGGTTTGTAGGCCTCCTTGCTCGCACACGCTTTTTCAGTTCTGCCCTCAAATGTTCTATAGGATTGAGGTCAGGGCTTTGTGATGGCCACTCCAATACCTTGACTTTGTTGTCCTTAAGCCATTTTGCCACAACTTAGGAAGGATGCTTGGTGTCATTGTCCATTTGGAAGACCCATTTGCGACCAAGCTTTAACTTCCTGACTGATGTCTTGAGATATTTTATTTTAATTGGTCATTTAGCAGACGCTCTTATCCAGAGCGACTTACAGGAGCAATTAGGGTTAAGTTCCTTGCTCAAGTGCACATCAACAGATTTTTCACCTAGTCGGCTCGGGGATTAGAACCAGTGACCTTTCGGTTACTGGCACAACGCTCTTAACCACTAAGCTACCTGCCGATGTTGCTTCAATTCATCCACATAATTTTCCTTCCTCATGATGCCATCTATTTTGTGAAGTGCACCAGTCCCTCCTGCAGCAAAGCACCCCCACAGCATGATGCTGCCTCCCCCGTGCTTCACGGTTCGAATGGTGTTCTTCGGCTTGCAAGCGTTCCCCTTGATGTCAAGCAAAGAGGCGCTGAGTTTGAAGGTATGCCTTGAAATATATCCACAGGTACACCTCCAATTGACTCAAATTATGTCAATTAGCCTATCAGAAGCTTCTAAAGCCATGACATATTTTTTCTGGAATTTTCCAAGCGGTTTAAAGGCACAGTCAACTTAGTGTATGTAAACTTCTGACCCACTGGAATTGTGATACAGTGAATTATAAGTGAAACAATCTGTCTTTAAACAATTGTTGGAAAAATTACTTGTGTCATGCACAAAGTAGATGTCCTAACCGACTTGCCAAAACTATAGTTTGTTAACAAGAAATGTGTGGAGTGGTTGAAAAACGAGTTTTAATGACTCCAACCTAAATGTATGTAAACTTCCGACTTCAACTGAAGCTATGTTTCCATCCATTTGGCTACAGATTTTCATGAGAATATTCTAAAATCTGCATAAAACAATATATGCATTTTACCACCAGAGCTATGTTTCCATCAAACTGACTTACTGCGGATAAAAGGCTGTGCGTGATAATGTATTGCACATAAAAATTACTTTTGCAGTTAAATTCCGATGTATCAAGTTACATGGGTTTCAATCGCATTTTCAACTATACTGATGGTTTTGTCACAAACTTTTATATAGCAAATGTGCTCAGTCTGGTCTTGGCACGTGCGCTTTAGCCAACAGCTTGCAGAAACTGTGCGGGTAGACTACCTAGCCTACATGATGAGATTATTATGGATAAGAGCGAGATTATTTGTATTTGTCAAAGGGCATCCAAGCATCAATCATCATGTCACCAGAACATGACCCTCAATATTTATTGGAAAGGAGCATCTGTCACGAGTTGCTAAGCCAGAACCCAGAAGCAGACCAGGACAAGGTAAGTTGAAACGAAGGTGAGTGTTTATTACAAATTCAAGAGTGATGCTGAATAATCCAGGGAACAGAGCGGGCGGCGTTGATTAGTTGTTGGGGGTGCAGTGGTTGATCCCATCCTGGGTCGGCAGCCGCCGACCACCAGGCAGAGGTTGGATGAAGGTTCCGGACGGGTGACTGCAGATGGAACAAAACGGGGGTAAGTAAGCAACAAACCAACAAGGTGCAAAAACAACAAAACTAACGCTAGGCTCTAAGACTGATACTCTGGTAAACCTACTGTTCATGGCTAACGATCCGGCAGGGAATGGATGTTAGGCCAGAGCCTAAGAAGGGTGATGATCAGGACCAGGTGTGCAGATTGCTGATGGGATGCAGGTGCGGAAATCAAGAGAGCTCCCCGGAGCGTTCCCGAACCCTCGGGAAACTGGAGATCACGAACAGAAAAACTAGTCACCAGACAGGACCCGACTCAGACTGCCGGGATCGTTACAGTACCCCCTCCGACGAACGCCACCGGGCGGACTCCCCGGAGCGCCAGGATGGAGGCGGTAGAAGTCACTGATGAGGTCAGCATCTAGGACCTGTCGCGCGGAATCCAACTCCTCTCTTCAGGACCATACCCCTCCCAGTCCACGAGATACTGGAAACCCCGGCCCCGCCGTCTGGAATCCATGATGCGACGCACCGTGTAGGCAGGACCACCTCCGATCATCCGAGGAGGAGGAGGAGGAGGCGGAGGAGGCAACAGAGGACTGAGGAAAACAGGCTTGAGGCAGGAGACATGAAAGGTGGGATGGACTCTGAGCGTCCTCGGGAGTTTGAGTCGAACTGCCACCGGATTGATCACCTTCTCCACCACAAACGGACCAATGAACTTCGGTAACAACTTCCTAGACTCAGTCCGTAACGGAAGATCCCGTGTGGCCAACCAGACCCTATCTCCGATGGAATAGGTGGGAGCGGGGATCCGGCGACGATTCGCCTGGAGCTGATACCGGTCCGAAACTCTAAGGAGTGCCTTTCTGGCCCGATGCCAGGTCCGGTGGCAACGACGAATATGGGCCTGAACAGAAGGCACTGAGAGCTCCTTCTCCTGAGAAGGGAACAGGGGAGGTTGGTAGCCATACAGGCACTGGAAGGGAGACATCCCAGTGGCAGATGTAGGGAGAGTATTGTGGGCATACTCAACCCAAGGCAACTGAGAGACCCAGGAGGTGGGGTTGGAAGAGACCAGGCAGCGTAGCGTGGATTCCATCTTCTGGTTGGCTCTCTCCGCCTGACCATTGGATTGGGGGTGAAAACCAGATGTGAGACTGACTGTAGCTCCAATGGCCAAACAGAAGGACTTCCAGACAGCAGAGGTAAACTGAGGGCCACGGTCGGAAACGATATCACTGGGCAAACCGTGGACCCTGAAAACCTCCCTAACCAGGATCTCGGACGTCTCCGAGGCAGAGGGAAGCTTGGCAATTGGCACAAAGTGGGCGAACTTGCTGAATCTGTCCACGATAGTCAGAACGACCGTGTTCCCCTCAGAAGCGGGCAACCCAGTGACGAAGTCCAGGGCCAGATGCGACCATGGTCGCCGGGGAATAGGAAGGGGGTGAAGTAGTCCAGAGCTGGGCCGATTGGTACTCTTATTCTGCGCACACACTGGACAGGCAGCAACAAAACCCCGAGTATCCTCGGCCATGGCAGGCCACCAAAAACGTCTGCGAAGAAACGCCATTGTCCGAGCCACGCCAGGGTGACAAGCCATCTTGCTGGCGTGGGACCATTTGAGGACAGCAGGACGAACCGACTCAGGCACAAACAACCGACCGGGTGGACCGTTACCGGGACCGGGCTGAGTCCGAAGGGCCGCCAGCACCTCCTCCTCAATCTTCCACATAACTGCTCCCACGACGCAGTTCCGGGGGAGAATTGTCTCGGTCTTGGACCCACTCTCCTCCGTCTTAGAGAACATCCGGGACAAGGCGTCCGCCTTGCCGTTCTTAGATCCAGGTCGGAACGTCAGGGAAAACTTGAATCGTCCGAAAAACAACGCCCACCTGGCCTGACGGGAGTTGAGACGTTTAGCCGATTGCACGTAAGCAAGATTCTTGTGGTCAGTCCAGACAATAAACGGTTGCTCCGCCCCCTCCAACCAGTGGCGCCACTCCTCCAAGGCAAGTTTCACCGCGAGAAGCTCCCGGTTACCCACATCGTAATTCCTCTCCGCAGGCGAAAGGCGACGAGAGTAGTAGGCGCAGGGATGGAGTTTACTGTCCGTGGAGCATCGCTGCGACAGGATGGCGCCAACTCCCACATCAGACGCGTCCACTTCAACGACGAACTGACGGGCCGTGTCCGGTTGAGAGAGAATCGGTGCGTTGGTGAATCGCCTCTTCAAATCCAGAAACGCTCGATCCGCCTCCGGATTCCACTTGAAGGTCCTGATACTGGAAGTCAAGGCAGTTAACGGAGCGGCCACACGGCTGTAATCCCGGATGAATCTGCGGTAGAAATTCGCAAACCCCAAAAATCTCTGGAGCTGCAATCTCGTACCGGGCTGGGCCCATTCCAGAACCGCTCTAACCTTCTCCTGGTCCATCCTAATCTCTCCCCTGGAGATGATGTACCCGAGAAAGGATGTCGTGTGGGCGTGAAACTCGCACTTCTCGGCCTTCACGAACAGGCGATTCTCCAACAATCGCTGCAGAACCTGCCGGACATGCTGGACGTGGTCGGAAGGTTCCTTCGAGAAGATCAGAATGTCATCCAGGTAAACAAACACAAAGAGACCGATCATATCTCTCAGGACGTCGTTCACCATACTCTGGAATACCGCTGGAGCATTGGTCAGTCCAAACGGCATCACCTGATACTCGAGTGACCCATCGGTGTATTGAAACCCGTCAACCACTCGTCCCCCTCTCTGATCCGGACCATGTGATACGCATTGCGTAGGTCTAGCTTGGTGAACACCGTAGCACCCTGTAAGGAGTCGAAGGCAGAACTCATCAAGGGCAGGGGATACTTGTTCTTGACCGTGATGTCATTCAACCCCCGATAATCAATACACGGTCGAAGAGAGCCATCCTTCTTACCCACAAAGAAGAATCCTGCCCCCAGGGGTGATGACGAGGACGAACGAGACCAGCAGCTAGGGACTCCTTGATGTAGGTCTCCAAAGCCTCACGTTCAGGTCGGGAGATACTGTATAACCTTCCCTTGGGGTAGACAGCTCCAGGGAACAGGTTGATGGCACAATCATATGGTCGGTGGGGAGGGAGTGACAGAGCCTTCTGCTTACTGAACACTTCCCCCAAATCGTGATATGTCTCGGGAACCAGGGACAAATCTGGGGGTTTAGCCTCAATCACCTGACTGGGAACCGAATGGGGGCAGGCAGTCTTGAGACAGTTAGCATGACAATCAAGGCTCCAACTCGTTACCTTGCCCGTCACCCAATCGAACGTGGGATTGTGTTCCTTCAGCCAGGGGTATCCAAGGACCAGAGGAACATGGGAAGACGGCAGAATGAAGAATGAAATCATCTCAGAATGATTCCCCGACAACCGCATCTTAACCGGTTCAGTCCTCATCGTGATACGTGCCAGACTACTGCCGTTCAGAGTGGTAGCTTCAATGGCTTCCGGCAATTGCTCCTTGGAAAGCCCCAGCTGTTCCACCAACTCGGCATCTAGAAAGCTTCCACCGGCACCTGAATCGATAAAAGCGTTAATCGCTAAGCTCTGATTCCTGTTCATAAGGGTAGCGGAAACGGGGTCTGACAGAGGTATTGAGAGGTCGAAACTGGCTCGCTAAAAGTCCTCCCAACTTTAGCGAGCCGCGCAGTTTGACGACCCGACTGGAACCTGAGAAGCTGATCGGTTGGACGGAACCCATTGCTTCTCCCTCCTTCGCTCTCGGACTCGATTATCCACCCGAATAGACAAGGCTACCAAGCTGTCCAGGTCACTAGGCTCCGGATAGGAGATCAACTCATCCTTGAGCTGCTCCGACAGACCCTGGTAAAAGGCCGCTTGCAGAGCCTCCTCATTCCACCCACTCTCCACAGCCAACGTCTTGAACTCGATCACGAAGTCGGCCACGCTGCGAGTTCCTTGGCGAAGCGAAAACAGGCGCCTAGCTGCGTCCCTCCCTCGGACGGAATGGTCGAAGAGCTTCCTCATCTCGGCCGTGAACCCCTGGTATGAAGCCATGCAGGGATCCTGTCGTTCCCAAACGGCTGAAGCCCACTCCAGCGCTCGACCACGCAGCAACTCAATCACAAAGGCTATCCTAGCCTTGTCTGTGGCATAAGAGTAGGGCTGTAGATCGAACACTAATCCACACTGCATAAGGAAGGAACGGCATCTTCCCAGCTCCCCCTCATATTTATCCGGCGTCGGAACCTTGGGCTCACGGAAGGACACAGCTTCAGAAGCGGCAGGCGAGATGGGTGAAACCGGTAGTGGATCCTCCACCGGACACTTGCGTTGGTTCTGGACCTCCGTCAGACCGGTAGAAAGGTTTCGAACTGACAACGCGATCTCCTGTAGTACCGTGCTATGATGGCCCAACATCTTCTCCTGCTGGGTAATGGCATGGCGAACAGAGTCCAGGTCCGCTGGGTTCATTACTGGCCGGATCGTTCTGTCACGAGTTGCTAAGCCAGAACCCAGAAGCAGACCAGGACAAGGTAAGTTGAAACGAAGGTGAGTGTTTATTACAAATTCAAGAGTGATGCTGAATAATCCAGGGAACAGAGCGGGCGGCGTTGATTAGTTGTTGGGGGTGCAGTGGTTGATCCCATCCTGGGTCGGCAGCCGCCGACCACCAGGCAGAGGTTGGATGAAGGTTCCGGACGGGTGACTGCAGATGGAACAAAACGGGGGTAAGTAAGCAACAAACCAACAAGGTGCAAAAACAACAAAACTAACGCTAGGCTCTAAGACTGATACTCTGGTAAACCTACTGTTCATGGCTAACGATCCGGCAGGGAATGGATGTTAGGCCAGAGCCTAAGAAGGGTGATGATCAGGACCAGGTGTGCAGATTGCTGATGGGATGCAGGTGCGGAAATCAAGAGAGCTCCCCGGAGCGTTCCCGAACCCTCGGGAAACTGGAGATCACGAACAGAAAAACTAGTCACCAGACAGGACCCGACTCAGACTGCCGGGATCGTTACAGCATCAAGATCACCGTGCACTTTCACCACCCTTTGAAGTTCATTATTTATTTCATCTGTAGCCTAATAAACTGCTTGTTTTCCGAAGTTTTAGTGGGAGGACCACACAATTTATCATTGTGTGACTCCAAATTTACTTTCGATATGATGGTTATTATATCAGTATTTGCGCATAAATGTGTTTCCACCTACAGTTCTTGCATAATACATGTTATATACACAAAAAGATCCCACCATGTCAAACAAACAAATTGTCTGTCGGCATTTATAAAATTGTACTGGCGTTACCTAGTCGTGACTTTTTTCATGCGCCAGGTAATTCATCCGCATGAAATGGTTGGATGGAACCCTGGTTAATGACAATATGCTCCAGAACAAAACTAGACACAAGCTGAAAAGCTTCAGAAAATGAGAAAAACGGAATGCTGCATTCCTCCACAGACACCAGCCCCAACACATGATCTTGAATCAGTGCCCCTTAATGAAGAATTTACTTTTCTCGCTTTTAATATTTAATACTTATCACCCTTTTCAATAAATGTAACCATTTCAATTACCTCAGCAGACCACAGGCAATCTTAATAACTTCCTGGTTAATTTGGGTTTAAATTAGCCACATGGCATTGTATTGTAATAGACACCTCCAAACATGTATTTTACTTCGGCCTATTTAAGACTGGCACCACTTACCTCTGTCAGATCCCTATTGGCTTGTATGGCATAAAGGTCAAGTAATCAGGCATCTGGAAGGACAGCTCATTTGTCATCCCCTGATAAATGTGTCAGTAGCTAATCTGTGGAGCAGGGCGATACTGCCACCCTCAGAAAAGGGAGCACGACAAGAAAGTAATGACGCTTTGGAATAGAAAACCTTCATTTTGATTCAATTGTTTGGAGGAATATTTGTGCTTTTGTGTCCTGTAATTGTAAGAGGCTTTTGCATGCCAGTTCTCTAAATGACAACCCACTGGGGTCAACATTAGCTCTGACAAGAAATGATGATCAATGATACAAAATGTTCAACTTCAACTCAGGAGATGAGCTGTTTGCTTCTCTATTCCTCTCTCTTTCTCTCTCTTTCTCACTCAGATTATTTCCCAGTCCCTTCCCATCTCTCATTCTCCTCCAGCACATTGAAAAAGTATCAGGGTTGCCTGAGGTGAAGACTCCACTTGACTTGAATTTCACTTGCTGTTTGTGATGTTTGTGTGCCCTGCTAAAATGACATGTCATTATTAGTTATTACTGGCAACTTGTAACTGTAAATAAAAGAGATTGATATCAAAGACAAAATGCTATTTGCTTGACAACGCCTCAAGTCTTTTTAAAGCTCCAGATGTTAATGTCTCTCCAGACGCACCACATTATTATTTAATAACACTTTAGCCTAATTTCGAACAGCTAAATAAAGTAAAATAGATAGTTAGCTAGTTTACATAGTTAGCTAGTTTACAAGTAGTTGAAAGCTACTCTCACAGGCTTTGAGCTTGCTGGCTCAAAGCGTATTAAAATACATCCGTTAATGAGAGATCTGATCATGTTGCCTGCCTAGATTATTGGCGTAGGAGTGACTCTGACATGGGGCGGGGGACATTTAGCTACCAGGGTCATGTGGCATGTCCCCGTAACTCTTTTGGAAAAGCAGGTTTTAAATGGTCATTTCTAGTGCCTTTTGAGAAACGTCTACATACAAATCATAACTTACAAATGGACACATTTGCAAGGATAAGGGGGGCCTTGCAGAGGGGCACTTACTCCGGTACAGTCCAATCAGTCTTAGGGCCATGGCCATTCATACTGTACTGAATACCAGTGTGAATGTTAATGTGGATATATTCAATTAAACAACCAATTTGCACTATTTCACTAATATGGTATGATTCATTTCCTAGTTTCTCACTTCCCCTATGTCAGGTTGTTACTACTGCTGCTCTACATACTTTTTGGTTTGAAACTTAAAATGATATTTTCAATTTAGAATACAGTTATTATACTGGAATAATAACCAGCATCATACACAGTTACAGTGAGTGAAAAAAAGTATTTGATCCCCTGCTGATTTTGTATGTTTGCCCACTGACAAATACATGATCAGTCTATAATTTTAATGGTAGGTTTATTTGAACAGTGAGAGACAGAATAACAACAATAAAATCCAGAAAAACGCATGTCAAAAATGTTATAAATTGATTTGCATTTTAATGAGGGTAATAAGTATTTGACCCCTCTGCAAAACATGACTTAGTACTTGGTGGCAAAACACTTGTTGGCAATCACAGAGGTCAGATGTTTCTTGTAGTTGGCCACCAGGTTTGCACACATCTCAGGAGAGGGATTTTGTCCCACTCCTCTTTGCAGATCTTCTCCAAGTCATTAAGGTTTCGAGGCTGACATTTGGCAACTCGAACCTTCAGCTCCCTCCACAGATTTTCTATGGGATTAAGGTCTGGACACCGGCTAGGCCACTCCAGGACCTTAATGTGCTTCTTCTTGAGCCACTCCTTTGTTGTCTTGGTGTTTTGGGTCATTGTCATGCTGTAATTCCCATGTTGATGTGTACCTATGATAAAAACTTACAGACCTCTACATGCTTTGTAAGTAGGAAAACCTGCAAAATTGGCAGTGTATCAAATACTTGTTCTCCCCACTGTATACGTATTACTACAGCCTATAGAAACACATTGAATAACACATTCATAAATGGCAAAAAAGACAGTCAAATTTTTTTATAATGATTAAGGTTTTGAAGTGTCTGTCATATATCTAGGAGATGTAAGAAAGCTCAGTAAATATATAAATATACATATTTATCCCCTTATTTTTGTTGGCACAAAACTACCTCCATACTTCAATTAATTTGTATGGGTTACCTTTAGATGAGTCCTGTAACCATGGTGTTCGTTAGAGTCTCCCTTTTCTACAGCAGGGTCATACGGTTCGGACACTACAGACAAAAGTTTGCACATCAGCGTTACCGACTTCAGACGAGTCCCGTGGGGCTTGTGGGGGTCGTAGATCAAAACGCAGAACACATAGCGTTCATGAGAGTCTCCCCTTTCTATAGAGTGGTTTGTAGGCCAAACCGTTTGGACACATTTTCGTGAGAAAACAGATTTTAGGGATGTCTCCTGGTCTGACAAACAGTGCTGTAGCTCTGACACTTTCCACCGCAGATGCGGAAGGACGATAATTGAGATGCAGCCCATGCAAATAAACTGATATCGCTAGCTTAAACTGACAGATTTTGATGGGGAGTTTTGTATTATGTTACTTAGATTGACGTCCATGCATATAGTCTAAAGGCAATTTAATTAAAAAAAATTTGGGTGTGTTCTATCGAGTACCAGGTTAGAGGGTCACCACACATTTACTGCTTAATCTGGACCAGGGATATATTACATTTTGATTACATTTGTTTATTTTACTCTGCACCATCCCTATAGTTTTGATGTAGTTTTGATATTACTAACTGGAAGGTGTGTGTTTTCATAATGGTTGTAGAGAAGGTTGCACAGGCCATATCTACAGAGACTTGATGGGAGGTCAGAGCTTCATCAGGGATCTTTAGGCCCTCCAAGCCCTCGTGGGGTGAAAAGATGAGGGATCACCAGGTTGTGAAATGGCCCCCTGAGTTTGTGGAGGCCATAGACCTACAGCTAATTGTCAGGTCTGTCAAGTCCTAATTTAGTTTATACTAGAGCTGGAGAAGCTCTTAGAGATGATCCAGAGCTCTGGCTACTTTCTGTACCCTAGTACCAGACTCAGGACCAGCTCTTCATACCTCAGTCAAACCCATAATTAGTGACCACCCACTGGGCACAAACGTAAATTCAATGTCTATTCCACGTTGGTTCAACAAAATGTAATTGAAATGACGTGGAGACAACTTTGATTCAACCAGTGTGTGCCCAGTCAGCTTGGACCAGTTGTTATGAGTATAATGTGGTACAAGCAAGGTCATATCCTTCTCTTTATCGTCCTCATTTGTGAATTTCTATTTGTCAACAACACTGTTGAAAAATGGGTAACAGAAGCTCTCACATGGTCGTAAATGTAGCTAGAAACACATTATGTTAGGACCACAATTTATTTTAATGGAGTAGTTGAGTAATTTTTTAGAGGAACATTTTAAAGTGGCCTTTCAATGTAAAATAAATTGGCTAGCAATATTGTGAGATATACAGTACCAGTAAAAAGTTTGGACACACCTACTCATTCAACGTTTTTTCTTTATTTTTTACTATTTTCTACATTGTAGAATAATAGTGAATACATCAAAACTATGAAATAACACATGTGTAATAATGTAGTAACAGAAAACGCGTTAAACAAATTAAAATATATTTTATATTTGAGAATCTTCAAAGTAGCCACCCTTTGCCTTGATGACAGCATTGCACACTTGGCATTCTCTCAACCAGCTTCATGAGGTACTCACCTGGAATGCATTTCAATTAACAGGTGTGCCTTGTTAAAAGTTAATTTGTGGAATTTATTTCCTTCTTAATGTGTTTGAGCCAATCAGTTGTGTTGTGACAAGGTAGGGGTGGTATACATAAGATAGCCCTATTTGGTAAAAGACCAAGTCCATATTATGGCAAGAACAGCTCAAATAAGCAAAGAGAAACGACAGTCCATCATTACTTTAAGACATGAAGGTCAGTCAATACGGAACATTTCAGGAACTTTGAAAGTTTCTTCAAGTGCAGTCGCAAAAACCATCAAGCGATATGATGAAACTGGCTCTCATGAGGACCGCCACAGGAAACTGGAAATCTGTCCTTTGGTCTGATTAGTCCACATTTGAGATTTTTGGTTCCAACCGCTGTGTCTCTGTGAGACGCAGAGTAGGTGAATGGATGATCTCTGCATGTGTGGTTCCCACCATGAAGCATGAAGGAGGAGGTGTGGGGGTGTGGGGGTGCTTTGCTGGTGACACTGTCTGTGATTTATTTAGAATTCAAGGCACACTTAACCAGCATGGCTACCACAATATTCTGCAGCAATACGCCATCCCATTAGGTTTGCGCTTAGTGGGACTATAATTTGTTCTTCAACAGGACAATGACCCAACACACCTCCAGGCTGTATAAGGGCTATTTGACCAAGAAGGAGAGTGATGGAGTGCTGCATCAGATGACCTGGCCTCCACAATCACCTGACCTCAGCCCAATTGAGGTGGTTTGGGTTGAGTTGGACCGCAGAGTGAAGGAAAAGCAACCAACATGTACTCAGCATATGTGGGAACTCCTTCAAGACTGTTGGAAATGCATTCCAGGTGTAGCTGGTTGAGAGAACGCCAAGAGTGTGCAAAGCTGTCATCAAGACAAAGGGTGGCTACTTTGAAGAATCTAAAATCTAAAATATACTTTGATTTGTTTAACACTTTTTTGGTTAATACATGATTCCATATGTGTTATTTCATAGTGTTGATCTATTCACTATTATTCTACAATATAGAAAATAGTAAAAATAAAGAAAAAACCTTGAATGAGTAGGTTTGTCCAAACTTGTGACTGGTACTGTACACGAAATTGGGCCAAGGAGCATGTCTTCTGATGTGCCACGTAAATATAGGCAGTTTCCTCAATGGTCTCCATAAGGCTTTATATATCATCAGTATCTGGGAGCTGTAAGGCAAATCCCACAGTAATGGAATTACGCTTAGACTCAGATTTTTCACTTTAAAATGTATGCCAAACAAAAAACATTGATTGGAAAGTTTATCCAACCATACAACTCTAGGCACAAGGACTACTTTGAACAATTTATACAGACCATTTCACAAAAACACATTTACTGGACGAACTGTGCAGATGCAAAGTTTGAAAACAGAATTATGGTAAAATCTCCATCTGTTTTTTATGCGACCACGTTTTCCAAAACTTCTGTGAAATATCTGCTCCGAATTAAGATTCAAAGATTTCTGCATAAAGAATAGGGTGTCAGCTATGACATTATAACCTGAGTTTGTAAAAATCTGTTTTGGTTATTGGACTACAGTAAGTGAAGTGGATTTACACCCGTTAACATAATTACATCATTGGTCCCTAATCTGTACCACAGTAGTGGTCAAAAGTTTTGAGAATGACACAAGTATTGGTCTTCACAAAGTTTGCTGCTTCAGTGTTATGATATATTTTTGTCATATGTTACTATGGTATACTGAAGTATAATTACAAGCATTCCATGAGTGTCAAAGGCTTTTATTGACAATTACATTTAGTTTATGCAAAGAGTCAATATTTGCAGTGTTGACCCTTCTTTTTCAAGACCTCTGCAATCCGCCCTGGCATGCTGTCAATTAACTTCTGGGCCACATCCTGACTGATGGCAGCCCATTCTTGCATAATCAATGCTTGGAGTTTGTAAGAATTTGTGGGTTTTTGTTTGCCCACCCGCCTCTTGAGGATCGACCACAAGTTCTCAATGGGATTAAGGTCTGGGGAGTTTCCTGGCCATGGACCCAAAATGTCGATGTTTTGTTCCCGAGCCACTTAGTTATCACTTTTGCCTCATGGCAAGGTGCTCCATCCTGCTGGAAAAGGCATTGGTCGTCACCAAACTGTTCTTGGATGGTTAGGAGAAGTTGCTCTCGGAGGATGTGTTGGTACCATTCTTTATTCATGGCTGTGTTCTTAGGCAAAATTGTGAGTGAGCCCACTCCCTTGGCTGAGAAGCAACTCTACACATGAATGGTCTCAGGATGCTTTACTGTTGGCATGACACAGGACTGATGGTAGCGCTCACCTTGTCTTCTCCGGACAAATGTTTTCCGGATGCCCTAAACAATCGGAAAGGGGATTCATCAGAGAAAATGACTTTACCCCAGTCCTCAGCAGTCCAATCGCTGTACCTTTTGTAGAGTATCAGTCTGTCCCTGATGTTTTTCCTGTAGAGAAGTAGCTTCTTTGCTTCCCTTCTTGACACCAGGCCATCCTCCAAAAGTCCTCGCCTCACTGTGCATGCAGATGCACTCACACCTGCCTGCTGCCATTCCTGAGCAAGCGCTGCACTGGTGGTGCCCCGATCCCGCAGCTGAATCAGCTTTAGGAGACGGTCCTGGCGCTTGCTGGACTTTCTTGGGCGCCCTGACACCTTCTTCACACCAATTGAACCTCTGTACTTGAAGTTCTTGATGATCTGATAAATGGTTGATTTAGGTGCAATCTTACTAGCAGCAATATCCTTGCCTGTGAAGCCCTTTTTGTGCAAAGCAATGATGACGGCGATGGTGTTTCCTTGCAGGTAACCATGGTTAACAGAGGAAGAACAATGATTTCAAGCACCACCCTCTTTTTAAAGCTTCCAGTCTGTTATTCTAACTCAATCAGCATGACAGAGTGATCTCCAGCCTTGTCCTCGTCAACACTCTCACCTGTGTTAACGAGAGAATCACTGACATGATGGCAGCTGGTCCTTTTGTGGCAGGGCTGAAATGCAGTGGAAATGTTTTTTGGGGATTAAGTTCATTTTCATGGCAAAGAGGGACTTAGCAATTAATTGCAATTCATCTGATCACTCTTCATGACATTCTGGAGTATATGCAAATTGCCATCATCAAAACTGAGGCAGCAGACTTTGTGAAAATTAGTATTTGTGTTATTCTCAAAACTTTTGACCACGACTGTACACAGAAATGCTTAATTATGGATATGTAGAGTATGTCATTGTCATCATGGTGATGTGACCTGAATAGGTACACAAAGGTAGAAATATTCAATATCATCCTTTGCATATGTGAGTGTTATTCTACACACTGGCTATTATTCTAATGAGCTCCGCCCCCAAACAAGACCAAATCTGAACCAATCCTAGACGTCTTTTTTTCACAAGTTTGGACATCATAGTACAGCACAGTGGAGCACAGTAGAGTAGAGTTCAGTACAGCACAGCACATCACAGTAGAGTAGAGTTCAGTACAGCACAGCACATCACAGTAGAGTAGAGTTCAGTACAGTACAGTAGAGTAGAGCAATGGTTCTCAACTGGTTTAGCCACAGGACCCAAATTGAATCATGTTGTCTGTTGCAATCTAATATTCGCATCACAGTTTTTGTTGTTGCCAAAATGCAATCTGGAAAACTTAGTGTACAAAATATAGGAACACCTTCCTAATATTGAGTCGCACCCCCTTTTGCCCTCAGAACAGTCTCAATTCGTCGGGCCATGGACTACAAGATGTCGAAAGTATTCCACAGGTATGCTGGCCCCTGTTTACTCCAATGCTTCCCACAGTTTTTTCAAGTTGGATGGATGACCTTTGGGTGGTGGACCATTCTTGATACACACAGGAAACTGTTAAGAGTGGAAAACCCAGCAGCATTGCAGTTCTTGACACACTCAAACCGGTGTGCCTGGCACCTACTACCATACCCTGTTCAAAGGCACTTCAATATTTTGTCTTGCCCATTCACCCTCTGAATGGCACACATAAACAATCCATGTCTCAATCGTCTCAAGACTTAACAAATTTGTGCATATTCTTGATATAGAATGTTAAGCTCACTGGTTTTAGACCACAAAATCAACCCAATCCGCTAAATAGCGCTGCTAATAACTCTATATTGAAATATACTGTGATTGAAGAAAAAGTGTTCAGAGGTTAAATTATTTAAAAAATATAAGTTAATTATCATTTCTACACACTTTCTACCTGATTTTAGTCATTTAAGTTCAGACTGGACACATTTTTTTTTTTTTACTCAGACCCAAATCTGGGTCGCGACCCACCAGTTGAGAATCACTGTAGTAGAGTACAATAGAGTAGAGTTCAGTACAGTAGAGTAGAGTAAAGTATTGTTAAATAAAGTAGAGCACAGTACTATAGTGTACTGTACTGAACTCTACTCTACTGAACTATACTCCACTCTACTCTAGTTTTCTTTACTGTACTCCAGAGTTTGACACAGGGGTGAAAATTAATTCCTGACCCATCTTGTCCCCTACTCTGTGTGTGAGTAGCCTTACCAACTCCTCCGTTTGGCTGCTGCTCAGCAATCACGGGACATTTGCCTGCACAGTGCACACACAGCTGATAACAACCACATTACGAGATTTTGGCATTGAAGGCAGTCCTTCTACTTACCCAGAGTCAGATGAACTCAGGGATATGGACTTGTGCAATTGTGTATGTCTCCGCGTGTATCTGAGGTAAGGTAGTGACTGGCTACAATTGGAGCGAGGCGCGAGAGTGAGCTAACGGAAGGGGGAGGGGGGAAATTACAATACATTTTTTATTAGGTACACCCATCTACTACCAGGTCTGACCCCCCCTTTGCCTCCAGAACAGCTTGAATTCTTCTGGGCATGGATTCTACAAGTTGGAAACATTCCACAGGGATGTTGGTCCATGCTGACGTGATGGCATCACGCAACAGGAACCGTGATTCCACTCCTCAATTCTCTAGTATTGGTGATCGCGTGCCCACTGGAGCCGCTTCTTCTTGTTTTTAGCTTATAGGAGTGGAAACCGGTGTGGTCGTCTGCTGCAATAGCCCATCTGTGACAAGGATCGACGAGTTGTACATTCCAGATGCCGTTCTGCACAACACTGTTGCACTGCACCGTTATCTGTCTGTTTGTAGCCCGCCTGTTAGCTTGCACGATTCTTGCCATTCTCCTTAGACCTCGCTCATCAACAAGCTGTTTTTGGCCACAGGACTGCCGCTGACTGGATGTTTTTTGTTTGTCGCACCATCCTCGGGAAACCCAAGACATTGTCGTGCGTGAAAAGCTGAGGAGGGCGGCCATTTCTGAGATACTGGATTCGGCGTGCCTAGCACCGACGATCATACCTAGTGCTGTGGCGGTCACGTAATTTCATCAGCCGGTGATTGTCCAGCAAATAACTGTCGGTCTCACGGTAATTTACTGTTAATTAACACATTTAGCATATCCTGGCTTCCACACATAGCCTACAAGCCACTGATGCAGACCTTTGGAACACCTACATTTAAAAAAGTCTAATACATCCATGTAATATAGCCTACACCTTCACAATAAATTCCTTATTTATTTTAGACAGGTCTCAAGACACATGGTATGAAGAAAATGTAGTCTATTTCAGAAGAACAGAATAGCATACTCTGAGATGTCCTTATGTTAGGTCCTGATCTGGCTATGCCAAATGGCTGCGGGCTACACTAGTCAATTTAGCAGACAAGATTTGCTTAGAATTCTGTGGCATTATTTTACATTATTTTATAGTATGAAGAATACACTTGAACAAAGCTGAATAAAATAGAAAGGATATTTTCTCCAAACGATTTGAGGGAGTGCGTACATGCGGCTTTTCTGTGTTGAGCGGTTAACAAAGAAATAGTACACCTATATGCTTAATTTAGTTATTAATGTAACTTTAGTTGTTCTACAAACGTTGGGCTATATATTTTGATTCATAATACATTGTAAGGCTGCATGATGTGACTCTAATGATTTTTTGAAAGAAGTCGCTTGAAAGGCATGAACTCTGCTTAGTTTTTTGCACAGGCTGTACACACTTCATCACACTCTCATTCACAATTTGACAAGCACTTGATAATCCCCTTTGTGTGGCCGTAATGCACCCTAAATAAAAAATCCATGCCTTTTGCAGCCAGTGGCCATTGTTCCCTTCTCCCTGAGTGCTGCGAGCTCCGAAGCCCCTCTCACTCACATGGCTACAAGTGAAGACAGACACTTCGCGTCCTTATCCAATTCCGAGGTGCATATGGAAGATATTGGAAGAACTGTCCACATTTACTTTTCATCAGCCAACAAGATGAGTAGGCCTAATGAACAGCAAAATTACTAGCCTATGTAAATCCACTATCCCCCATAGTACAAAAGTTGACATATTCTATGCTGTGCAATAAATAAATATTCCAAACACAGTCTGGGACAGTTGTGGGATGCGATAGATCCCAAATTAATACAACCACTAGCATCCCCCCCAAAACATTATGCAATGAGGCTGACGCAACAGATCAGAACGTTTAGCTTAAAATGTGATAAACTATTAGGCTATTTCTTCACATTATAAGAGCAGCAATAGCAGCAGTAGGCTATAAGCGCAAATGTTCCATTAGCGGGAAAACACCATTATCAAAAGTGACCGCAAATGTGATTATGCATGTAATGCTTTTATTATAAAGGTGCATTTTTATGGCGAAGATTATCTTCCCCAAACTTTAAACTCAAGCGCTGCTTATGTATGCCAGTTAGGCTCTACACCCATTGTAAAGCCGATTCATGTGTTTAAATTTAAGAAGTTATTTGGTCACTTTAGTTGTGATACAAACCTTGGGCTAGGCTACATGAGGTGTGCGACTATGATTAGAAAAAGGCATTGTTTTTTGCCTTACACTGGGCATCATTCACAAGTGATAATAAATAATTCACAAGTGATAAGCTAATATTGTCACCCATCAGACTTTTCTTGATTTAATCTTGTCTTTACATATACTAAATAATATATGTGTGAAATCTGTTTTGATTTATAATGGACAATTATCATGCACCTGTCTCGAAACAGGGGCAGGGGAAAAAATACACGTCATCTTTGCATTTAAATAGCGAATGGAAAATGCTTTTCCCATGGTGTCACGATCGTCGTAAGCAACGGACCAAGGCACAGCGTGATATGCGTACATCATTTAATGAGTACTTATATAACAATAACAAAAACAACAAAACGATACGTGAAGTCCTAAGGTTAACAAAACACAAACCTCTCCGGAACAAGATCCCACAAATGACAAGTGCACAACAGGCTGCCTAAGTATGGTTCCCAATCAGAGACAACAAGACACAGCTGCCTCCGATTGGGAACCACCCCGGCCAACACAGAAATACACGATCTAGAAAAGAACACATAGAAAACAAAACACAGACACTACACATAGAAACGAACACCCTGGCTCAACATACAGTGGGGGAAAAAAGTATTTAGTCAGCCACCAATTGTGCAAGTTCTCCCACTTAAAAAGATGAGAGAGGCCTGTAATTTTCATCATAGGTACACGTCATCTATGACAAACAAAATGGAGAAAAAAAATCCAGAAAATCACATTGTAGGATTTTTTATGAATTTATTTGCAAATTATGGTGGAAAATAAGTATTTGGTCAATAACAAAAATGTCTCAATACTTTGTTATATAACCTTTGTTGGCAATGACACAGGTCAAACGTTTTCTGTAAGTCTTCACAAGGTTTTCACACACTGTTGCTGGTATTTTGGCCCATTCCTCCATGCAGATCTCCTCTAGAGCAGTGATGTTTTGGGGCTGTCGCTGGGCAACACGGACTTTCAACTCCCTCCAAAGATTTTCTATGGGGTCGAGATCTGGAGACTGGCTAGGCCACTCCAGAACCTTGAAATGCTTCTTACGAAGCCACTCCTTCGTTGCCCGGGCGGTGTGTTTGGGATCATTGTCATGCTGAAAGACCCAGCCACGTTTCATCTTCAATGCCCTTGCTGATGGAAGGAGGTTTTCACTCAAAATCTCACGATACATGGCCCCATTCATTCTTTCCTTTACACGGATCAGTCGTCCTGGTCCCTTTGCAGAAAAACAGCCCCAAAGCATGATGAATCCACACCCATGCTTCACAGTAGGTATGGTGATCTTTGGATGCAACTCAGCATTCTTTGTCCTCCAAACACGACGAGTTGAGTTTTTACCAAAAAGTTATATTTTGGTTTCATCTGACCATATGACATTCTCCCAATCCTCTTCTGGATCATCCAAATGCACTCTAGCAAACTTCAGACGGGCCTGGAAATGTACTGGCTTAAGCAGGGGGACACGTCTGGCACTGCAGGATTTGAGTCCCTGGCAGCGTAGTGTGTTACTGATGGTAGGCTTTGTTACTTTGGTCCCAGCTCTCTGCAGGTCATTCACTAGGTCCCCCCGTGTGGTTCTGGGATTTTTGCTCACCGTTCTTGTGATCATTTTGACCCCACGGGGTGAGATCTTGCGTGGAGCCCCAGATCGAGGGGAGATTATCAGTGGTCTTGTATGTCTTCCATTTCCTAATAATTGCTCCCACAGTTGATTTCTTCAAACCAAGCTGCTTACCTATTGCAGATTCAGTCTTCCCAGCCTGGTGCAGGTCTACAATTTTGTTTATGGTGTCCTTTGACAGCTCTTTGGTCTTGGCCATAGTGGATTTTGGAGTGTGACTGTTTGAGGTTGTGGACAGGTGTCTTTTATACTGATAACAAGTTCAAACAGGTGCCATTAATACAGGTAACGAGTGGAGGACAGAGGAGCCTCTTATAGAAGAAGTTACAGGTCTGTGAGAGCCAGAAATCTTGCTTGTTTGTAGGTGACCAAATACTTATTTTCCACCATAATTTGCAAATAAATTCATAAAAAATCCTACAATGTGATTTTCTGGATTTTTTTTCCGCAATTTGTCTGTCATAGTTGACGTGTACCTATGATGAAAATTACAGGCCTCTCTCATCTTTTTAAGTGGGAGAACTTGCACAATTAGTGGCTGACTAAATACTTTTTTTCCCCACTGTATAAGAGTCCCCAGAGCCAGGGCGTGACACATGGTTCATTTTCATGCCAGCCAGGTAGGCTATACTCCTGTTGTAAAGATAAGCAATGTGCTTAATATTAGGAAAGTTGATCAATAAAATATATTAGGCCTAGCCTATAGAAATCTGATGGGATCCTCCTCTTTTTAACAGAGGCCATCACTCTGTTTTCTCTCGCAATTGCATAGCCTATAGAAATGCTGCGCAACATGAGCTCATGGGCTCTCATGAAGTGTTTGATTAGATTTTCAAATACATTTGTATTGATGTCAGAGTGATTAGAGGGACAATAGAGTGCTGAGTACCAGGCAGTTAGCAAGTTTGGTAGGCTACTAATGACCATCAGCAGCATCAGAGCTTGGAGAAGCCTATTTACCATGACTAAACGGTCACATGGAATTTGACTGCCATCATGACTCGTGACCGCCGGTGTGGTGGTAATACAGTCACCGCAACAGCCCTAATCATATCACACTCAAAGTCGCTTAGGTCACTAGTTTTGCCCAATTTTATTATTATTATTATCGCTGCAACTCCCCAATGGGCTCAGGCGAGGTCGAAGGTGGAGTCATGCATCCTCCGAAACATGACCTACAAAACCGCCAGCTTAACCCGGAAGCCAGCCGCACCAATGTATCGGAGGAAACACCATTCAACATGCGACCGGGGTCAGCCTGCAGGCACCCGGCCCACCACAAGGAGTTGCTAGGGCGCGATGAGCCAAGTACAGCCCCCTCGGCCAAACCTGCCCCTAACCTGGACGACGCTGGGGCCAATTGTGCGCCGTCCTGTGGGACTCCTGGCCACGGCCAGTTGTGGCACAGCCCGGGAATGAACCTGGGTCTGTAGTAACGCCTCTAGCACTGCCTTAGACCGCTGCGCCACTCAGGAGGCCCCGTTTGGCCCATTCTAACGTTCAATTGAACAGTAACTGAATGCCTCGATGCCCGTCTGCCTGCTTTATATACACTGCTCAAAAAAATAAAGGGAACACTTAAACAACACAATGTAACTCCAAGTCAATCACACTTCTGTGAAATCAAACTGTCCACTTAGGAAGCAACACTGATTGTCAAGCGTGCTGTAGGTGGGTGTAGTGGTGGAATCAAGCGCAGGACACCGAAGTATAGTCCAAAAGACTTTAGTAATATTTCCAACAAGGAAAATATGAACACACTTGCCCGAAGGCGAAATTACGCACGAAGGCGACAAAATAACGGCGCACTAAACATGTGCGAAAAATGCTCCAACGTAGTGGAGTGAAGCTCAACCGAGCGAGAATGCAAGCAACACAACGACAGCAAATAATACAATAACACACAACACTAGACAAACACAACGAGAAACTTATAGGACACTAATTACGCTAAACGAGAAACAGGTGTCACAACAAACAGACAAAAGCAAACGAACATGAAACATACAACGGTGGCAGCTAGTATTCCGGAGACAACGAACGCCGAAGCCTGCCCGAACAAGGAAGAGAGGCAGCCTCGGCCGAAACCGTGACAGTACCCCCCCCTTGACGCGCGGCTCCAGACGTGCGCCGACTCCGGCCTCGGGGGACGACCAGGAGGGACGCGGAGCAGGGTGCGTCGGTTGCCCACGATGGAATTCCGTCAGGAGAGACGGGTCCAAAATGTCTCTCCTCGGCACCCAGCACCGTTCCTCCGGACCGTACCCCTCCCACTCCACTAGATATTGGAGACCCCCCATCCGACGTCTCGAATCCAAGATGGACTTGACGGAGTACGCCGGTGCCCCCTCGATGTCCAATGGGGGCGGAGTTGTCTCCCTGATCTCACTTTCTTGGAGTGGGCCAGCTACCACCGGCCTGAGAAGAGACACATGGAACGAGGGGTTAATACTTTTATATTCAACAGGTAGTTGTAATTTGTAACACACCTCGTTCAACCTTCTCAGGACTTTAAATGGCCCTACAAACCGCCGACCCAGTTTCCGACAGGGCAGGCGGAGGGGCAGGTTTCTGGTAGAGAGCCAGACTCGATCACCAGGTGCGTACACCGGTCCCTCACTGCGGTGGAGATCGGCGCTCGCCTTATGACGTCGGAGGGCCCGCTGCAGGTGGACGTGTGCAGCGTTCCATGTCTCCTCCGAGCGCCGTGCCCACTCATCCACCGCAGGAGCCTCGATCTGGCTCTGCTGCCAAGGTGCCAGAACCGGCTGGTAACCTAACACACATTGGAAAGGGGGTTAGGTTAGTGGAGGAATGGCGTAGGGAATTCTGGGCCATCTCGGCCCAGGGAACGTACTTGCCCACTCCTCCGGCCGGTCCTGGCAGTATGTTCTAAGAAACCTACCCACATCCTGGTTCACGCGTTCCACCTGCCCATTACTCTCCGGGTGGTAACCCGAGGTGAGACTCACCGAGACCCCCAACCGCTCCATAAAGGCTCTCCAGACCCTGGAGGTAAATTGGGGACCTCGATCAGACACAATATCCTCGGGTACCCCGTGAGTGCCGGAACACATGGGTGAATAGTGCCTCGGCAGTTTGCAGGGCGGTAGGAAGGCCCGGCATGGGGAGCAAACGACAGGCCTTAGAAAACCGGTCCACAACGACCAGTATAGTGGTATTCCCCTGAGAAGGAGGAAGGTCAGTAAGGAAATCCACCGAGAGGTGAGACCATGGTCGTTGTGGAACGGGCAGGGGTAGTAACTTACCCCTAGGCAGATGTCTAGGCGCCTTACACTGGGCGCACACCGAGCAGGAGGAAACATAAACCCTCACATCCCTTGCCAACGTGGGCCACCAGTACTTGGCACTAAGACAGTGCACTGTCCGGCCGATACCAGGGTGTCCAGAGGAGGGTGACGTGTGAGCCCAATAGATCAATCGATCCCGAACCTCGAGCGGAACGTACTTCCGACCCTCCGGGCATTGCGGTGGACTAGGGTCGGTGCGTAACGCCCGCTCGAGCTCAGCATCGACCTCCCACACTACCGGTGCCACCAGACACGACTCCGGCAGTATGGGAGTGGGCTCCACGGACCTCTCCTCCGTGTCATACCGCCGAGACAGTGCATCTGCCTTACCGTTCTGTGACCCAGGGATGTAAGTGATCTTAAATGTCAACCGGGTCAAAAACATATTCCATCTCGCCTGGCGAGGGTTCAGCCTCCTCGCTGCCCGGATGTACTCCAGGTTACGGTGGTCCGTCAAAATGAGGAAAGGGTGTTGAGCCCCCTCAAGCCAGTGCCTCCACACCTTTAGGGCCTGTACCACGGCTAACAGCTCCCTGTCCCCTACGTCATAGTTTCGCTCCGCCGGACTGAGCTTCTTGGAATAAAAAGCACAGGGGCGGAGTTTAGGTGGCGCGCCTGACCGTTGTGAAAGCATGGCTCCTATACCGGACTCAGACGCGTCCACCTCTACCTGAAATGGCAAAGAGGGATCCGGATGCGCCAGCACCGGGGCCGAGGTAAACAGGTCCTTCAGCCTCCCAAATGCCCTGTCCGCCTCGGCAGACCACTGCAGACGCACCGGACCCCCCTTCAAAAGAGACGTGATGGGAGCTGCCACCTGTCCAAAACCCCGGATAAACCTCCGGTAGTAATTCGCAAACCCCAAAAACTGCTGCACCTCCTTCACAGTGGTTGGTGTTTGCCAATTACGCACGGCTGACACCCGGTCTACCTCCATCTTCACCCCTGACGCAGACAACTGATACCCCAAAAAGGAGACCGACTCCTGGAAAAACAGACACTTCTCTGCCTTAACATACAGGTCGTGCTCCACCAGCCTCCGCAACACTCTGCGCACCAGGGCCACATGCTCGACACGGGTAGGCGAGTACACGAGAATGTCATCTATGTACACAACCACCCCCTGCATGTCCCTGAAGATCTCATCCACGAATGATTGGAAAACTGACGGAGCGTTCATCAACCCGTATGGCATGACAAGATACTCGTAATGGCCCGAGGTGGTACTAAAGGCTGTCTTCCATTCATCGCCCTCCCTGATGCGCACCAAGTTGTACGCGCTCCTGAGATCTAATTTAGTGAAGAAACGCGCCCCATGCAATGACTCAGTCATGGTCGCAATCAGAAGGAGTGGATAACTGTACTTCACCGTGATCTGATTGAGACCACGATAATCGATGCACGGGCGTAAACCACCATCCTTTTTCTTCACAAAAAAGAAACTCGAGGACGCAGGGGAAGTGGAAGGCTGTATGTATCCTTGTCTCAGAGATTCGTCTATGTAAGTCTCCATAGCTTTCTTCTCCTCCTGAGACAGAGGATACACATGGCTCCGTGGGAGCGCAGCTCCTGCCTGGAGGTCTATCGCACAATCTCCCTGCCTATGGGGCGGCAACTGCGTCGCCCTCGACTTACTAAACGCAATAGCCAAATCCCCATACTCAGGGGGAACGTGCAATGCGGGCACCTGGTTTGGACTCTCCACCGAGGTAGCCCCTACGGAAACGCCCAAACATCGACCCACACACTGGGCAGACCACTCCATCAGAGCCCTCTCCTGCCACGAAATAAATGGGTTATGGGTACTCAACCAGGGCATGCCCAGCACCACCGGATACGCAGGCGAGTCAATCAGAAATAGCTGAATCATCTCCTGATGACCCCCCTGCGCACACATCCTAAGTGGCGCAGTGACTTCCCTGATCAAGCCCGCACCCAACGGACGGCTATCTAGGGCATGAACGGGGAAAGGGACATCAACAGGAAGAAGGGGAATCCCCTAACGCTAAACAAAACTTCTTATCAACAAAATTCCCAGCCGCGCCTGAATCTACCAGCGCCTTATGCTGGGAATGAGGTGCTACCTGTGGAAAACTCACAGGTATACAGAAATGTGCAACAGAGAGCTCTGGGTGAGTGGGGCGCCTACTCACCTGGAAGGAATCCCCAGTGCGGGACCTGTCGTCCTCTCCCCTAGGAGGCCATCCCCAGCACCTAGCCGCAGTGTGTCCTCCCCGACCACAGTTGGTGCAGGAGATAGACCCCCTAGAAAGCCGACCCCTCCTCTCTCTAGCGCCAGCGCCCCCGAGCTCCATGGGGCACGGCTCGGATGCGCTGGAGGGTGAAATGGACGGACCCCCCTCGGGACGTCCGCGGGTAGCTAGCAGGTTATCCAGCCTGATGGACATGTCGACCAACTGGTCGAACGAGAGGCTGGTGTCCCTACAGGCCAGCTCCCGACGGACGTCCTCTCGTAGACTACATCTGTAGTGATCGACGAGAGCCCGCTCATTCCACCCTGCATCTGCTGCTAGAGTACGGAATTCTAGGGCGAACTCCTGGGCACTCCTCCTCCCCTGCCGGAGGAAACCAGACGCTCCCCGCCGCTTTCCCCTCCGGGGATGGTCAAACACCGCCCTGAAGCGGCGGGAGAACTCGTCGTATGTGATGGTGTCCGCGTCGATCCTCCTCCACTCCCGCGTTGGCCCATTCCAACGCCTTCCCGGAAAGGCAGGAGATCAGGGCGGACACGCTCTCATGTCCCGAGGGCGCCGGGTGCACGGTGGCCAGGTACAGCTCCACCTGGAGAAGGAATCCCTGACACCCGGCCGCGGTCCCATCGTAGGCCCTCGGGAGCGAGAGTCGGACACCTCGGGGTTCCGGTGCGGGAATGGGCTGACTGGCCGATGGTGCTGGCAGGGAGGATGGCGGTGGAGGCGTCCCCCAGCCTCGGATGGTGGTGATCACCTCCTGCAGTGCGGTCCCCATCTGCAGGATCTGGTCACTTTGTTCCCGGACCTTGTCCTCCAGCGTCGCCTGGGCTGCTGCGGCTCCTGCTGATTCCATTCTTAAAGGTGTGTTATTCTGTCAAGTGTGCTGTAGGTGGGTGTAGTGGTGGAATCAAGCGCAGGACACCGAAGTATAGTCCAAAAGACTTTAGTAATATTTCCAACAAGGAAAATATGAACACACTTGCCCGAAGGCGAAATTACGCACGAAGGCGACAAAATAACGGCGCACTAAACATGTGCGAAAAATGCTCCAACGTAGTGGAGTGAAGCTCAACCGAGCGAGAATGCAAGCAACACAACGACAGCAAATAATACAATAACACACAACACTAGACAAACACAACGAGAAACTTATAGGACACTAATTACGCTAAACGAGAAACAGGTGTCACAACAAACAGACAAAAGCGAACGAACATGAAACATACAACGGTGGCAGCTAGTATTCCGGAGACAACGAACGCCGAAGCCTGCCCGAACAAGGAAGAGAGGCAGCCTCGGCCGAAACCGTGACACTGATTGACAATACATTTCACATGCTGTTGTGCAAATGGAATAGACAACAGGTGGAAATTATAGGCAATTAGCAAGACACCCCCAATAATGGACTGGTTTTGCAGGTGGTGACCACAGACCACTTCTCAGTTCCTATGCTTCCTGGCTGATGTTTTGGTCACTTTTGAATGCTGGCGGTGCTTTCACTCTAGTGGTAGCATGAGACGGAGTCTACAACCCACACAAGTGGCTCAGGTAGTGCAGCTCATCCAGGATGGCACATCAATGCGAGCTGTGGCAAGAAGGTTTGCTGTGTCTGTCTGCGTAGTGTCCAGAGCATGGAGGCGCTACCAGGAGACAGGCCAGTACATCAGGAGACGTGGAGGAGGCCGTAGGAGGGCAACAACCCAGCAGCAGGACTGCTACCTCCGCCTTTGTGCAAGGAGGAGCAGGAGGAGCACTGCCAGAGCCCTGCAAAATGACCTCCAGCAGGCCACAAATGTGCATGTGTCTGCTCAAACGGTCAGAAACAGACTCCGTGAGGGTGGTATGAGGGCCCGACGTCCACAGGTGGGGGTTGTGCTTACAGCCCAACACCGTGCAGGACGTTTGGCATTTGCCAGAGAACACCAAGATTGGCAAATTCGCCACTGGGGCCCTGTGCTCTCCACAGATGAAAGCAGGTTCACACTGAGCACATGTGACAGACGTGACAGAGTCTGGAGACGCCGTGGAGAACGTTCTGCTGCCTGCAACATCCTCCAGCATGACCGGTTTGGCGGTGGGTCAGTCATGGTGTGGGGTGGCATTTCTTTGGGGGGCCGCACAGCCCTCCATGTGCTCGCCAGAGGTAGCCTGACTGCCATTAGGTACCGAGATGAGATCCTCAGACCCCTTGTGAGACCATATGCTGGTGCGGTTGGTCCTGGGTTCCTCCTAATGCAAGACAATGCTAGACCTCATGTGGCTGGAGTGTGTCAGCAGTTCCTGCAAGAGGAAGGCATTGATGCTATGGACTGGCCCGCCCGTTCCCCAGACCTGAATCCAATTGAGCACATCTGGGACATCATGTCTCGCTCCATCCACCAACGCCACGTTGCACCACAGACTGTCCATGAGTTGGCGGATGCTTTAGTCCAGGTCTGGGAGGACATCCCTCAGGAGACCATCCGCCACCTCATCAGGAGCATGCCCAGGCATTGTAGGGAGGTCATACAGGCACGTGGAGGCCACACACACTACTGAGCCTCATTTTGACTTGTTTTAAGGACATTACATCAAAGTTGGATCAGCCTGTAGTGTGGTTTTCCACTTTAATTTTGAGGGTGACTCCAAATCCAGACCTCCATGGGTTGATAAATGTGATTTCCATTGATCATTTTTGTGTGATTTTGTTGTCAGCACATTCAACTATGTAAAGAAAAAAGTATTTAATAAGATTATTTCATTCATTCAGATCTAGGATGTGTTATTTCAGTGTTCCCTTTATTTTTTGAGCAGTGTAGCAAGCCAACTGACTCACTGTCAGTAGGAGTGATCCATTTTCGTGAACGGGGTGGTGTACCTAATAAACTGACCTGTGAGTGTATAGGCCTACACACAGTTTATTTAATGAAATGCTCCACACATTACATATTTCTAAACCCCCCCACCCCCACCCCCCAAAAACTACATTTATAAATATTCCTGTACTGCCCATTCCTGTGGACTGTCGATTATGTCCTTTCCTGAACTTGACTCTAGAACTTCACTCCCATTCCTGCCGGAATCCCGCTGGACCTGTAAGACCCGCGGGAGTCCTGTTCCCATGTCAACCTCTACTGTGCTTCATTGTAATGTGCTGTCCAAACTTGTGAAATATAGACATCTATGATTGGTTCAGATTTGGTCCGGTCAACAATCATGAATGTTTGGGCCAAATCAATGCCGGTCTGGACCAAAAATCGACTTCTTTGGATGTTGAAATCAAGGCCAGGGCGGATTGACCAAATTTCAACTACTTTTCAACATCCATGGACGTCCGATGTTGGTTGGTGCTCAGTGGGTGCGGATGCTGATTACAGTAAATAGAAAGAGAGGGGGCTCATGGGTAGGTGTCAGTAAGGGCAAGGAGAGGTAACATTAACTGGAGAGCAAGAGAGCGAGAGAGAGCGAGAGAGAGAGAGAGAGAGAGAGAGAGAGAGAGAGAGAGAGAGAGAGAGAGAGAGAGAGAGAGAGAGAGAGAGAGAGAGAGAGAGAGAGAGAGAGCTCAAAGTCATTGCTCCTGCATTTTTCAGTATGTTTTTACAAAAAAATATAGATTTAGAGTTAGATAAACTTGGATTTTTTGGCAGGGACATATACAGGATGCTACCCTCCACAACATAACCTTCAGTCCAAACCAAAACTCCAAACCTACAACCTGATTTTGGACGGAATTACCTGGAATTACCTGGACGGCTTTCTACTACCAAGGATTACTATTCCCAAACTATACAGCAAATGCGCTGGTAAACAAACAGAAACCTGAAAAAACCATCCATCCTGGAACTGAGTGAGTAATGTTTAGTCTGAAGCTATTTTTTACTTTTTAAAACCAAGAAGAAAAATACATTACAATTATATATTTTACTTTATAAGGACTGAATGCTAAGGCTATCAAGCTTGCTAGTACAAAGAGATACAACTTCAATTAGCACTGATGTGTGAAGTGAGAGGTGTCAAAACCCTTGAGCCCAACAATGGCAGAAGAGTCGCACAGTCTACCCCAAACAAATGGAGAGGCCATAGAAGCACCCTCCCGCTGTTCAGAGGTAATTAAAATACAGTACCCTCTGCATGTAAAGAATGATAAGACACGAAAAGAGTACAAAATGAAACTCCTTATGGGAAATCAGGAGACACTTTTTGCTGACTTTTATAAAAATGGGAACATAAGCAACCTTATCTTCCACACAGACCATCCCCTGGCATGGCACAGTGCTATACTAGCACACTACCCCTCTGTTAAGAGGGGGGTTTGGGGGGAGGGTGTTAGCGATGGGTGGAAACTCAGGATACTAGACAACGAGGACTCTGAGTCAGCTAATATAAATCTCTATAAATCTGGAACAGTATTGGTACAGGGCAACATCAAACAGTTCCAGCTGGACTTTCACCTAATCAAAGAAATAGCTCAGCAGGTGAAGCTTTCCCTTGAGAAAGATACTCCCACCCCGAGCAGGTCAGACCAGACCTCTTCATTAAATAACCCCACAGAGCAACCCCAAGCAGAAAGTCAACTTCCCAGCACAGAGTTCTACTCCCTCATTGAAATGAAGGATAAATTCACCCAGCTGGAGGTAAGGCAGGTGGAGCTGGAACAGCAGGTCGTTACACTCCAGTCAGCACAGACCCAGACAACAGTTCAGCACAACAACACCCCCTTAACTAGACCTGGAGAGCTGGAGGTGGAGAGAGACATGTCTTGCACTCTGGACTGTGGTGAGACAACATCAACAGGAGAAAGAGCAGTAGCAGGAGAAGAACAGAGCACTAGAGGAGAGGATCAGAGTGCTGGAGGAGAAGGTGAGAACGATGACGGGTGACAGAGAACAACCCATTAGAGCACTGGCCACCCCCGCAGAGAAGCCAGCAGAACAGTACACCCTAGACCCTAACCATAGCCTCGACATCACAGCCACACAAACAAATAAAGAAGAAGCAAACCGGATGGACATCATGAAAATGATCGGAGAGGTTGAGAGTAGAAGAAGTTCAGGAGCAAAAAAATAATAATTAAAATAAAAAAAAATAAAAAAAAAATATATATATATATATATATATATATATATATATATATATATATATATATATATATATATATATATATAATATAATTATTGTAAAATTAACTCTGTCCATAAGGTGTAGATAGTAAGTATAGACCGGAAGTAGAGGCCTGGGCATTGTTGTTCACTAATTTACTCCAAGTAGGGAAAGGATGGTGGGGTTGAAAAGTAATAAAGGGGAGTATATATATAAAAAATTAAAAAATAAAAAAACATGGGGGATTGGAAGTGATGCAGACAATTACATTGATAGAAGATAAAAATCTATCTGCAATATTAAGCTGATCCATAAAAAAAAAAAAAAATAATAAAAAATAATAATAATAATAATAAAAAGAACCCCAAGCCCAGGGGATCCCAACCCCTCTGAACACCAAATCCCCCCGTCAGCCCCCCTGATAGCCCTCCTGACGACACCCCCACACCCACTGAGGACATACACAAGCCACAGATTGTACTCCTTATGGACTCAAACGGGAAATACATACAAGAAAATATACTTTTTCCCAAACACACAGTGTCTAAACTCTGGTGTTCAAATACCCAGCGCGCCCTAGACCTTCTTTCTGAGGACCAACTAGGATCACCCAGCCACATAATAATGCACACAGGCACAAACAACCTGAGAACACAGCAGGAAAGGGTGGCCACAGCACTCAATGGAGTGCTAGAACAAGCTTATTCTACTTTCCCCAACGCACAAGTGGTTATCTCAACCCTGCTACCACGAAAATACTTCCACCCTGCTACCATACAGCAGGTAAATGCAAGTATTTCCCGTGACTGTGCATCAAAACCAAATGTCTACCTGGCCCACCACTCCACCCTCGATGTGAACAGCCTTTACGACCAGGTCCACCTATACAAGGCAGCAGTGCCCACCTTCGCCCGGACCCTAAAGGATATCGCCCTCAACCGCAGATCCAACACCTCACACAGGAGCAACAGATCAACAGACACCTCGCCCAGACCAGCGAGACACTCTCCCAGACCTGCGGGATCCCCCCCGGACCTACACATAGAGGACCCCCGCCGAGAGGACCTACTTCCAGACCACAGCACCACCAGCCACATCCACACCCCCACCAATTAACAACCCCCCAAGTCAACCATGCCCACACCCCATTTAGGCCTATGCCCCTCCTACCCACCCCATGCCCCCCACTCCCGCAAAGAGGGCCTCAGCACGCAAAAGGCCGTGAGCAGGCAAACAGGCCCAACCCCCACTCTTACACTGGCCCAAGCCAATGGCATGTACCAGATGCTCAGCAGGCTCTGCTCACAATTACTGGCCTGAGGCCAGACCACACAACCAACAACATTAGACACTTTATGGAACACAAAGCCTTCACTATTTCATCCTGGAATATCCAAGGCCTGAGGTCATCTGCCTTTGGCCTAAAGAGCAGGAACCTGGACTTCGCCAAAGAAATCGGAAATACAAACATTGTCATCCTACAAGAAACATGGTATAGAGGAGACGGACCCACTGGTTGCGATCTAGATTACAGAGAGCTGGTAGTCCCATCCACCAAACTACCAGGTGTGAAACAGGGAAGGGACTCAGGGGGTATTCTAATTTGGTATAGAGCAGACCTAACTCACTCTATTCAATTAATCAAAACAGGAACATTTTGCATTTGGCTAGAAATTCAAAAAAATGTCCTCCTGTGTGCTACATATATCCCCCCACTAGAATCCCCATAATTTAATGAAGACAGCTTCTCCATCCTGGAGGGGGAAATCAATCATTTCCAGACCCAGGAACATGTACTAGTCTGTGGCGACCTAAATGCCAGAACTGGACAAGAACCTGACACCCTCAGCACACAGGGGGAAAAACACCTACTTGGAGGTGACAGCATTCCCTCCTCCATATGCCCCACTAGGCACAACTAAGATAACATAACCAACAAAAACAGGTCACAACTCCTGCAGCTCTGTCGCACACTGGGTATGTACATAGCCAATTGTAGGCTTCGAGGGGACTCCTATGTTAGGTACACCTATAGCTCATCTCTTGGCAGTAGTACTGTAGACTACTTTATCACTGACCTCAACCCAGAGTTGCTCAGAGCGTTCACAGTTAGCCCACTGACACCCCTATCAGACCACAGCAAAACTACAGTCTACTTGAACAGAGCAATACTCAATCATGAGGCATCAAAGCCAAAGGAACTGAATCATATTAAGAAATGCTATAAATGGAAGGAAAGTAGTGTCGAAACCTACCAAAAAAATATTAGGCAACAACAAATTCAATCCCTTTAAGACAACTTCCTGGACAAAACGTTCCACTGTAATAGTGAAGGTGTAAACTTGGCAGTAGAAAACCTAAACAGTATATTTGACCTCTCAGCTTCCCTATCAAATCTAAAAATCTCTAACAGAAAACCGAAGAAAAGTAACAACAGTGACAAATGGTTTGATGAAGAATGCAAAAACCTAAGAAAGAAATTGAGAAACCTATCCAACCAAAAACATAGAGACCCAGAAAACCTGAGCCCAAGCCTCCACTATGGTGAATCACTAAAACAATTCAGAAATACACTACGGAAAAAAAAGGAACAGCATGTCAAAAATCAGCTCAATGTAATTGAAGAATCCATAGACTAACCACTTCTGGGAAAATTGGAAAACACTAAACAAACAACAACACGAAGAGCTATCTATCCAAAACGGAGATGTATGGGTAAACCACTTCAACTCCAATCTTTTTGGCCCTATAACGAAGAACAAACAGCAACAAATATATACATGATCAAATGCAAATCTTAGAGTCAACTATTAAAGACTACCAGAACCCACTGATTCTCCAATTACATTGAATAAACTACAGGACAAAATACAAACCCTCCAACCCAAAAAGGCATGTGGTGTTTATGGTATCCTCAATGAAATGATAAAATATACAGACCACAAATTCCAATTGGCTATACTTAAACTCTTTAACATCATCCTTAGCTCTGGCATCTTCCCCAGTATTTGGAACCAAGGACTGATCACCCCAATCCACAAAAGTGGAGACAAATTTGATCCCAATAACTACCGTGGGATATGCGTCAACAGCAACCTTGGGAAAATCCTCTGCATTATCATTAACAGCAGACTAGTTCATTTCCTCAGTGAAAACAATGTACTGAGCAAATGTCAAATTGTTTTTTTACCAAATTACCGTACGACAGACCACGTATGCACCCTGTACACCTTAACTGACAAACAAACAAACCAAAACAAAGGCAAAGTCTTCTCATGCTTTGTTGATTTCAACAACAACAAAAAACATATGACATTATAAAATACATGTACACAAACAACAAGTGTGCGGTTAAAATTGGCAAAAAACACACATATTTCTTTCCACAGGGTCGTGGGGTGAGACAGGGATGCAGTTTAAGCCCCACCCTCTTCAACATATATATCAATGAATTGGCGAGGGCACAAGAACAGTCTGCAGCACCCGGCCTCACCCTACTAGAATCTGAAGTCAAATGTCTACTGTTTGCCCGTGATCTGGTGTTTCTGTCACCAACCAAGGACGGCCTACAGCAGCACCTAGATCTTCTGCACAGATTCTGTCAGACCTGGGCCCTGACAGTAAATCTCAGTAAGACAAAAATAATGGTGTTCCAAAAAAGGTCCAGTTGCCAGGACCACAAATACAAATTCCATCTAGACACCGTTGCCCTAGAGCACACAAAAAACGATACATACCTCGGCCTAAACATCAGCGCCACAGGTAACTTCCACAAAGCTGTGAACGATCTGAGAGACAAGGCAAGAAGGGCCTTCTATGCCATCAAAAGGAACATAAAATTTGACATACCAATTAGGATCTGGCTAAAAATACATGAATCAGTTATAGAACCCATTGCATTTTATGGTTGTGAGGTCTGGGATCCGCTCACCAAACAAGAATTCACAAAATGGGACAAACACCAAATTGAGACTCTGCATGCCGAATTCTGCAAAAAATATCCTCAGTGTACAAGAAAAAACACCAAATAATGCATGCAGAGCAGAATTAGGCCGATACCCGCTAATTATCAAAATCCAGAAAGGAGACGTTCAATTCTATAAGCACTTAAAAGGAAGTGATTCCCAAACCTTCCATAACAAAGCCATCACCTACAGAGAGATTAACTTGGAGAAGAGTCCCCTAAGTAAGCTGGTCCTGGGGCTCTGTTCACAAACACAAACAGACCCCACAGAGCTCCAGGACAACAACAACAACACAATTAGACCCAAGCAAATCATGAGAAAACAAAAAGATAACTACTTGACACATTGGAAAGAATTAACAAAAAAACAGAGCAAACTAAAATGCTATTGGACCTAAACAGAGAGTACACAGTGGCAGAATACCTGACCACTGTGACTGACCCAAACTTAAGGAAAGCTTTGACTATATACAGACTCAGTGAGCATAGCCTTGCTATTGAGAAAGGCCGCCGTAGGCAGACCTGGCTCTCAAGAGAAGACAGGCTATGTGCACACTGCCCACAAAATGAGGTTGAAACTGAGCAGCACTTCCTAACCTCCTGCCAAATGTATGACCATATTAGAGACACATATTTCCCTCAGATTACAGAGATCCACAAAGAGAGTGTTGTAGGATTCTAAATGCAAATAGTCCGGGTAGCCATGATTAGCTGTTCAGGATTCTTATGGCTTGGGGGTAGAAGCTGTTAAGAAGCCTTTTGGACTTATACTTTTGGACCTAGACAAGGTACCGCTTGCCACGTGGTAGCAGAGAGAACAGTCTGTGACTAGAGTGGCTGGAGTCTTTGACAATTTTTAGGGCCTTCCTCTGACACCGCATGGTATAGAGGTCCTGGATGGCAGGAAGCTTGGCCCCTTTAATGTACTGGGCCGTACGCACTACCCCCTGTAGTGCCTTGCGGTCGGAGGCCGAGCAGTTGCCATAACAGGCGGTGTTGCAACCAGTCAGGATGCTCTCGATGGTGCAGCTGTATAACTTTTTGAGGATCTGAGGACCCATTTCAAATCTTTTCAGTCTCCTGAGGGGGAACAGGCTTTGCCGTGCCCTGTTCACGACTGTCTTGGTGTGTTTGGACCATGATAGTTTGTTGGTGATGTGGACACCAAGGAACTTGAAGCTCTCAACCTGTTCCACTACAACCCTGTCGATGAGAATGGGGGCGTGCTCAGTCCAATTTTTTTTTCCTGTAGTCCACAATCATCTCCTTTGTCTTGATCACGTTGAGGGAGAGGTTGTTATCCAGGCACCACACGGCCAGGTCTCTGACCTCCTCCCTATAGGCTGTCTCATCGTTGTTGTTGATCAGGCCTACCACTGTTGTGTCGTCGGCAAACTTGATGATGGTGTTGGAGTCGTGCCTGGCCATGCAGTCATGGGTGAACAGGGAGTACAGGAGGGGTCTAAGCATGCACCCCTGAGGGTCCCCCGTGTTGAGAATCAGCGTGGCAGAATTGTTGTTACCTACCCTTACCACCTGGGGGCGGCCCGTCAGGAAGTCCAGGATCCAGTTGCAGAGGGAGGGGTTTAGTCCCAGGGTCCTTAGCTTAGTGAAGAGCTTTGAGGGCACTATGGTGTTGAACGCTGAGTTGAATGCATCAAACCAGTTGCCGTGATAAAAGTGTTTTGTTGTTGCGCACTATCCTCAAACAATAGCATGATATTATTTTGCTGTACTAGCTACTGTAAATTGGACACTGCAGTTAGATGAAAAATAATTTAAGCTTTCTGCCCATATAAGACATGTCTATGTCCTGGAAAGTTGGCTGTTGTTTACAACGCCATTCATGTAACATATCGCATATTGAGCAGCAACTGTCCCGGTATAGGGACACCGAACCCGTAGAGGTTACATTTACAGAAGGCAAATAATTTATCCAAAAATAAACTTGGCAGGGGTCTTTCATTTGACACTCAACTTGATATTCTGCTATGATCTTCACATGTTGGTGCTCATGGGTCCTTTTACATGGAAATGACTGTATGTTTTCATATTGCTGAATATAAAAATGTATAATTCATCATGCAAATAATCTGGCACGAAACAAACTTGGTGCTCCCCAAAGGGAGAGCAATCTAATGAGTTCAGTAGATAAAATATTAATACCTTAGCAGAATTGTGTCATTTTCCCCCTCCCTACTACAGTGTGCCAATAAACCCCCTTGTCCAATATGCCATTAGATATAGTGGCAGACACACAATGATAAGAGCCATTGATCATTGTCACCAAACTGCCTGTGTATAAATGTGTTTACCTGACTGTGCAGATGGGAGATGGGGGAGATAAATTGACAGTCCATAACTCCCATTAGCTAATATTATCATTTCAGGCAGCACCATCGCAAACAGCCACCCAGGGCTTTTATCTGAAATGTCATGGTGTCTATCCTTCAATTGATTTCACTGAATTTCCCTGTGGGGTAATTGCCTTTCTAAATAGGCATGTGCATGATTTATCACATGGCCCCTCTTTATTTCTCTAGCTTACCTTGAGAAATGGTTAAACAAGTTCAGACATGCAGGTTGTATACTCAGCCAAGTGTGGATTGATATACTTTTGTACGCTTGCGTTTTATAGATATAACTGACCAAGATGACAAAAGGCTACGTCAGCGAAAAAGATGATGAAGGGAAAGGAGGACTCCAGGCTGACAAGATGGGCTATATGGACTCGTCTTCCTAGTATCCGGATGGCTAATGTCCAATCTCTAGAAAATACACTTTGTGCACTTAGAGCAAGGTTTCAATCGCAGAGGGACATCAGGGAATGATGTCTTTTTTTTGTACAGAGACATGACTTACGGATGATACACTCGACTCTTCTATTCAACCAAACAGCTTTTCCATTTTCTGTATGGATCGAATGGCGGCTTCGGGGTAGGGTTATGTTTCTTCATCAACAATAACTGGTGTACCGAAGTTGAAAACATCACGAGCTCCTGTTCAATCGACCTGGCGTTTCTGATGCTAAAATGTCGACCGCACTACATGTACAGTACCAGTCAAAAGTTTGGACACATCTACTCATTCAAGGGTTTTTCTTTATTTTTACTATATTCTACATTGTAGAATAATAGTGAATATATCAAAACTATGAAATAACACATGCGGAATCATGTAGTAACCAAAAAAGTGTTAAACAAATCCAAATATATTTTATATTTGAGATTCTTCAAAGTAGCCACCCTTTGCCTTAATGACAGATTTGCACACTCTTGGAATTCTCTCAACCAGCTTCACCTGGAATGTTTTTCCAACAGTCTTGAAGGAATTTCCACATATGCTGAGCACTTGATGGCTGCTTTTCCTTCAATCTGCCGTCCGACTAATCCCAAACCATCTCAATTGGGTTGAGGTCGGGGGATTGTGGAGGCCAGGTCATCTGATGCAGCACTCCATCACTCTCCTTCTTGGTAAAATAGCCCTTACACAGCCTGGAGGTGTGTTGGGTCAATGTCCTGTTAAAAAACAAATGATAGTCCCACTAAGCCCAAACCAGATGGGATGGCGTATCGTTGCACAATGCTGTGGTAGCCATGCTGGTTAAGTGTGCCTTGAATTCTAAATAAATCACAGACAGTGTCACCAGCAAAGCACCCCCACACCATAACATCTCCTCCTCCATGCTTTACGGTGGGAACTACACATGCGGAGATCATCCGTTCACCCACACCGCGTCTCGAATTTGCAGCAATTTGACCATGAAGGCCTGATTCACACGGTCCCCTCTGAACAGTTGATGTTGAGATGTGTCTGTTACTTGAACTCTGTGAAGCATTTATTTGGGCTGTAATTTCTGAGAATTGCAACTCTAATGAACTTAACCTGTGCAGCAGAGGTAACTTTGGGTCTTACATTCCTGTGGCGGTCCTCATGAGAGCCAGTTTCATCATTGCCCTTGATGGTTTTTGCGACTGCACTTGAAGAAACTTTAAAAGTTCTGTAAATGTTCCATATTGACTGACCTTCATGTCTTAAAGTAATGATGGACTGTCATTTCTCTTTGCTTATTTGAGCTGTTCTTGCCATAATATGGACTTGGTCTTTTAGCAAATATGGCTATCTTCTCTATACCCCCCTACCTTGTCACAACACAACTGATTGGCTCAAACACATTAAGAAGGAAATAAATTCCACAAATTAACTTTTAACAAGGCACACCTGTTAATTGAAATGCATTCCAGGTGACTACCTCATGAAGCTGGTTGAGAGAATGCCAAGAGTGTGCAAAGCTGTCATCAAGGCAACGGGTGGCTATTTGAAGAATATCAAATATAAAATAAATTTTGATTTGTTTAACACTTTTTTGGTTACTATGTGATTCCATATGTGTTATTTCATAGTTTTGAGGTCTTCACTATTATTCTACAATGTAAAAAAAATAAAAAAAAATAAAGAAAAACCTTGAATGAGTAGGTGTGTCTAAACTTTTGACAGGTAGTGAATATGCCGAGGGAATTCACGTGTTATTATGTTTTAATCAATTATTTGGTGACGTGAATATATTGTGTATAGTTTTACCTAAAAAGGATAACTTTTTTTAATATTTCAATATTTTTATTTTCATTAAATTCACTGAGGAGGATGGTCCTCCTGTTGGAAATTGTTTAGTTGACTATGAGGTGAAACTGAGTTAATCATCAACATATAGTTAACATTCTTTGTGGCTAACTGAATTGGGTCATTTCACTGTGTGTGTGGGTAAAAGAGGGAATCTGACTTAGGGTCAAATTGCTCGCTTTTACTTAAATCCATGGCTGTCCTATCTTATCAGGGACTGAAACTAGCTTGTGGCCTTTTGTCTCTCTCCTCACACAAAGTGATAAAGAGCGGCGCCAGGGTTGAACAGAGTTTAACCTAAACATGAGTGTTTTTGCAAGATAAGGGATTGATTGAGTGTATTACTATTGATTCTGAACTGAATGAAAGTCGAATGTAGCCGCCGCCATAGACAAAGGGAGTGGGTGGAGCAGTAAAAGAGCGGGAAGCTGAGGAGGGAGGGATTTAAAGCTACAGTGTGGGAAAAAAGTATTTGATCCCATGCTGATTTTGTACGTTTGCCCACTGACAAAGACATGATCAGTCTATAATTTTAATGGTAGGTTTATTTGAACAGTGAGAGACAGAATAACAACAAAAACATCCAGAAAAACGCATGTCAAAAATGTTATAAATTGATTTGCATTTTAATGAGGGAAATAGGTATTTGACCCCCTCTCAATCAGAAGGATTTCTGGCTCCCAGGTGTATTTTATACAGGTAACGAGCTGAGATTAGGCGCACACTCTTAAAGGGAGTGCTCCTAATCTCAGTTTGTTACCTGTATAAAAGACACCTGTCCACAGAAGCAATCAATCAATCAGATTCCAAACTCTCCACCATGGCCAAGACCAAAGAGCTCTCCAAAGATGTCAGGGACAAGATTGTAGACCTACACAAGGCTGGAAAGGGCTACAAGACCATCGCCAAGCAGCTTGGTGAGAAGGTGACAACAGTTGGTGCAATTATTCACAAATGGAAGAAACACAAAATAACTGTCAATCTCCCTCGGCCTGGGGCACCATGCAAGATCTCACCTCGTGAAGTTGCAATGATCATGAGAATGGTGAGGAATCAGCCCAGAACTTCACGGGAGGATCTCGTCAATGATCTCAAGGCAGCAGGGACCATAGTCACCAAGAAAACAATGACTGAAATCCTGCATATCCCGCAAGGTTCCCCTGCTCAAGAAAGCACATATACAGGCCTGTCTGAAGTTTGCCAATGAACATCTGAATGATTCAGAGGAGAACTGAGTGAAAGTGTTGTGGTCAGATGAGACCAAAATGGAGTTCTTTGGCATCAACTCAACTCGCCGTGTTTGGAGGTGGAGGAATGCTGCCTATGACTCCAAGAACACCATCCCCACCGTCAAACATGGAGGTGGAAACATTATGCTTTGGGGGTGTTTTTCTGCTAAGGGACAAGACAACTTCACCGCATCAAAGGGACGATGGACGGGGCCATGTACCGTCAAATCTTGTGAGAACCTCCTTCCCTCAGCCAGGGCATTGAAAATGGGTCGTGGATGGGTATTCCAGCATGACGATGACCCAAAACACACGGCCAAGGCAACAAAGGAGTGGCTCAAGAAGAAGCACATTACAGTCCTGGAGTGGCCTAGCCAGTCTCCAGACCTTAATATCAATGAAAATCTGTGGAGGGAGCTGAAGGTTCAAGTTGCCAAACGTCAGCCTTGAAACCTTAATGACTTGGAGAAGATCTGCAAAGAGGAGTGGGACAAAATCCCTCCTGAGATGTGTGCAAACATGATCGCCAACTACAAGAAACGTCTGAACTCTGTGATTGCCAACAAGGGTTTTGCCACCAAGGACTAAGTCATGTTTTGCAGAGGAGTCAAAATACTTATTTCCCTCATTAAAATGCAAATCAATTTATAACATTTTTGACATTTTGTTGTTGATATTCTGTCTCTCAATGTTCAAATAAACCTACCATTAAAAGTATAGACTGATCATGTATTTGTCAGTGGGCAAACGTACAAAATCAGCAGAGGATCAAATACTTTTTTCCATCACTGTATGGTGTGTGGAGGACACTATATAAGATGGATGGAGAGAAGAAGAGGGGGCAAATCTGCAGATTGGCCTGGCTTTGTTGACATTATAATAAAGTCATTCTTAATCCCACAAACACTCTGGAAGGACTAATTTGTAATAAAGTATAGTGGTTATTTTACACAACACTCCCCTTCCTCCTCTGAGGAGCCTCCATTGAAGCCAATGTACCCCATTGAGCCCATTTCAGCCATTACCGCGGTGTGTTTGACAGGCCATTACAAATATTTCCGTGATCTTAACATTAACGGAAAAAACAACAGGCACAAGCAAGAATATGTAAGAGTAGCAGGAGTAAAATGAAAGCTATCAATCCAGCGAGATTTAAGTGGCAAGTGGATTTTGCACCCCTCAAACACAGGAAATAGACAGCTGACAAAGGCAGATCCTCATGTGGGCGGGGCATGCGCATTGCTACAAGTTTCTTCAAGTGCAGTCGCAAAAACCACCAAGCGCTATGATGAAACTGGCTCTCATGAGGACTACCACAGGAAAGGAAGACCCAGAGTTTATTCTGCTGTGGAGGATAAGTTCATTAGAGTTAACTGCACCTCAGATTGCAGCCCAAATAAATGCTTCACAGAGTTCAAGTAACAGACACATCTCAACATCAACTGTTCAGAGGAGACTGTGTGAATCAGGCCTTCATGGTTGAATTGGTCCAACGAAACCACTACTAAAGGACACCAATAATTAGAAGAGACTTGCTTGGGCCAAAAAACACGAGCAATGGACATTAGACTGGTGGAAATGTGTCCTTTGTCTGGAGACCAAATTTGAGATTTTTGGTTCCAACCACCTTGTCTTTGTGAGACACAGTGTGGATGAACGGATAATCTATGCAAATCTATATATATTTACGAGGGGATGAAAACATATGGGGGATTGGAAGTGATGCAGACAATTTCATTGATTGCAGTTACAATATACAGTGGGGAGAACAAGTATTTGATACACTGCCGATTTTGCAGGTTTTCCTACTTACAAAGCATGTAGAGGTCTTGTAACGATCCCGGCTGTCTGAGTCGGGGTCTGGTCGTAAGCTCCAGTTTCCCGAGGGTTCGGGAACGCTCCGGGGAGCGCTCTGGTTTCCGCACCTGATTCCTGTTAGCAATCTGCACACCTGGGCCTAATCAGCACCTTTCTTAGGCTCTGGCCCAACATCCAGTTCCTGCCGGATCGTTAGCCATGAACAGTAGGTGTTCGTTGTATCAGTTGAGCGTTCTAGCGTGAGTTTTGTTATTTTGTACTTTGTTGAGTTTTTGTGTCCTTACCTCCGTTTTTGTTCCACCTGCAGTCACACGTCCGGAACCTTCACCCCACCTCTGCCTGATGGTCGGCGGCTGCCGAGCCATCACTGGACCCAGACTACACCCCCAACTACTCAACCACGCCGCCCGCTCTGTCCCTGGATTATTCTGCACCTTTTTGTTATCTGAATAAACCCTCACTTTCGTTCAACTCTCCTTGTCCTGGTCTGCTTCTGGGTTCTGGCTGAGGGAACTGTGACAGAACGATCCGGCCAATTATGAACCCAGCGGACCTGGACTCAGTTCGCCATGCCATTACCCAGCAGGAGAAGATGTTGGGCCATCATAGCACGGTACTACAGGAGATCGCGTTGTCAGTTCGGAACCTTTCTACCGGCCTGATGGAGGTCCAGAACCAACGCCAGTGTCCGGTGGAGGACCCACTACCGGTTTCACCCATCTCGCCTGCCGCTTCTGAAGTTGTGTCCTCCGTGAGCCCAAGGTTCCGACGCCGGATAAATATGAGGGGGAGCTGGGAGGATGCCGTTCCCTTCCTTATGCAGTGTGGATTAGTGTTCGATCTACAGCCCTACTCTTATGCCACAGACAAGGCTAGGGATAGCCTTTGTGATTGAGTTGCTGCGTGGTCGAGCGCTGGAGTGGGCTTCAGCCGTTTGGGAACGACAGGATCCCTGCATGGCTTCATACCAGGGGTTCACGGCCGAGATGAGGAAGCTCTTCGACCATTCCGTCCGAGGGGAGGGACGCAGCTAGGCGCCTGTTTTCTCTTCACCAAGGAACTCGCAGCGTGGCCGATTTCGTGATCGAGTTCAAGACGTTGGCTGTGGAGAGTGGGTGGAACGAGGAGTCTTTGCAAGCGGCTTTTTTACCAGGGTCTGTCGGAGCAGCTCAAGGATGAGTTGATCTCCTATCCGGAGCCTAGTGACCTGGACAGCTTGGTAGCCTTGTCTATTCGGGTGGATAATCGAGTCCGAGAGCGAAGGAGGGAGAAGCAATGGGGGTCCGTCCAATCGATCAGCTTCTCAGTTCCCAGTCGGGTCGGGTGGTGGACCAGAACACGTCGATCATTCTCCACCACTAAGGATTAGTGGAGAGGACCTCTCTCCCGATTCTGAACCCATGCAAGGGGGGGCGGCACGGGTTAACCAAGGAGGAGCGTCAACATAGACGTAAGACCAACTGCTGCCTCTACTGTGGTCGCTCGGGACATTACATCTCCACCTGTTCCCGGCGGTCGTCAAACTGCCCGGCTCGCTAAAGTTGGGAGGACTTTTAGCGAGCCAGTTTCAACCTCTCAGTACCTCTGTCAGACCCCGCTTCCGGCTACCCTTGTGAACAGGAATCAGAGCTTAGCGCTTAACGCTTTTATCGATTCAGGTGCCGATGGAAGCTTTCTTGATGCCGAGTTGGTGGAACAGCTGGGGCTTTCCAAGGAGCAATTGCCGGAAGCCATTGAAGCGACCACTCTGAACGGCAGTAGTCTGGCACGTATCACGATGAGGACTGAACCGGTTAAGATGCGGTTGTCAGGGAATCATTCTGAGATGATTTCATTTTTCATTCTGCCGTCTTCCCATGTTCCTCTGGTCCTTGGATACCCCTGGCTGAAGGAACACAATCCCACGTTCGATTGGGTGACGGGCAAGGTAACGAGTTGGAGCCTGGATTGTCATGCTAACTGTCTCAAGACTGCCTGCCCCCATTCGGTTCCCAGTCAGGTGATTGAGGCTAAACCTCCAGATTTGTCCCTGGTTCCCCGAGACATATCACGATTTGGGGGAAGTTTTCAGTAAGCAGAAGGCTCTGTCACTCCCTCCCCACCGACCATATGATTGTGCCATCAACCTGGTCCCTGGAGCTGTCTACCCCAAGGGAAGGTTATACAGTATCTCCCGACCTGAACGTGAGGCGTTGGAGACCTACATCAAGGAGTCCCTAGCTGCTGGTCTCGTTCGGTCCCTCGTCATCACCCCTGGGGGCAGGATTCTTCTTTGTGGGTAAGAAGGATGGCTCTCTTCGACCATGTATTGACTATCGGGGGTTGAATGACATCACGGTCAAGAACAAGTATCCCCTGCCCTTGATGAGTTCTGCCTTCGACTCCTTACAGGGTGCTACGGTGTTCACCAAGTTAGACCTACGCAATGCGTATCACCTGGTCCGGATCAGAGAGGGGGACGAGTGGTTGACGGGTTTCAATACACCGATGGGGCACTTCGAGTATCAGGTGATGCCGTTTGGACTGACCAATGCTCCAGCGGTATTCCAGAGTATGGTGAACGACGTCCTGAGAGATATGATCGGTCTCTTCGTGTTTGTTTACCTGGATGACATTCTGATCTTCTCGAAGGAACCTTCCGACCACGTCCAGCATGTCCGGCAGGTTCTGCAGCGATTATTGGAGAATCGCCTGTTCGTGAAGGCCGAGAAGTGCGAGTTTCACGCCCACACGACATCCTTTCTCGGGTACATCATCTCCAGGGGGTGAGATTAGGATGGACCAGGAGAAGGTTAGAGCGGTTCTGGAATGGGCCCAGCCCGGTACGAGATTGCAGCTCCAGAGATTTTTGGGGTTTGCGAATTTCTACCGCAGATTCATCCGGGATTACAGCCGTGTGGCCGCTCCATTAACTGCCTTGACTTCCAGCATCAGGACCTTCAAGTGGAATCCGGAGGCGGATCGAGCGTTTCTGGATTTGAAGAGGCGATTCACCAACGCACCGATTCTCTCTCAACCGGACACGGCCCGTCAGTTCATCGTTGAAGTGGACGCGTCTGATGTGGGAGTTGGCGCCATCCTGTCGCAGCGATGCTCCACGGACAGTAAACTCCATCCCTGCGCCTACTACTCTCGTCGCCTTTCGCCTGCGGAGAGGAATTACGATGTGGGTAACCGGGAGCTTCTCGCGGTGAAACTTGCCTTGGAGGAGTGGCGCCACTGGTTGGAGGGGGCGGAGCAACCGTTTATTGTCTGGACTGACCACAAGAATCTTGCTTACGTGCAATCGGCTAAACGTCTCAACTCCCGTCAGGCCAGGTGGGCGTTGTTTTTCGGACGATTCAAGTTTGCCCTGACGTTCGACCTGGATCTAAGAACGGCAAGGCGGACGCCTTGTCCCGGATGTTCTCCAAGACGGAGGAGAGTGGGTCCAAGACCGAGACTATTCTCCCCGGAACTGCGTCGTGGGAGCAGTGATGTGGAAGATTGAGGAGGAGGTGCTGGCGGCCCTTCGGACTCAGCCCGGTCCCCGTAACGGTCCACCCGGTCGGTTGTTTGTGCCTGAGTCGGTTCGTCCTGCTGTCCTCAAATGGTCCCACGCCAGCAAGATGGCTTGTCACCCGGCGTGGCTCGGACGATGGCGTTTCTTCGCAGACGTTTTTGGTGGCCTGCCATGGCCGAGGATACTCGGGGTTTTGTTGCTGCCTGTCCAGTGTGTGCGCAGAATAAGAGTACCAATCGGCCCAGCTCTGGACTACTTCATCCCCTTCCTATTCCCCGGCGTCCATGGTCGCATCTGGCCCTGGACTTCGTCACGGGGTTGCCCGCTTCTGAGGGGAACACGGTCGTTCTGACTATCGTGGACAGATTCAGCAAGTTCGCCCACTTTGTGCCTATTGCCAAGCTTCCTCTGCCTCGGAGACGTCCGAGATCCTGGTTAGGGAGGTTTTCAGGGTCCACGGTTTGCCCAGTGATATCGTTTCCGACCGTGGCCCTCAGTTTACCTCTGCTGTCTGGAAGTCCTTCTGTTTGGCCATTGGAGCTACAGTCAGTCTCACATCTGGTTTTCACCCCCAATCCAATGGTCAGGCGGAAAGAGCCAACCAGAAGATGGAATCCACGCTACGCTGTCTGGTCTCTTCCAACCCCACCTCCTGGGCCTCTCAGTTGCCTTGGGTTGAGTATGCCCACAATACTCTCCCTACATCGGCCACTGGGATGTCTCCCTTCCAGTGCCTGTATGGCTACCAACCTCCCCTGTTCCCTTCTCAGGAGAAGGAGCTCTCAGTGCCTTCTGTTCAGGCCCATATTCGGCGTTGCCACCGGACCTGGCATCGGGCCAGAAAGGCACTCCTTAGAGGTTCGGACCGGTATCAGCTCCAGGCGAATCGTCGCCGGATCCCCGCTCCCACCTATACCATCGGAGATAGGGTTTGGTTGGCCACACGGGGATCTTCCGTTACGGACTGAGTCTAGGAAGTTGTTACCGAAGTTTATTGGTCCGTTTGTGGTGGAGAAGGTGATCAATCCAGTGGCAGTGCGACTCAAACTACCGAGGACGCTCAGAGTCCATCCCACTTTTCATGTCTCCTGCCTCAAGCCTGTCTTCCTCAGTCCTCTGTTGCCTCCTCCGCCTCCTCCTCCTCCTCCTCGGATGATCGGAGGTGGTCCTGCCTACACGGTGCGTCGCATATGGATGCCAGACGGCGGGGCCGGGGTTTCCAGTATCTCGTGGACTGGGAGGGGTATGGTCCGGAGGAGAGGAGTTGGATTCCGCGGCGACAGGTCCTAGATGCGGATCTCATCAGGGACTTTACCGCCTCCATCCTGGCGCTCCGGGAGTCCGCCCGGTGGCGTTTCGTCGGAGGGGGGGGTACTGTAACGATCCCGGCTGTCTGAGTCGGGGTCTGGTCGTAAGCTCCAGTTTCCCGAGGGTTCGGGAACGCTCCGGGGAGCGCTCTGGTTTCCGCACCTGATTCCTGTTAGCAATCTGCACACCTGGGCCTAATCAGCACCTTTCTTAGGCTCTGGCCCAACATCCAGTTCCTGCCGGATCGTTAGCCATGAACAGTAGGTGTTCGTTGTATCAGTTGAGCGTTCTAGCGTGAGTTTTGTTATTTTGTACTTTGTTGAGTTTTTGTGTCCTTACCTCCGTTTTTGTTCCACCTGCAGTCACACGTCCGGAACCTTCACCCCACCTCTGCCTGATGGTCGGCGGCTGCCGAGCCATCACTGGACCCAGACTACACCCCCAACTACTCAACCACGCCGCCCGCTCTGTCCCTGGATTATTCTGCACCTTTTTGTTATCTGAATAAACCCTCACTTTCGTTCAACTCTCCTTGTCCTGGTCTGCTTCTGGGTTCTGGCTGAGGGAACTGTGACAGGTCTGTAATTTTTATCATAGGTACACAGCTGTGAGAGACGGAATCTAAAAAAAATATCCAGAAAATCACATTGTATGATTTTTAAGTAATTAATTTGCATTTTATTGCATGACATAAGTATTTGATACATCAGAAATGCAGAACTTAATATTTGGTACAAAAACCTTTGTTTGCAATTACAGAGATCATACGTTTCCTGTATGTCTTGACCAGGTTTGCACACACTGCAGCAGGGATTTTGGCCCACTCCTCCATACAGACCTTCTCCAGATCCTTCAGGTTTCGGGGCTGTCACTGGGCAATACGGACTTTCAGCTCCCTCCAAAGATTTTCTATTGGGTTCAGGTCTGGAGACTGGCTAGGACACTCCAGGACCTTGATATGCTTCTTACGGAGCCACTCCTTAGTTGCCCTGGCTGTGTGTTTCGGGTCGTTGTCATGCTGGAAGACCCAGCCACGACCCATCTTCAATGCTCTTATTGAGGGAAGGAGGTTGTTGGCCAAGATATCACGATACATGGCCCCATCCATCCTCCCCTCAATACGGTGCAGTCATCCTGTCCCCTTTGCAGAAAAGCATCCCCAAAGAATGATGTTTCCACCTCCATGCTTCACGGTTGGGATGGTGTTTTACATTTTACATTTTTAGTCATTTAGCAGACGCTCTTATCCAGAGCGACTTACATGAGCAATTAGGGTTAAGTGCCTTGCTCAAGGGCACATCGACAGATTTTTCACCTAGTCGGCTCGGGGATTAGAACCAGCGACCTTTCGGTTACTGGCACAACGCTCTTAACCACTAAGCTACCTGCCGTCTTGGGGTTGTACTCATCCTTCTTCTTCCTCCAAACACGGCGAGTGGAGTTTAGACCAAAAAGCTATATTTTTGTCTCATCAGACCACATGACATTCTCCCATTCCTTCTCTGGATCATCCAGATGGTCATTGGCAAACTTCAGACGGGCCTGGACATGCGCTGGCTTGAGCAGGGGGACCTTGCGTGCGCTGCAGGATTTTAATCCATGACAACGTAGTGTGTTACTAATGGTTTTCTTTGAGACTGTGGTCCCAGCTCTCTTCAGGTCATTGACCAGGTCCTGCTGTGTAGTTCTGGGATGATCCCTCACCTTCCTCATGATCATTGATGCCCCATGAGGTGAGATCTTGCATGGAGCCCCAGACTGAAGGTGATTGACCGTCATCTTGAACTTCTTTCATTTTCTAATAATTGCGCCAACAGTTGTTGCCTTCTCACCAAGCTGCTTGCCTATTGTCTTGTAGCCCATCCCAGCCTTGTGCAGGTCTACCATTTTATCCCTGATGTCCTTACACAGCTCTCTGGTCTTGGCCATTGTGGAGAGGTTGGAGTCTGTTTGATTGAGTGTGTGGACAGGTGTCTTTTATACAGGTAACGAGTTCAAACAGGTGCAGTTAATACAGGTATTGAGTGGAGAACAGGAGGGCTTCTTGAAGAAAAACTAACAGGTCTGTGAGAGCCGGAATTCTTACTGGTTGGTAGGTGATCAAATACTTATGTCATGCAATAAAATGCAAATTAATTACTTAAAAATCATACAATGTGATTTTCTGGATTTTTGTTTTAGATTCTGTCTCTCACAGGTGAAGTGTACCTATGATAAAAATTACAGACCTCTACATGCTTTGTAAGTAAGAAAACCTGCAAAATCGGCAGTGTATCAAATACTTGTTCTCCCCACTGTATCTACATTATTAAAGCTGATCTACACTCACATTTTCTTTTAGAATCAAGTGTGATTTGTGCTGAGCTGAGATTATGAGCACACTCTTAAAGGAAGTGCTCCTAATCTCGGCTTGTTACCTGTATAAAAGACACCTGGGAGCCAGAAATCTTTTTGATTGAGAGGGGGTCAAATACCTATTTCCCTCATTAAAATGCAAATCAATTTATAAAATTTTTGACATGCGTCTTTCTGGATTTTTTTGTTGTTATTCTGTCTCTCACTGTTCAAATAAACCTACCATTAAAATTATAGACTGATTATTTCTTTGTCAGTGGGCAAACGTACAAAATCAGCAGGGGATCAAATACTTTTTTCTCTCACTGTATTTGGTGGAATAATAAACAACAAGCACATCTCTGGTTTTGTTTAATTGCCTGAATAACAAATACCACTCATTAACCCTCTGAGATGTTTTTCTATTTTCATGATGCTCATTACCACTCCTGTCTTTTTTCTTTCTTTCTAGATATCCACCCACTGTAACACAATTAATCTTCATCACTTGACGATGTCCATCAACCCGAATGTTTACCCAGATGAAAAAAAGACAAGATACAATGAGAGAGAAATATATGAAAATATGGATATCACAGTATGAATTGGAAAATACCCTGTAATATGATAAACAATGTACATTAATTCTTTACCATGAGTGCTCTGAAAGTACTGTCAATTTTAGCATTTTTAAGGATGATTAATTAGGATTTGTTTACACAGAGGTCTGCGGCCAAACTTTTTTTCCAATACTAAAAGACACTTAGTTGCCAGGAATTTAGAGGTCTATGCACTATCGTGGAAAGAGGAGATAATTGAATGGCAATGCAATAATACTGATGTGAGATCCTGACTGCTTTGAAATGTGAAGGTTCCGAAAAGTGTAAACCTCAACTAGTACACGCAGAAAAGATAGCTGATCAACAACACCAGTAAAAGTGACAAAGCCATGATAAGAAATTTGATTTGGCAGAGCAATTTCTCAACATATCGTAACAGAACTAAATTATCTTGTTATATTTTTCTACCATGACATTTCAACAATGAGCCTCATAGTGTGAAGAGAGGAGACATGGGGATAGATGAGGGAGTATTTTAGAAGTGTAGGCTACTACATGGAGCAGAATAAGGACCTGTTTCGTCCATTTCCATCCAATATAATACTTCATCTCCATACAGAATATATCATATTCTGTATTACCATCAGAGTTTAAGGCAGCCTGCCTGATTTAAGGCAACTATCTCAGGAACATCTCAATTTTAGCCAGCTCTTTTTGTGTCATAGCCCTAAGCTGATTGATTCAAGGCTGGTTGGAAATGTAAAACAGGAGCAAGTACTTCTTCATGTAATCATAGATTGCATTGCCATAAACGTGTTAAAGGTTCTCAATTCAATCACTTCAAAGATTGCAGAATGAAAATTAGTGTGGATATGATACATTTCTGTAGGGCTACGCTGCATGTCTCTGTAACGGTGCCATAGTTACATTATGGGCTCTATTTTCGGCTGGCGCGAAGGGCGCAAGTGTCAAACGCATGTTACCCAGCAAACCGAAACATTCCCAGAACATTAACTAAGATTCCCATTAAGTTCTAGTTAGGGTATTATCTAACATTAGTATGATAACATTCCAAAAACATTCAATCTTTAAAAAAAATATATTTTAATGTTCTGCTAACATTCATTAAAATCTGTAACAACCCCCACAAAACATTGCCCAAAAGTTGACATTAGGTTTCCAGGTAATGTAATAACACAATGTACTAGAAATGTTTTCTCTGCAAACCAAAATTGGTTCTGTGAAAGTTCCCAGAACATTTGTTAGGTCGCTGCAAATGTTCGCATAACACAAAAACTGTCCAGTCATGCTGATGATAATAGCATGTTTTTATACTGAACAAAAATATAAATTCAACATGCAACAATTTAAAGATTTTACTGAGTTACAGTTCATATAAGGAAATCAATGAATTTAAATCAATTCATTAGGCCCTAATCTATGGATTTTACATGATAGGGAATAGTGAAATGCATCTGTTAGTCACAGATACCTTAAAAAAAAGGTAGGGCATGGATCAGAAAACCAGTCAGTATCTGGTGTGACCACCATTTGCCTCATGTAGCGCGACACACCTCCTTCTGATAGAGTTGATCAGTCTGATTGTGGCTGTTGTGGGAAGTAATCACTATACTTTATTAAAAATCAAAGTTCTTTCAGAGTTTTTGTAGAATCAAGAATTACTTTATAAACATTTCAACAAAGCCAGGCTAATCTGCAGATTAGGCCTCCTTTCTCTCTCTCTTCCCTAGCTATATAGTCTCCTTCACACACACCCTAGCTTAAAATCCCTCCCTCTTCAGTTTCCCGCTCTTTATCGCTCCACCCACTTCCTTTGTCTATGATGGTGGCTAAATTCGACTTTCATTCAGTTCAGAATCAATAGTAATACAATCAATCAATCCCTTATCTTGCAAAAACACTCATGTTTAGGTTAAACTCTGTTCAACCCCGGCTCTCCTGGGCTTGACCTGAAGACTGATTGTTGAACATGACAGGTCCATACTTAAATCTTTCAAACATACACATTTATATTTTTACATTTTAGTCATTTAGCAGACGCTCTTATCCACAGCGACTTACAGTTAGTGAGTGCATACATTTTTCATACTGTATGCACAAACCCAAACCCCACCCCATCATGCTGTAATCAATCAATCAAGAAGATAGCCAGGAGAGACAAAGGTTTAGCCTGAACTCTGCTCAACCCTGGCCGCTTTTTCCACTTTGTTTGAGAAGAGAGGCAAAAGGCCACAATCTGGTTTCAGTCTCTCATAAAGTAGGACAGCCATGGATTTAAGTAAGAGCGAGCAATTCGACCCTAGGTCAGATTCCCACTTTACCCACACACACACAGTGAAATGACCTAATTGAGATCCTGGCCCAGCAACAAAGAATTCTAACTCTATGTTTGTGATTACCCCAGTTTTATCTCATAGTCCACTAAAAAATATCCATCATATCCCCCCATATGGGATTACTAATCCCATAAATTTACAAAAGTATATTATGTTTATGCTATCAATCACAATATTTGCATTCAAGGTCATACTCATAATGAACAATGTCAATATTTCTACTTAAAACAATTCCAATATAAGTGTTAGTATCCTAACACATTAAAACTAACATAGCGTTGTTTTAGCCATACTACCTAGGACATGTTTAAGAATAGTGCCAACATCTTTAACTCACATAACTTCATTCAGATCAATCAGTCAGCTTACAATTCATAATAATAATCAAATAAATTACCCGTAACAAATTTAGAATGACAATTCTTAGTTAGTCACCTTGGTTCCATCATTCAAAGTTAAAACTCTCACCTTGGCACATACTGACATTGGCAGAATGTACATTTATATTATCCATAAATCTAGCATTAGCTTCTTCATAAATAGAATTACAACAGATCAGTATCTCAATGCATTCCTAGTCTACATTACTATAAATGTAGCAGTGTATAATAACTCCATAATCAACCTACTACCTCAAATAACAATCCCTTCCTCCCCCGACACTCAATCTTCTGGTGTGTCTTCATTATGTTCTTCAGATAGCTTCATAGTTCATCTTGGATTGCCCATGGTAATGTCCCAATTCCAATGTCACACCTGAGCCGCCCCACCTTTACCTCCATTCTGTTTTGTCCATTTTGCCAACCAGTATACCCAAACTATGAGAAATGTTGTATTTGAATTGATTTCTCTTTCTGCCCACTCCACATGGACTCCTGTCACATTCTTGAAAGAAAAGGCATAAGAGAAAAGGCAGTTGATTGCTTCGATTGGATGCTGGTTCTGAATCAGGTCTCCTGGTAGAGGTGCTGCTGGACAGGAACGCCTTTGTTGCTCCCCTTCAGCCGGGTAGAGGGTTTTTGGTTTTTATTGAGGTTTACACCATTCTGGACCGAATTATCTCTGCTCTGCATTACGACACCATCCGTAGTAACCTCAAGAAAGGACAGATCATAACAGTTTATTTAAGTTAATTTCCAATCCAAAAAATCCCTGTAAGCATTGACTATATGACAAATTATTATGTTTCACCAATCATTCTTAATACCAATTTCTAATAATTGACCCTGCTGCCTGATAGATTTTTATTCGTTTCACATTCTCCCTTGAATTCTCCCAAATTATATAACCCAATTGTTTTATTGTAACACTCCTATATTTGCTCATAGTCTATTTGATATTACTCTGGCGTTTTCCTTTTCCTTGTTCCTATTCTAACAACTAATTGCTTACCCTTCTCTCCCCATCCTGGTTGATTATACAATTGTTTATTTTTAGGAATTCCTAAATATGACAAACATTCTGCTGGGCAATATGGTCTTTCTGAGTCTTTCCGAGTTCCTTAACTGACAGAAATTGTGGTTGAACATAGCACAGTCCTGGAATTACTGTTAATTCTTTTAAAGGAGATGTGGTGCATAGTAGACTATTTTCTTTATCTAATTTTAATGTAATATATTGTACTCATCTATACTAGTCATTGTTTAACGGCTCCTTCCATTCCCTTTCTTCTGCAGTTGGTAAGGCTCTAACATGTACAGGGTTTAGTGCACTTTCCCAAGGAATAACTACTTCACCAACCCTTCCCCCTGAAAATGTAGCACTAAGTACAACATCAAATTGTTTATCTAAGTCTTGGGCTGTTATCCTTGTGTCTATGATCCACCTGTCTTTTTATTTTATTATCTTAAGGTCACAGTTACCCCATGTGATTTACCCATAATCCTTGTGCTTGTTCCTCCCACACCAATAACCAGTTTACCCTCGTACTGTAATAGAGATCCCTTTCTGTATTTTAGTTGTGGTTCCTGCCTGTGCAGGAATATAAATGTATCTTCTCTATCTTGTTCTTTTGCTCTTTACAATTGTCAGTATGCCATTCCCTTTATTCTAATGGGAACTACTCAAGGGCAGAGAAATCAATGATGGGGATATCTGGTGCATCTTGGATATATGAAATATCTTGAAGATCTAGAAGGTCTCGAAAGTCTCGAAGGTCTGCCCCTCCGCCGAGGGAATCAGCAAGAACATGTAGCTCATCAGTAATTGCCATCCTCCCCCATCTCCTGATTCTTGCCAGCTCTAGCATCCTCAGCTCTCTCATCTCTAAGTCATCGGTTCCCTCGTTGTACTCTGGTACAATGGTTTAGATGATACCAGGTCGTGCTCCCCTCTATCCGTACAGCCGTTGGTGTAACCTGGATGACGATGAATGGTCACTTTAGCTGTAACCTTCTTCCGTCACTAGGGTCTCCGAATCAGCCAGAATCCCTCTCAATCCATCGACCTTGGTCTGCGAAGAGTGTCCTTCTACCAGCCTACCCATAGGGAAGTTCAGAGTTACTGCTGCAAAGACACACAAACACAGACAAACACAAAAGACAGCAATGCTACCCAATGGCGGGGCCGTCTTTCCTCTCCTGGGGTTGGAACACTCCTATAGTGGGAAACATGGATCTAAGTATCTGTCTCTGCCACTTTTACCATCATTGAGGTAGCCAACACCTGGTACGGGCCCCTCAACATAGGGTCTTTCCAGCTCTTTCGTCTGTATTCTTTTACCGTCACATAGTCTCCAGGGCGCAGAAAATGCTCAGATTCTCCTACTCAGTTGGGCAGAGTTGCCTTCACCCATGCAAAGAAAGTCTTAAGAACATTGTTAGGTTAGGTGAGACACAGTATGCTACTTATGTCCTCTCTTCTGTCAGGAGAAGCCTTGAGATTATGAAGCACACCTACTTGCAGCTTGTGGCAGTCCACACGTTTCATAGACAGGCCTCCTCTACTCCCTGCCTCCTACCACAACTATACTTTCACATGAAACATTTAACCTAACCAATAACACATTAATTACTACTGCTCACATACTAAATCCAATTTGCTTATTTTACCACAAAAAAAACATTAAATCCCCTGTAACCACAAAAACATGAAATCCCATGTAACCAATACTTCCCCCCTTTGGACACTTGCATCACATCGTGATTCATGTGTTCAAAAAACAAAACAACATCAATATTGCCTCTTAAACCAAATTAATAATTGAACTTAAAATGACAACCTTTGATAATATCTTAACCTAATTGTATTCCATAACATTATTCAAGGAATATCTCTCCTTCAGGACAAACTCTCTCACTTCATCCTTGTCCTGTTTGGAATGATATATAGGATTATTGCCAAATTATAAACTTCTTCATAATTATCAGTATTATAAATGAGCCTTAACTCGGTTTAAATTACCTTAAACTCATTGTTACGTTCCCCAGATTCTATGTTGTGGTTTGTGTATTTTCATGTAGGTATTTCAGGAAATGGGTTCCTGAAATTCCCCAACAAGCAGCTGATTGATTTGAAAAACATTGATGATTGGAGAGCTGACACCGCGCCCTCGTCAGGACGCAGCTGTCTCCAATTTACCAACTCCTCCTGAAGCTATATAAGCCCCAGTTGCTCAGAAAAGGCAGAAAAGGGGAACCAGAATTGCTGAGAGTTACAGCATGTTGGTTGTATGCTAAGAGTTTGGTATGTACTGTGTTGTTGTTGCTCTGAGAACCAATTGTAATGTTTTGTGTTGGTTTGTGGCTCAGAGTTTCTTTAATGTCCTGAGTTAGTTTTTTCTCAGGTTTTGTTGTGAACCAGTTTGTGCTATTTTTGTTTCATTTGTTCCCAAGGGGGGAAGGGGAAGGCACCTAGGGAGTGCTTAGGCAAGAGGCCCGCGGGCATACATTACCCGTAGAGGTTGACTGTCTATGCACACTAGGAAAGACCTGGGCGGACCATCCCTTGTATTTTGGTTAGTGCACCAGGTGGTGCTAGTTAAGTAAGTAGTGGGTAGGCAGGTAAGGTAGGAGAGGGGGCTTTGATATTTACTTTCTTTGCTTTGGTTCCGTCCAGCCCCTTTTCCCCAAACTTACCGTGCGAAGGAATACATTTCCTGTAACGGTATTCTCTGCCTTTTGTCATCCTTACTCACACCTACAGTCCCATACCTCTTTCACACCACGGAGAGTTGAGTTGTAGCAAGGTGTTGCGTTCCCTCTTCTGAGAGGCGTGCGTAACACTCATCATCCTATGTCACTCGGTTTTCCAGTGTGGGTGATCAAATCACACTAGAAAATCAGGACAAAGGTCACAGGTCATTCAACCCTTTTAAAGAAAGGTTTCATTCTAGAGTAGACTAATCATTAACAACCGTCAAACCATTTCATACATTTTGTATCCTAAGTGTACAGTCAGTCCTTAGTAGAGCTGTCACGGAATCAGCCGAGGCTGCCCCTCCTCCTTGCTCGGGCAGGCTTCGGCGTTCGTCGTCCCCGGAGTACTAGCTGCCACCGATCTATGTTTCGGTGTTTGTCTAGTTTGTCCTGATTGTTTTCACCTGTTTCCCATTATGTTACATTGTATTCCCTTTATAACCCCCTGTCTCTCATTGGTGATTGTATGTAATTGTTTTCCGTGAGGTCGGCAGTGTTCGGGTGTATGCGTATTTTGTTCCTCCCTGTTTGGAGGTTTTGTTTGTATTTTGATTACTGTGCTAGTAAAGTTTGTCTGCCAGTAGCTCGGTGTCCTGCGCTTGACTTCTCTCACAGCATACACGTCGCCCTGACAGAATCACACACCATTCATGGAGTCAGCAGGAGCGGCGGTGCCAGCTGGATCAATGGAGGAACGCGTCGAACACCAAGCAGCCATGATCCAGGCTCTCGGCACCGCCATGGAACGGGTGGTGAGCACTATTGAGCAATAGGAAAGAGGGGGTCTGCCTACGCCTCCTCCAACGATACCACCACCATCGGCGATGCCCATCGCTTCACCTCCGGGATCCAGTGGGATTCGGCTCTCGATGGCTTATGATGACACAGCGGTCGGGTGTCAGGGTTTCCTGCTCCAGGTTGAACTCTACCTAGCAACCATCCACCCGGTGCCCTCGGGATACGAGAGCGTGTCCGCCCTCATCTCCTGTCTGTCCGGCAAGGCGCTGGAGTGGGCCAATGCCGTGTGGGGGGGAATAGACGCCGCTACTGTCAACTATGCGGAGTTCACCCGCCGCTTCAGGGCAGTATTCGATCATCCACCAGAGGTTAAAGCGGCGGGTGAGCGTCTATTCCACCTTAGCCTTCCGGACGCTGGCTGCCAACGCGGGATGGAATGAGAGGGCTCTCATCGACCACTACAGATGTAGCCTGAGGGAGGACATGCGTCGGGAATTGGCCTGCAGGGACACCAACCTCAGCTTCGACCAACTGGTGGACATGTCCATTCGCCTGGATACCCTGTTGGCTACCCACGGACGTCCGGATTCAGGGCCGTCCATTCCATCCCCCAGCACTTCCGAGCCGACCCCTATGGAGCTCGGAGGTGCTGGTGCTAGGGAGACCAGGAGAGAGACCAGGAGGGAGGCCGTCCCCTGCACCAACTGTGGCCGCAGAGGACACACTGCTGGTCGGTGCTGGGGAGGGTTTCCTAGGTATCGAGGCAGTAGGCAGCGCACTGATGAGTCATTCCAGGTGAGTAGGCACCCAACTCACCCAGAGCTCTCTGTTGCGCATATGTGTATTAAAGTTGTGTTTCCGGAGGTTTCTCCTCACTCCCAGCATAAGTCGCTAGTAAATTCAGGCGCAGCTGGGAATTTTATCGATCGCCAATTCACCTATAAGTTAGGGATTCCTATTGTACCTGTTGATGTGCCCTTCCCCATCCATGCCCTAGATAGCCGCCCTTTGGGGTCAGGATTGATTAGGGAAGTCACAGCGCCTCTCAGGATGAAAACGCAGGAGGACCATGAGGAGATACTACGTTTGTATTTGATTGATTCTCCTACGTTTCCAGTGGTGTTGGGGCTTCCCTGGTTAACATCTCATGACCCCAACAGTTCATGGCAACAGAGGGCTCTCAAGGGTTGTTCTGATCAGTGTTCGGGCGGTGTGTAGGTGTTTCCGTAGAGGCAACGACGGTGGAAAGTCCAAACCAAGTTCCCACAATGCATATTCCACCTGAGTATGCAGATTTGGCACTCGCCTTCTGTAAAAAGAAGGCGACTCAACTACCACCTCATCGATAGGGGGATTGTGCGATAGACCTCCAAGTAGGCGCTGCGCTTCCGCATAGTCATGTGTATCCTCTGTCTCAGGAGGAGACGGCGGCTATGGAGACACACGTCACCGAATCTCTGAGACAGGGATACATACGGCCGTCCACTTCCCCTGCATCCTCGAGTTTCTTTTTTGTGAAGAAGAAGGATGGGGGATTACGCCCATGTATTGATTACCTTGGTCTCAATCAGATCACAATCAAATACATTTATCCTCTCCCTCTGATTGCTAGTATGACGGAGTCATTACACGGGGCGCGATTCTTCACAAAATTGGATCTCAGGAGCGCGTACAACCTGGTGCACATGAGGGAGGGAGATGAGTGGAAGACAGCATTCAGTACCACCTCGGGTCACTATGAGTACCTCGTCATGCCATACGGTTTAATGAATGCTCCTTCAGTCTTCCAATCATTTGTGGACAAGATTTTCCGGGACTTGCATGGACAGGGTGTAGTGGTGTATATTGATGACGTTCTAATATACTCCACTACACGAGCCGAGCATGTGTCCCTGGTGCTTCGAGTGCTTGGTAGATTGTTAGAGCATGACCTGTATGCGAAGGCGGAGAAATTTATTTTCTTCCAGGAGTCCATCTCCTTCCTGGGACATCGGTTGTCCGCGTCAGGGGTGGAGATGGAGATTGACCGCGTTTCTGCCGTGCGTAATTGGCAGACTCCCACCACGGTGAAGGAAGTGCAGCGGTTCTTGGGTTTTGCCAATTACTACCGGAGGTTTATCCGGGGCTTTGGACAGGTAGCAGCTCCCATTACCTCCCTGCTAAAGGGGGTTTGGTGCGTCTGCAGTGGTCGGCTGAGGCGAACAGGGCATTTAGACATCTGAAGGACCTGTTTACCTCGGCTCCGGTGCTGGCACATCCGGATCCATCTTTGGCGTTCCAAGTTGAGGTGGATGCGTCCGAGGCTGGGATCGGCGCTGTGCTGTCTCAGCGCTCGGGTACGCCACCAAAACTCCGCCCCTGTGCTTTCTTTTCTAAGAAGCTCAGTCCGGCGGAGCACAATTATGACGTGGGGGACAGGGAGCAGTTAGCTGTGGTTCAAGCCCTGAAGGTGTGGAGGCATTGGCTTCAGGGGGCTAAACACCCTTTTCTCATTCTGACTGACCATCATAACCTGGAGTACATCAGGGCAGTGAGGAGGCTGAACCCTCGCCAGGCAAGGTGGGCTATGTTTTTCTCCCGATTTGTATATAAGCTCACCTATAGACCAGGGTCACAGAACGCTAAGGCAGACGCCCTGTCCCGACTATATGACACAGAGGAGAGGTCCATTGAGCCCACTCCCATACTCCCGGAGTCTTGTCTGGTGGCACTGGTGGTGTGGGAGGTTGATGCGGACATCGAGCGGGCGTTACGTACCGATCCTACTCCCCCACAGTGTCCAGAGGGTCAGAAGTACGTGCCGCTCGAGGTTCGCGATCGATTTATATATTGGGCTCAAATGTCACCCTCCTCTGGTCATCCTGGTATTGGTCGGACAGTGCACTGCCTTAGTGGGAAGTACTGGTGGCCCACTTCAGCTAAGGACGTGAGGGTTTATGTTTCCTCCTGCTCGGTGTGCGCCCAGTGTAAGGCGCCTAGACACCTGCCCAGAGGGAAGTTACAACCCCTACCCGTTCCACAACGGCCGTGGTCTCACCTATCGCTGGATTTTGTCACGAACCTTCCCCCCTCCCAGGAGAACACGACGATCATGGTTGTTGTGGATAGGTTTTCGAAGGCCTGCCATCTCATTCCTATGGCAGGTCTCCCTACTGCCCTACAAACTGCTGACGCCCTGTTCACACACATCTTCCGGCACTACGGGGTGCCTTAGGATATAGTGTCTGATCGGGGTACCCAGTTCACCTCTAGAGTCTGGAGGGCGTTTATGGAATGTCTGGGGGTCTCGATTAGCCTTACCTCAGGTTTTCACCCAGAGAGTAACGGGCAGGTGGAAAGAGTGAACCAGGATGTGGGTAGGTTTCTGAGGTCCTATTGCCAGGACCGGCAGGAGGAGTGGTCAGGATATATTCCCCGGGCAGAGATAGCCCAAAACTCACTCCGCCACTCCTCCACTAACTTTACGCCTTTCCAGTGTGTGCTACGTTATCAGCCGGTCCTGGCACCTTGGCATCAGAGCCAGATCGAAGCCCCTGCGATGAACGAGTGGTTTCGGCGCTCAGAATAAACCTGGAACGCTGCGTGTGTCCATCTGCAGCGGGCTATCAGGCGGCAAAAGGCGAGCGCCGATCGCCACCGCAGTGAGGCTTCGGTGTATGCACCGGGAGATCGGGTCTGACTCCCGACCCAAAACCTGCCCCTTCGCCTGCCCTACCGGAAGCTGGGTCGGCGGTTTGTGGGGCCATTTAAAGTCCTGAGGAGATTGAACGAGGTATGCTATAGGTTACAACTGCCCATTAATTACCGCATTAACCCCTCGTTCCATGTGTCTCTCCTCAGGCCGGTGGTGGCTGGTCCACTCCAGGAGAATGAGGTACGAGAGGCTCCTCTGCCCCCGTTGGACAACGAGGGGGCTCCGGCGTACTCAGTCCATTCCATCTTGGATTCGAGGCGTCGGATGGGGGACCTGCAGTATCTCGTGGAGTGGGAGGGGTACGGTCTAGAGGAACGGTGCTGGGAGGGACATCCTAGATCCCTCCATGTTGAGGGACTTCCACTGGAGTCATCCGACTCGCCCTGCTCCGCGTCCTCCTGGCCGTCCCCGAGGCCGGGGTCGGCGCACGGCTGGAGCCGCGCGTCAAGGGGGGGTACTGTCACGGAATCAGCCAAGGCTGCCCCTCCTCCTTGCTCGGGCAGGCTTCGGCGTTCGTGCGCCCCCGAGTACTTCAGCTGCCACCGATCTATGTTTCGGTGTTTGTCTAGTTTGTCCTGATTGTTTTCACCTGTTTCCCATTATGTTACATTGTATTCCCTTTATAACCCCCTGTCTCTCATTGGTTATTGTGTGTGATTGTTTTCCCTGAGGTCGGCAGTGTTCGGGTGTATGCGTATTTTGTTCTTCCTTGTTTGGAGGTTTTGTTTGTATTTTGATAACTGTGCTAGTAAAGTTTGTCTGCCAGTAGCTCGGTGTCCTGCGCTTGACTTCGCTCACAGCATACACGTCGCCCTGACAACAGCACTTTTCAAAAGAAATCACACGTATTTACTTATCACTCAGTAAATAAAACCCCAAAATACATGTGTTTGCCCCATTAAGACATATCACTTCTACCCCGTGAAAAAGACCCTAAAATCAAAAATCTAAATCCTATACAGCTAACATTTCATACTGAGTATGTTGTTTGTGGTTATTTGAAAACCATATAGTAAAACAACAACCAAACAAAAAATGGCCAGGCCTTATTTATAGTCTCTGAAAATATTTCAAAGCAAAGATAAAATCACTCCCCCCTTTTTCCTGGAAGAAAAAGTACACATTTAGTTAGTTTCCATTTTGATACATCTTAACCAGTCCAAACAATCTAAATTCGAAATTCTCACTCTCTATTCCCACATCTCCTGATTCCCCCACTCAGAAAACCCTCAAGAACATCACTCGTGACTGCTCCCTTCCCCGATGAATTCCACAATCCAGTGCACATAAAACGAAATAAAGTCCCATAACATTTAAACCCCTAGGATTTTCCGTAGTCGCAAATAAAGTCAATTTCTCAGTGTAAGGAATCAGTGATATTTGATCCCAAGTATCTATTGAAATGTTGTTTGAGACGTGGGTCTCCTACATCTCCCTCATCATTCATACTGTAGGGGATTTCCATCAATCCCAGAAAAAAGACTCCCAATCAAGACATTATCATGTTTCATTAAGTGGAATATACACCTATAACATAACAAACCCATAACCACTTTCCAGTAATCTAATCATTTCAACCTGCTGCATTGATTTTAGTAAAAATATAAATTGTTCTGTAATCAATCCAGAACCTACAAAAAGTTAGTGCTGTCCTTTTTCCCCTAGTCCAAAATAAATGCTCCTCTAGCTACGCTGATTTGGTCCTTCCCACGAGTTCTAAGACTGCTGCCATTCATTTTAGCTGGTTCCATTTATTTGCCAATTTCCCTGTTGTAGATGCCTAGGCACCCATCCCTTCTCATATGTCCTGATTGATTGTGCCCCCAGCAGACACCTGGTCTTCTTGGTCCACCATTCTGGTGTGGCTGATGCTGTGGTTGGTACCATTGATTCTTGGGTCCATTTTCATTATTCTTGTTTTGCCACTGTCCAGGGGATTGTAGTGTGTACACATTCACTACTGGTAAGGCATGAGCTCTTTGGCCTTGCTGCTGAGGCGGTATCTGTTGACCTCCTTGGAGAACAGGTGTAACTTGTGTTTTCTTTTTGTCCTTTCTTGTCAGCTCTTCCAGCTGCAACGGTCCCAGTTTTCTCAGGATCTCTCTCCACTGCTTCACCAATTTCCATTCATCCCTCCTGTATTTCTCCATTGCGTGAATAATATGGTTGCAGAATTCCTTGCGTGATTCTGACGTTAGTCCCTCTGTCTCACTCTGTCCTTGATCAGAGTCAGCATACTGTCTAAGTTCTTCACCTTCCTCATTACTTGTATTCCCCCATCTTTTTGCCCATCATACTCTTGTTCATCTATCCCATAATTTTCCAGTTTTGTTAACAAACCCCTCAGTCCTCCATAACAGTCTCCATGTATATCTAAATGTGATTGTTCTCCTCTTCTTGGTGTGGAAACCTGCTGCTTCCTTTTTTCTTCGTCTATCTCTACATTCCCTTTTATTGAGACTAGACCTGTGACCTGAAAATACTGCCCCACTTCGGTGTATTTTCGGTTCACTCTCCCTTCTCCATTACTATCCTTCTAGCCTTGGCTATGCTGTCCCTCCAATTCTTTCCTTCCTCCCAGAATATTTTCAAGATCTCTCTCTCTTGCTCTCTCTTCTAATATTCTTCTTATCCTTTGTTCCATTGTCTCATCTCCCATTCAGATAACACAATTGCTCTACTGTCCTTCTGTGCTATATTCTTTTTATTTATATCCTCTATATTTCTCAATACTTTCCTGTAAGTTACCTCAAATGTATAAAACCACTCTCTCTTTCATTTACAGTGAGGGAAAAAAGTACTTGATCCCCTGCTGATTTTTTACATTTGCCCACTGACGAAGAAATGATCAGTCTATAATTTTAATGGTAGGTCTATTTGAACAGTGAGAGACAGAATAACAACAAAAACATCCAGAAAAACGCATGTCAAAAATGTTATGAATTGATTTGCATTTTAATGAGGGAAATAATTATTTGACCCCCTCTCAATCAGAAAGATTTCTGGCTCCAGGGTGTCTTTTATAGAGGTAACGAGCTGAGATTTGGAGCAAACTCTTAAAGGGAGTGCTCCTAATCTCAGCGTGTTACCTGTATAAAAGACACCAGTCCACAGAAGCAATCAATCAATCAGATTCCAAACTCTCCACCATGGCCAAGACCAAAGAACTCTCCAAGGATGTCAGGGACAAGATTGTAGACCTACATAGGGCTGGAATGGGCTACCACACCATTGCCAAGCAGCTTGGTGAGAAGGTGACAACAGTTGGTGTGATTATTTGCAAATGGAAGAAACACAAAAGAACTGTCAATTTCCCTCGGCCTGGGGCTCCATGCAAGATCTCACCTTGTGGAGTTGCAATGATCATGAGAACGGTGAGGAATCAGCCCAGAACTACACGGGAGGATCTTGTCAATGATCTCAAGGCAGATGGGACCATAGTCACCAAGAAAACAATTGGTAACACACTACGCCGTGAAGGACTAAAATCCTGCGGCGCCAGCAATGTCCCCCTGCTCAAGAAAGCACATATATAGATGCCCGTCTGAAGTTTGCCAATGAACATCTGAATGATTCAGAGGAGAACTGGGTGAAAGTGTTGTGGTCAGATGAGACCAAAATGGAGCTCTTTGGCATCAACTCAACTCGCAGTGTTTGGAGGAGGAGGAATGCTGCCTATGACTCCAAGAACACCATCCCCACCGTCAAACATGGAGGTGGAAACATTATGCTTTGGGGGGGTTTTTCTGCTATGGGGACAGGGCAACTTCACTGCATCAATGGGACGATGGATGGGGCCATGTACCATCAAATCTTGGGTGAGAACCTCCTTCCCTCAGCCAGGGCATTGAAAATGGGTCGTGGATGGGTATTCCAGCATGACCATGACCCAAAACACACAGCCAAGGCAACAAAGGAGTGGCTCAAGAAGAAGCACATTAAGGTCCTGGAGTGGCCTAGCCAGTCTCCAGACCTTAATCCCATAGAAAATCTGTGGAGGGAGCTGAAGGTTCGAGTTGCCAAACGCCAGCCTCGAAACCTTAATGACTTGGAGAAGATCTGCAAAGAGGAGTGGGACAAAATCCCTACTGAGATGTGTGCAAACCTGGTGGCCAACTACAAGAAACGTCTGACCTCTGTGATAGCCAACAAGGGTTTTGCCACCAAGTACTAAGTAAAGTTTTGCAGAGGGGTCAAATACTTATTTCCCTCATTAAAGTGCAAATCAATTAATAACCTTTTTGACATTCATTTTTCTGGATTTTTTTGTTGTTATTCTGTCTCTCACTGTTCAAATAAACCTACCATTAAAATTATAGACTGATAATTTCTTTGTCAGTGGGCAAACGTACAAAATCAGCAGGGGATCAAATACTTTTTTCCCTCACTGTACATTACATTTGTTTACATTTTAGTCATTTAGCAGACGCTCTTATCCAGAGCGACTTACAGTTAGTGAGTGCATACATTTTTTTTTTTATACTGTAATACAAAATGGTTATTATATATATGACTCTACACACACACACACACACACACACACACCATCGATAGAGCACATATGTATGACTACACACAGGCACACAAACCACAGGTGACTGGTTGCACTTTAATTAGGTAAGACCAGCTCATAGTAATGGCTGGAACCGAGTGTACTTAACAGTATAAAACACATCAAACAGTTTGATATCAATTAATTCACTCCATTCCAGCCATTATTATGTGCCGTCCTACCATCACCAGCCTCCTGTGACACACATGTCTCTTTTCTGTGTTTAGGTATATTCCCAGTGGTTTGTTCAGCCTCGGGTCACTAGACCACACCCTACTTTCCCTGATCAATATCCTCGTTACTCTACTTTTCAAAAACCCTCCCGTTGTATTAAGTACTCTATTTTTCCCGTATCTGAATATTTTTATCTGTTCTCTCTTTCCTTCCATATGTGTACCTCATATGTTATTATTCTTATGTTTGCTGCCACTGTATATTCCCCTATGTAACATCCCCTTACATTGTATCTGTTTTCCTGTGGTTGTCTTTCTAATCTTCGCCTCGGCATTTATTCCCAAATCTTGGCTTTTAGCTTTCTCTTTTACTTGTTTATATCTGGATTGCTAGTCCCTATCTTAAATTCTCCTATCTAGATTTCTATTATTACTATCATCCTGGTCTCATTACTGGATCAATGACCTAGGTAATAGCTGTTTCGCATTAGCTTTAATAGCTGTTTCGCATTAGCTTGTGCCTTTTCCGGATAATGTTATAATTGTATCTTATTGGATTAATTTAGTAAAATTATAAATTTGTTGTTTAACAAATCTAGAACCCACTATAAGTTGGTGCTATTCCATCAGCATAATAGCTAAAGCTACTTGCAATCCACTGGTCCACGTAACGAAAACAAATTATCGTTTTAGAAATCATTAACTATTTGCATACGTCACTGGTGTTACGCAAACTTATAGAATAAAGAAATAACAATTAGAATTTGTCAAATAAATGTTTTCCGTTCAACTCTTCAGACTTCTGCTTCAAATGTCTCTTACAGCTCGATACAGTCAAGCAAGTACGACTCTCTTTTACCCACGAACTAGAACCATAAATTATTTTCCTTTGTTATCAATTCAAATCATTGCCACAGCTCTATCGCAATTTCCAGTCCGCTATTCAAATGTTTGTACCTATCCTTTCTGATTAAACTATAATTAATAAAACAAACACTGGCTATAATTGACCCGCATACACTCAATTCATATCCATATTCAATTCAATATTTCAAATTACAACTCTATATCAGTAGTTTTTATACTATCAACTCATTCGGCAACACAAAAGTAATTATTTACTCCCCCAACTATTCCTGTTGAATAAGTGAGTCGTTCAATTTGAACCTCGTAAACTACTAAATCCCAGTCTTACATCACAAAATCAACACTGACTGTTTCATCAATTTACACAACCCAAACCCCTAGTTGAACTACAATCAGAAAATGTAGATTTTAGTCAGTAATGCAGAATCTATGCTTTATTGAAATGACAAGTAAATCCTCCTTTATTCCAATTATATAATGGTCTGTAGTTTTAATATCTGGCACATACCACATTTATCAGAAAATAGCTTAAAGGGACACAGATCTCACAAGCTCAAAGGAAATAACTTAGCAGTCAACGAGTCAAATCTACATTCATTGATTTGGAAACAGATCTAATGAATTATGTTTTTTCCCCCTAATATCCTAAAATTCCTTTACTATACAGTGGGGAAAAAAAGTATTTAGTCAGCCACCAATTGTGCAAGTTCTCCCACTTAAAAAGATGAGAGAGGCCTGTCATTTTCATCATAGGTACACGTCAACTATGACAGACAAATTGAGATTTTCTTTTCCTGAAAATCACATTGTATCACAATGAATTTATTTGCAAATTATGGTGGAAAATAAGTATTTGGTCACCTACAAACAAGCAAGATTTCTGGCTCTCACAGACCTGTAACTTCTTCTTTAAGAGGCTCCTCTGTCCTCCACTCGTTACCTGTATTAATGGCACCTGTTTGAACTTGTTATCAGTATAAAAGACACCTGTCCACAACCTCAAACAGTCACACTCCAGACTCCACTATGGCCAAGACCAAAGAGCTGTCAAAGGACACCAGAAACAAAATTGTAGACCTACACCAGGCTGGGAAGACTGTATCTGCAATAGGTAAGCAGCTTGGTTTGAAGAAATCAACTGTGGGAGCAATTATTAGGAAATGGAAGACATACAAGACCACTGATAATCTCCCTCGATCTGGGGCTCCAAGCAAGATCTCACCCTAGTGAATGACCTGCAGAGAGCTAGGACCAAAGTAACAAAGCCTACCATCAGTAACACACTACGCTTCCAGGGACTCAAATCCTGCGGTGCCAGACGTGTCCCCCTGCTTAAGCCAGTACATGTCCAGGCCCGTCTGAAGTTTGCTAGAGTGCATTTGGATGATCCAGAAGAGGATTGGGAGAATGTCAAATGGTCAGATGAAACCAAAATATAACTTTTTGGTAAAAACTCAACTCGTCGTGTTTGGAGGACAAAGAATGCTGAGTTGCATCCAAAGAACACCATACCTACTGTGAAGCATGGGGGTGGAAACATCATGCTTTGGGGCTGTTTTTCTGCAAAGGGACCAGGACGACTGATCCGTGTAAAGGAAAGAATGAATGGGGCCATGTATCGTGAGATTTTGAGTGAAAACCTCCTTCCATCAGCAAGGGCATTGAAGATGAAACGTGGCTGGGTCTTTCAGCATGACAATGATCCCAAACACACCGCCCGGGCATCGAAGGAGTGGCTTCGTAAGAAGCATTTCAAGGTCCTGGAGTGGCCTAGCCAGTCTCCAGATCTCAACCCCATAGAAAATCTTTGGAGGGAGTTGAAAGTCTGTGTTGCCCAGCGACAGCCCCAAAACATCACTGCTCTAGAGGAGATCTGCATGGAAGAATGGGCCAAAATACCAACAACAGTGTGTGAAAACCTTGTGAAGACTTACAGAAAATGTTTGACCTGTGTCATTGCCAACAAAGGGTATATAACAAACTATTGAGAAACTTTTTTTCCACCATAATTTGCAAATAAATTCATAAAAAATCCTACAATGTGATTTTCTGGATTTTTTTTCTCATTTTGTCTGTCATAGTTGACGTGTACCTATGATGAAAATTACAGGCCTCTCTCATCTTTTTAAGTGGGAGAAATCGCACAATTGGTGGCTGACTAAATACTTTTTCCCCCCCACTGTATCACCTCTGCTCCAAAATGATAGATAGTTATTATAATGCTTCGTCTTATTTCTATCACATGATCTATGTAACGTCTCCCACCCCCCACGTACGTCTACGTGTTTGGGCACGCAAGCCAGCACTTATACACTATTATTCAATCTCTAATTTACATTTACATCATTTAGCAGACGCTCTCATCCAGAGCGATTTACAGGAGCAATTAGGGTTAAGTGCCTTGCTCAAGGGCACATCGACAGATTTTTCACCTAGTCGGCTCGGGGATTAGAACCAGCGACCTTTCGGTTACTGGCACAACACTCTTAACCACTAAGCTACCATGAATGTTAACCGCACATAACATTAATCATATTTTAATATATTCGTATCAACCAAACCATTCATATTTCTAAGTTAGTTTAGCCTAATCTAGTCTCAGCGGAACATCAACTTTAACTACCTAGACCCCTCCCCTCAGTCATAGAATCCTCCCAGAATCCTATAGACTGGTCATTATTCACTGCTCGTACACTATTCTATGCCAGGCAGTGTTGTACACCCCCCCAAGATATCATTATATAAAAAGCTTATTATTCAAACCTATATAACACACCTCTTTATCTCGTCATCCAAACCTCAGAGTGCGACTCATTTTCCACATGTATATCATTCTCATATCACATTCACACAGTTTTGTTCTCAAACACGCTTAATCACTATTTGTATAACCTACAGGAATATTTTATTATGCCCAGATTTGGAATATTAACCCTAGCACGTTTGACATTTCACTATGGTCAATTTTTACCCTAATCCTATATTACTTCTAAATTTCCCAAATGTAAAGACCCCCCAAAAGTTTTACCGAAATACAATGTTTTGACGTCATATGATCACCCCCGTACACGTGACCTGTTCCTCCAACAGGATTTCTCACACCCCTCCAGGAAAAGACACACACACACCTTCTGATCTTCTTCTCCCAGCAACGTGAATTTTCCACACTCCGTAAGTAAATGAATATCCATATACTATTAATTATCCTCTTCCTGTTATGATTTAACTGGATAGAACCCAAATGCAGACAAGTACACCAAGCCAGAGAAGTTTTAACAGGTTTATTATAATGTTCAATAGTCCAGGTTTCCAATAAATGGGGAAGAGCAAGTCCAGGTTACAGGGAGGGTACAGATCCAGGTCAGGGCAGGTGTGGTACCGTAATGTCCTAGTGTCCGTGGTGAGTCCAAAGGAGAGGCCCGATAGTGAAGAGCAGGATGGTGGTGGCAGGAGTGAAGCGGAGGCAGGAGTCAGGTTCCAAATATCTGTGGCACAGGAGAAAAAGTAAATAAACAGTCCAAAAAACACAAGAGCGAAAACAGACAGGTTGAGTCGGCAGCGAGACTAACATGGTTGTCTTGACTATGATCTGACGATGAGTGGAAAGTTTGACCGGGTCTTAAAGGCTGAGGTGATTATGGTGAATGAGCTGCAGCTGGAACCCTGACTCCCGCACACCAGACTTCACTCCTGCAATCAAGGACAGACAGAGGGGAGGGGGAGAGCAGAGAGAGAGCTACCTAGCAGCAGTAGGCCTAACAGTACCCCCCCTCTACGGACGCCACCTGGCGGCCGACAGGGTTTATCAGGATGTAACCTATGAAACTCACGAACCAGAGCAGGATCCACAATGAAGCTCCTGGGCACCCAGGGAACGTTCCTCAGGACCATAACCCTCCCAATCCACCAGGTACTGGAAACCACGACCCCGGCGGCGAACATCCAGAAGTCGCCGGACAGTGTAGACCGGACCCCCACCCACGATCTTGGGCGGAGGAGGGGGACGAGAGGGCGGGCACAAAGGGCTAACCGACACAGGCTTAATCTGGGAAACATGAAAGGTGGAATGAACCCGTAGGGAGGCAGGAAGCTGTAGCTTAACCGCGCAGGGGTTAACAATAGACAGTATCTTGAACGGTCCTATAAAACGAGGCGCCATCTTCTTCGACTCCACCTTCAATGGAAGGTCCCGTGACTTCAGCCATACCTCTTGACCAGGAGAGTAACCGGGAGCCTGGGACCGGTGACGGTTGGCTTGCCTCTGCATGTACGCCGAAGCTCGGGACAGAGCTACCCTGGCCTTCCTCCAGACCTTGCAGCAGCGGCGCATGTGGGACTGCACCGAGGGTACCGCAAGTTCCCTCTCTTGGGAAGGGAACAGGGGAGGTTGATAACCCAGAGCACACAGAAAAGGAGACAAACCAGAGGAAGCGTTAGTCAAGGTGTTATGAGCATATTCCACCCAGGGGAGCATGGAGCTCCATGACCCAGGGTTAGACCCAGTGACACAGCGAAGTGCGGTCTCCATCTCCTGGTTCGCTCTCTCGGCTTGCCCGTTGGTCTGGGGGTGATATCCAGAGGACAGGCTGGATGTAATGCCCAAAGCTTTACAGAAAGCTTTCCACACCTGGGAGACAAACTGGGGACCCCTGTCAGAGACAATATCCGTGGGTAGACCATGAGAGCGGAACACATGTTCAACCAAAATATCAGCCGTCTCTCTGGCAGTGGGCAGTTTAGGTAGGGCCAAAAAATGAGCGAACTTAGAAAAACGATCAATCACCGTAAGAATGACAGTCTTACCAGATGAGGGGGAAGTCCAGTGACAAAATCCATAGCGATATGCGACCAGGGCCGGCTGGGTATAGGTAGAGGTCGTAGATGACCAGCGCTGGCCTGGGTGGAGTTTTTACTTCGTGCACATACCGTACAAGCAGCAATGAAGGCTCGAGTGTCCGCCTCCATCGTGGCCCACCAGAACTTCCGTCGCACAAAGTCAAGGGTCCGCGAAACTCCAGGGTGACAGGTAAGGGGAGACGAGTGAGCCCACTGAAGTACCTGGGAGCGAGCAGACTCAGGGACAAACATCCGGTTAGGAGGACCCCTCCCAGGGTCAGCTTGATGATGTTGAGCCTGTCTAACAATCCCCTCGATGTCACATGTGATGACTGCAATACTGCAGGTAGGAGGCAAAATGGGTTCAGGGTTACTACCAGTATCAACAGCCGAATGAACACGAGACAGGGCGTCAGGCTTGACGTTGCGTGACCCAGGACGGTAAGACAGAGAAAAATTGAATCTCCCAAAAAATAGTGCCCACCTGGCTTGACGGGGGGTTGAGCTGCTTCGCTGACTGGAGGTAAGCCAGATTCTTATGATCCGTCCAAACGATGAAGGGTTGTTCCGCCCCCTCCAACCAATGTCGCCACTCCTCGAGAGCCAGCTTAACGGCGAGCAGTTCACGATTTCCAACATCATAATTCCTCTCTGCCTGAGAAAGTTTCCTTGAGAGAAAAGCACAGGGATGCAGTTTGTTATCTTCAGGAGAACGTTGTGACAACACTGCACCTACCCCAGTGTCGGATGCATCCACCTCCACGACAAACTGGCGGTCGGGGTCGGCTGCATCAGAATGGGAGCCGAGGCGAAGCGATGTTTCAGTTCTTCGAACGCTGATTCGGCCCCTTCATTCCAAGCGAACGGTCGTGAGATGGAGGTGAGAGCGGTGAGTGGCGCCGCAATGCGGCTGTAGTCCTTGATGAACCTCCTATAGAAGTTCGCAAACCCCAGGAATCGTTGAAGTTGTTTGCGGGTAGAGGGAGCTGGCCAGTCCGTGACAGCAGAGATCTTAGCTGGGTCCATCCGCAGCTCCCCCTGAGCTATGATGTAACCCCAAAAAGAGGTCTCAGACACATGAAATTCACATTTCTCCATCTTCACAAACAGTTTGTTCTCCAACAACCTTTGCAACACCTGGCGCACATGCAGTTCATGTTCCTGGGAGGACTCTGAGAAAATCAAGATATCATCCAGATAGACAAAAACAAACCGATTCAACATGTCCCGAAGGACATCGTTGACTAGTGCCTGAAAAACAGCAGGGGCATTAGACAACCCAAAAGGCATAACCCGATACTCAAAATGTCCCAAGGGTGTGTTGAAGGCAGTCTTCCATTCATCACCCTTACGAATGCGCACCAGGTGATACGCATTTCGTAGATCCAGTTTCGTAAAGATGGTAGCACCATGAAGGAGGGGAAAAGCAGAATTAATCAAAGGCAGAGAATACTTGTTCTTAATGGTGATGTTGTTAAGTCCACGGTAATCAATACAGGGTCTGAGGGTCTTATCCTTCTTAGCAACAAAAAAGAATCCCGCTCCTACAGGTGATGAGGAAGGACGCATAATACCTGCCGCCAAGGAGTCCCGAATGTAGTTCTCCATAGCCTCCGTCTCCGGCCGGGAGAGATTGTACAGGCGACTGCTGGGAGGCGGGGCTCCTGGCTGGAGGTCAATGGCGCAGTCGTAAGGCCGGTGAGGAGGAAGAGAAGTAGCTCTGTGTTTGCAGAAAACAGATGCCAGGTCATGATACACGTCAGGAACAGCAGAAAGATCCATGGACTCCAGTGGAGGTTGAGGCACAGTACTGGCAGGAGTCTGAGCAGAACACAAACAATTCACATGACAAAATGTGCTCCATGAAACAATGCTACCTGTCACCCAATCAATGTGTGGATTGTGTTTTATGAGCCAGGGGATACCAAGGACCAGGGGGAGTCTGTGGGCAGTCGATAATATGGAATTGAATGTTCTCCTGATGATTTCCCGACACTCTAAGACAAACAGGAACAGTCTGATGGGTAATGCGGGTCAACAATTGTCCATTTAGACCCTTAGCCTGCAGCGGACAGTCCATAGGAACAGTCTCCAAATCCATTTGTTGAGCCCACTCTCTATCCAAAAAGCTTTCGTCGGCACCAGAGTCAATCAGCGCACTAACAGAGAAATTCTGGGACTGCCACTGGAGGGATGCCTGGAGCAGAATGCGGGGAGAAGAGGAAGAATCCGCTGCTCGGCTCACCAAAACTTCTCCCATAAATGATGAGCCGGCCCTTTTCCCGGACGAACTGGGCAGGAAGGAACGAAATGACCAGCTTCTCCACAATACAGGCAGACCCGAGCCTGAATACGACGTGCACGCTCCTCTGAGGACAACCGTACCCGACCCACCTCCATGGCTTCGGGTTCAGTGCTCCTCGTATCGACTTTCGGGAAGACACGGCTCTCTCCGAAGGGACGATGCAGGGAGGAGTTTGTTGATGACAGACAGGTTGCTTGGAACTAACACTCCTCTCCCCGGCGGCGCTCCCGAATCCGATTATCCAACCTGATAGTGAGTGAAATAAGATTATCCAGCGTAGGCGATTCATCATATGACACCAATTCATCTTTTAAAATCTCAGACAAAGCATTGATGAACACTCCTTGTAATGCCTCGTCATTCCAACCACTCACTGCTGCTAAAGTCCGAAACTCCACTGCCATCTCCGCCACACTACGAGCCCCCTGCCGAAGAGAAAACAACCGTTTCGCAGCCTCCTTGCCTCGTACGGGGTGGTCAAAACCTTCCTCATCTCCGTGGTGAAGGCCACGTAAAGCGTTGCAAATGTCCGACTGACTCTCCCAGACCGCGGATCCCCAGGCACGAGCGGAACCGCTAGTAGAGTTGATAAGGTAGGCAATACGGGCTCTTTCTGAGGCGTAGGTGAGGGGCTGTTGTTCAAACACTAACGAGCATTGAGTCAAAAAATCGCCACAGGTTCCCATGTTCCCGTCATAGCGCTCTGGAGCAGGAACAAAAGGCTCTCTGATCTGGGCTGAAGGGGTAGTAAGGGCAGACACTTGATTGGTGAGTAATTGAACCTGATTAAGCAGCACCTGACTGTCCTCAGCAATCGTCTTAAACAGGGTATCATGTTGGCCAAGTAGAATGCCCTGATTGGCTATGGCAGTCCAAATTTGAGTGCACTCTGGGGTGGTATCCGAGCTACTGTCTGCTGGGTTCATGTTGGTCAGATCATACTGTTATGATTTAACTGGATAGAACCCAAATGCAGACAAGTACACCAAGCCAGAGAAGTTTTAACAGGTTTATTATAATGTTCAATAGTCCAGGTTTCCAATAAATGGGGAAGAGCAAGTCCAGGTTACAGGGAGGGTACAGATCCAGGTCAGGGCAGGTGTGGTACCGTAATGTCCTAGTGTCCGTGGTGAGTCCAAAGGAGAGGCCCGATAGTGAAGAGCAGGATGGTGGTGGCAGGAGTGAAGCGGAGGCAGGAGTCAGGTTCCAAATATCTGTGGCACAGGAGAAAAAGTAAATAAACAGTCCAAAAAACACAAGAGCGAAAACAGACAGGTTGAGTCGGCAGCGAGACTAACATGGTTGTCTTGACTATGATCTGACGATGAGTGGAAAGTTTGACCGGGTCTTAAAGGCTGAGGTGATTATGGTGAATGAGCTGCAGCTGGAACCCTGACTCCCGCACACCAGACTTCACTCCTGCAATCAAGGACAGACAGAGGGGAGGGGGAGAGCAGAGAGAGAGCTACCTAGCAGCAGTAGGCCTAACACTTCCTAATGCAAGATTGGGCTTGCCCTTTCTCCACCAGCCTTAGAAGCTTCAAACGACCTCATATAGTCCCTTTCCTGACACTCCCTCCACAAAGAAAAGGCTATTATTTGCAGGATTTCATTTTTTTCCCCGATCAGTCACACAGATTTACAGCCACTCGTGCTTAAATGAATCAGACAGAATGAATCACTGAATGACTCACAGCTGCTCAAGCTAACCATTCACCCGTACGAGATGAGCAGACCTACTCTATCTAATTCTTTCTCTATACTCTGAAGCCCTGTTGGCTGTTCACAACCGTTCACCTACCTGAGATGAACGGCGCAACTTCCAATTTATGGTGTCACCTACTCCGGATGACCTACTTTTTTATCCAATTAGCTGTCTAATTTGTGCATCCCCTCACCCAGGATGATGCACACCTACCTGAGCAGTCCTCTAACGATGAACTCCACATTAGAGCGGTACCGTAGGCCCTCTCAATCTTATGTAAAACTCTTGGCTAGCCACCTACCCGTTCAGTCCTCTGGAGTGCTAACCCTAGCTCTCCACAGCAGTACCACAGGATTTAACTTATTTACAATTATCAACAATAACATTGCATGCATGCTTATTTCTCATTCCAACAAAAACTCAGTACTTTTCCTAAATTTGGTCCTTGATGCTGGAGAGAACACTTCCATACCCCACCCTCAGATTCAGCTTGATCGAATCACACAGTTCTATGCTAATAGTAAGTTTGTCGCTTAACTTTGTGGCCACTGATTCTGTGTGATTCATCAAAACCTCCTCTGATGAAAAAGCACTCAAAGATCTCTATTAACAGGTCCCTTCGTGGTCGCCAATTATGTTGTGGAAAATCATCACTAAACTTTATTAAAAATCAAAGATCTTTCAGAGTTTTTGTAGAATCAAGAATGACTTTATTACAATTTCAACAAAGCCAGGCTAATCTGCAGATTAGGCCTCCTCTCTCTCTCTCTTCCCTAGCTATATAGTCTCCTTCACACACACCCTAGCTTAAAATCCCTCCCTCTTCAGTTTCCCGCTCTTTATCACTCCGCCCACTTCCTTTGTCTATGATGGCGGCTAAATTCAACTTTCATTCAGTTCAGAGTCATTAGTAATACAATCAATCAATCCCTTATCTTGCAAAAACACTCATGTTTAGGTTAAACTCTGTTCAACCCCGGCTCTCCCGAGCTTGACCTGAAGACTGATTGTTGAACATGACAGGTCCATACTTAAATCTTTCAAACATACACAAACCCCATCCACATCAATTTGATATTGCTTTCTGTAGTCAAGAACAACATGGAACTAAATCCAATGTGCCTGCTAGGCTATAGTCCGACCCAATAATCTAATATAGAATAGACTACTTTTACTTTCAGATGCCGTTTAAAAACAATTTACAGAGAAGAATACTATAGTAAGCCTACTCACCAAAAATATGTGTTGTGTCATGGGGTAGAAGGTTATTCATCATGCGCAATCATGCAATGGACAATGTCAAATTGTAAATCCATTTTGAAATGCTCAAAGAACAAGCAGAACCTAATCAGAACAAACGTCTATATACACTCACCAGGTTCCAGGTCGGACCCTCCTTTGCCTCCAGAACAGCCTGAATTATTCTGGGAATTCTATAAGGCGTTGGAAACGTTACACAGGGATGTTGGTCCATGCTAATGCGATGGCGTCACGCAGTTTATTCAGATTGGATGGCGGTACATTCATGCTTCGAACAGCCCTTCCATCTCATTCCAAAGATGCTCTGTTGGGTTGAGGTCTGGGTACTAAGCAAATATATGGAATTGTTTTAAGATGGTTATACCATGGAATATTTAGCTATTTGATTTTGACATTTTAGATCCCTTTCGGTATCATATTTAACCTCCATACATACATTTGTTTGTATGGGTTACATTCAGACGAGTCCTGTTACACTTGTTGGGGTCGTAGAGCAAAACAGAGAATACCATCGTGTTCGTGAGAGTCTCCCCTTTCCATAGAGTGGTCATAATAGTTTGTAGCCAAACCGGACGCTACAGACATGTTCGAGAGTAGACCGATTTTCGGGATGTCTCATTGTCTGACATACACCGCTGTAGCTCAGCCACCTTCCACCAGAGATCAAATCAAATCAAATTATGTTTGCCACATGCACTTAACCAACAATGCAAATAGTCCGGGAAGCCATGATTAGCTGTTCAGGAGTCTTATGGCTTGGGGGTGGAAGCTGTTAAGAAGCCTTTTGGACCTAGACTTGGTACCGCTTGCCGTACGGTAGCAGAGAGAACATTCTATGACTAGGGTGGCTGGAGTCTTTGATAATTTTTAGGGCCTTCATCTGACACCGCCTTGTACAGAGATCGTGGATGGAAGGAAGCTTGGTCCCAGTGATGTACTGGGCTGTACGCACTACCCTCTGTAGTGCCTTGCGGTCGGAGGCCGAGCAGTTGCCATACCAGGCGGTGATGCAACCAGTCAGGATGCTCTCGAAGGTACAGCAGTATAACTTTTTGAGAATCTGAGGACCCATGCCAAATCTTTTCAGTCTCCTGAGGGGGAATAGGCTTTGTCGTGTCCTGTTCACAACTGTCTTGGTGTGTTTGGACCATGATAGTTTGTTGGTGATGTGGACACCAAGGAACTTGAAGCTCTCAACCTGTTCCACTACAGCCCCGTCGATGAGAATGGGATCGTGCTCAGTCCTCTTTTTTTCCTGTAGTCCACAATCATCTCCTTTGTCTTGATCACATTGAGGGAGAGGTTGTTATCCTGGCACCACACGGCCAGGTCTCTGACCTCCTCCCTATAGGCTGTCTCATCGTTGTCGGTGATCATGCCTACCACTGTTGTGTCGTCTGCAAACTTAATGATGGAGTGGCCCCCGTGTTGAGGATCAGCGTGGCAGATGTGTTGTAACCTACCCTTACCACCTGGGGGCGGCCAGTCAGGAAGTCCAGGATCCAGTTGCAGATGGAGGTGTTTAGTCCCAGGGTCCTTAGCTTAGTGATGAGCTTTGAGGGCACTATGGTGTTGAACGCTGAGCTATAGTCAATGAATAGCATTCTCACGTAGGTGTTCATCTTGTCCAGGTGGGAAAGGGAAGTGGGGAGTGCAATAGAGATTGCATCCTCTGTGGATCTGTTGGGGCGGTATGGAAATTGGAGTGGGTCTAGGTTTTCTGGGATAATGGTGTTGATGTGAGCCATGACCAGCCTTTCAAAGTGCTTCATGGCTACTGACGTGAGTGCTATGGGTAGGTAGTCATTTAGGCAGACTATATTATTGTTCTTGGGCACAGGGACTATGGTGGTCTGCTTGAAACATGTTGGTTTTATAGACTCAGTCAGGGACATGTTAAAAATGTCAGTGAAGACACTTGCCAGTTGGTCAGCGCATGCTCGGAGTACACGTCCTAGTAATCCGTCTGGCCCTGCGGCCTTGTGAATGTTGACCTAATTAAAAGTCTTCCTCACATCGGCTACGGAGAGCGTGATCACATAGTAATCTGGAACAGCTGATGCTCTCATGCATGCCTTAGTGTTGCTTGCCTCGAAGCGAGCTTAGAAGTGATTTAGCTCGTCTAGTAGGCTTGTGTCACTGGGCAGCTCGCGGCTGTGCTTCCCTTTGTAGTCTGTAATATTTTTCAAGCCCTGCCACATCTGACGAGTGTCAGAGCCGGTGTAGTACGATTCAATCTTAGTCCTGTATTGACATTTTTCCTGTTTGATGGTTTGCCTGAGGGCATAGCGTGATTTCTTATAAGCGTCCGGGTTAGAGTCCTGCTCCTTGAAAGCGGCAGCTCTACCCTTTAGCTCAGTGCGGATGTTGCCTGTAATCTATGGCTTCTGGTTGGGGTATGTACATACGGGGTCACTGTGGGGACGATGTCATCGATGCACTTATTGATGAAGCCAGTGACTGATGTGATGCACTCCACAATGCTATTGGAAGAATCCCGGAACATATTCCAGTCTGTGCTAGCAAAACATTCCTGTTGCGTAGCATCTGCATCATCTGACCACTTCCTTATTAATCGGGTCACTGGTGCTTCCTGCTTTAGTTTTTGCTTATAAGCAGGCATCAGGAGGATAGAGTTATGGTCATATTTGCCAAATGGAGGGCGAGGTAGAGCATTGTACGCGTCTCTGTGTGTGGAGTAAAGGTGGTCTAGAGTTTTTTTTCCTCTGGTTGCATATTTAACATGCTAGTAGAAATTAGGTAGAACGGATTTAAGTTTCCCTGCTTTAAAGTCCCCTTAGTACTTCCTTAGTATTAGATTTTATGCACCAGCTGTTGTTTACAAATATACACAGACCGTCACCCCTTGTCTTACCGGAGTCAGCCGTTCTACCCTGCCGATGTAGTGTATATCCCGCCAACTGTATGTTATCTCGGTGAAACATAGGATATTACCGTTTTTAATGTCCCATTGGTAGGATAACCTTAATCTTCGGTCATCCAATTTATTTTGAAATGATTGAACATTGGCTAATAGGATTGATGGAAGAGGCAGTTTACTCACTCGCCGTCGGATCCTAACAAGGCTCCCCGACCTACGTCCACGATATCTCTGTCTCTTTCTCATGCGAATGACGGGGATTTGGGCCTTGTTGGGTGTCTGTAGGATATCCTTCGCGTCCGACTCATTGAAGAAAAAATCTTTGTCCAATACGAGGTGAGTAATCACTGTCCTGATATCCAGAAGCTATTTTTAGTTATAAGAGACGGTGGCAGAAACATTATGTACAGAATAAATTACAAATAACGCAAAAAAACACACATAATAGTACAATTGGTTAGAGGGCTGTAAAACGGCAGCCATCTTCTCCGGCGCCATTATCTGTTATGATTTAACTGGATAGAACCCAAATGCAGACAAGTACACCAAGCCAGAGAAGGTTTAACAGGTTTATTTACAATGTTCAATAGTCCAGGTTTCCAATAATAGGGGAAGAGCAAGTCCAGGTTACAGGGAGGGTAACAGATCCAGGTCAGGGCAGGTGTGGTACCGTAATGGCCTAGTGTCCGTGGTGTGTCCAAAAGAGAGGTCCGGTAGTGGAGAGCAGGATGGTGGTGGCAGGAGTGAAGCGGAGGCAGGAGTCAGGTTCCTAATATCTGTGGCACAGGAGAAAAAGTAAATAGAACAGACCAAAAACACAAAGAGCAAAAAATAAACAGGTTGAGTCGGCAGCGAGACTAACATGGTTGTCTTGACTATGATCTGACGATGAGTGGTAAGTTTGACCGGGTCTTAAAGGCTGAGGTGATTATGGTGAATGAGCTGCAGCTGGAACCCTGACTCCCGCACACCAGACTTCACTCCTGCAATCAAGGACAGACAGAGGGGAGGAGAGAGCAGAGAGAGAGCTACCTAGCAGCAGTAGGCCTAACAGTACCCCCTCTACGGACGCCACCTGGCGGCCGACGGGGTTTATCGGGATGTAACCTATGAAACTCTCGGACCAGAGCAGGATCCACAATGAAGCTCCTGGGCACCCAGGAACGTTCCTCAGGACCATAACCCTCCCAATCCACCAGGTACTGGAAACCACGACCCGGCGGCGAACATCCAGAAGTCGCCGGACAGTGTAGACCGGACCCCCACCCACGATCCTGGGCGGAGGAGGGGACGAGAGGGCGGGCACAGAGGGCTAACCGACACAGGCTTAATCTGGGAAACATGAAAGGTGGAATGAACCCGTAGGGGAGGCAGGAAGCTGTAGCTTAACCGCGCAGGGGGTTAACAATAGACAGTATCTTGAACGGTCCTATAAAACGAGGCGCCATCTTCTTAGACTCCACCTTCAATGGAAGGTCCCGTGACTTCAGCCATACCTCTTGACCAGGAGAGTAACCGGGAGCCTGGGACCGGTGACGGTTGGCTTGCCTCTGCATATACGCCGAAGCTCGGGACAGAGCTACCCTGGCCTTCCTCCAGACCTTGAAGCAGCGGCGCATGTGGGACTGCACCGAGGGTACCGCCAGTTCCCTCTCTTGAGAAGGGAACAGGGGAGGTTGATAACCCAGAGCACACAGAAAAGGAGACAAACCAGAGGAAGCGTTAGTCAAGGTGTTATGAGCATATTCCACCCAGGGGAGCATGGAGCTCCATGACCCAGGGTTAGACCCTGTGACACAGCGAAGAGCGGTCTCCATCTCCTGGTTCGCTCTCTCGGCTTGCCCGTTGGTCTGGGGGTGATATCCAGAGGATAGGCTGGATGTAATGCCCAAAGCTTTACAGAAAGCTTTCCACACCTGGGAGACAAACTGGGGACCCCTGTCAGAGACAATATCCGTGGGTAAACCATGAGAGCGGAACACATGTTCAACCAAAATATCAGCCGTCTCTCTGGCAGTGGGCAGTTTAGGTAGGGCCAAAAAATGAGCGAACTTAGAAAAACGATCAATCACCGTAAGAATGACAGTCTTTCCAGACGAGGGGGGAAGTCCAGTGACAAAATCCATAGCGATATGTGACCAGGGCCGGCTGGGTATAGGTAGAGGTCGTAGATGACCAGCGCTGGCCTGGGTGGAGTTCTTACTTCGTGCACATACCGTACAAGCAGCAATGAAGGCTCGAGTGTCCGCCTCCATCGTGGCCCACCAGAACTTCCGTCGCACAAAGTCAAGGGTCCGCGAAACTCCAGGGTGACAGGTAAGGGGAGACGAGTGAGCCCACTGAAGTACCTGGGAGCGAGCAGACTCAGGGACAAACATCCGGTTAGGAGGGCCCCTCCCAGGGTCAGCTTGATGATGTTGAGCCTGTCTAACAATCCCCTCGATGTCACATGTGATGACCGCAATACTGCAGGTAGGAGGCAAAATGGGTTCAGGGTTACTACCAGTCTCAACAGCCGAATGAACACGAGACAGAGCGTCAGGCTTGACATTGCGTGACCCAGGACGGTAAGACAGAGAAAAATTGAATCTCCCAAAAAATAGTGCCCACCTGGCTTGACGGGGGTTGAGCTGCTTCGCTGACTGGAGGTAAGCCAGATTCTTATGATCCGTCCAAACGATGAAGGGTTGTTCCGCCCCCTCCAACCAATGTCGCCACTCCTCGAGAGCCAGCTTAACGGCGAGCAGTTCACGATTGCCAACATCATAATTCCTCTCTGCCTGAGAAAGTTTCCTTGAGAGAAAAGCACAGGGATGCAGTTTGTTATCTTCAGGAGAACGTTGTGACAACACCGCACCTACCCCAGTGTCGGATGCATCCACCTCCACGACAAACTGGCGGTCGGGGTCCGGCTGCATCAGAATGGGAGCCGAGGCGAGCGATGTTTCAGTTCTTCGAACGCTGATTCGGCCCCTTCATTCCAAGCGAACGGTCGTGAGATGGAGGTGGAGCGGTGAGTGGCGCCGCAATGCGGCTGTAGTCCTTGATGAACCTCCTATAGAAGTTCGCAAACCCCAGGAATCGTTGAAGTTGTTTGCGGGTAGAGGGGGCTGGCCAGTCCGTGACAGCAGAGATCTTAGCTGGGTCCATCCGCAACTCCCCCTGAGCTATGATGTAACCCAAAAAGAGGTCTCAGACACATGAAATTCACATTTCTCCATCTTCACAAACAGTTTGTTCTCCAACAACCTTTGCAACACCTGGCGCACATGCAGTTCATGTTCCTGGGAGGACTCTGAGAAAATCAAGATATCATCCAGATAGACAAAAACAAACCGATTCAACATGTCCCGAAGGAC